>NW_020954610.1:28973384-28977120 GCF_900497805.2 Vombatus ursinus
TCTATCTATCTATCTATCTATCTATCTATCTATCTATCTATCTATCTGTATGTATGTGTGTATGTAAATGTATGTGTATATATATATATAAATACACATGTATATATATTATATATATAAAATCTGAATATATAATGAGTATATATATGTGGAGACAGAGACAGAGAAACAGAGACAGAAACAGAGAGAGACATTATATGTACAGATGTCTATATCTATCTTTCTTGAATATATAATATACATAAATATCTATATATGAATGTATCTATATAAATATAATAATCATATGCACATGCAAATATTAAATAATATATGTATATATGTTTGTGTGTGTGTGCATTAAAAGACTCCTGGGTCACTGGTGCATAGGAGCCAAGCAAATCGTGCAACAGTTTTCATCAACTTTTTCTCTAAGTCAAAAGGGCAGAGAGAATCCCATACCTTCAACTTAAGGGATTAAGACCTTCCAGGGGGAGACTGAGCCAAGTGGGTGGAATAAAGTCAGGGACTCATCTGAGTTGTCCCCCAAACCTCTTCAAATGCCTTTTAAAAATGACTCTAAGCAAATTCTAGTGAAGTAGAACCAACAAAAAGTTGGAGTGGAACAAATTTCCAGGACAAGACAACTTGGAAGGTTGGTAAGAAAGGTCTGTTGTACCAGGATGAGAGAGGAGCACAACCCAACACAAGCCACACCACCACAGATTGGGTCCCAGCAAACTAAGAGTAAGTCTCTGGGTGACTGAATCAGTGGCAGCAGTGGCAGTTTCCAGACCTCTCAGTCCACAGATGCCAAAGACTACTTAGAAGGTCAGAAGGAAAGGTCCATTGCACCAGGATGAGAGTGGAGTACAGTCCAACACAGGTCATGCCAGCACAGTCTGGGGCCAAGCAAACCAGAGGCAGGCCTTGGGAGTGACTGAATCAGCAGACATGGGCTGCTTCCATAGCTCTTAGTCCACAGACCCTAAAGGGGTTGAGAACTGGTCAAAAGGAGATTACATGGTTCTTTTGCTAGCACTGAAGCTGGACTTTTTGCTTTGCCCATACTCACATCAAAGTCCCAGTCACAGATGCCAGTGCCAGGACTAAGGGGAACACGAGCATAACAGAGCTTATGGATGCAGTGGAGAAGGAATACTCATCCCAGTTCTATGGCAGAAAAGAGTGCTTATATTCACTGACAGACCTGAGCACAGGCCAAGAGATTAGGAAACAACTCTTCTTAAATTATATTATCTAGAAAGAAGTGAAACCTTACAGGTCACTGGAATTATCTCTGAATACAGTTGCAAAAACCCCTGAAGCTTGGGACAATGCACCCTCCACCCTGGAAGCAGTGCCGTATTTTAACAAAGAGATAAAACTCAAGTACTAGGTTGGTAAAATGACTAAACAATAAAAAAAAAAACCTGACTACAAAAAATTATCATACTGACAAAACAGATCAAAACACACACTCAGAAGACAACAAAGTCAAATCTTCTGCACCCAAGGACTAATAAAAATATCAATTGGTCTCAGTCAATGGTAAAGCTCACCAAGGAAATCAAGAAGAGGAAAAATTGATAAGAAAAATGAGAATGATGCAGGAAAATCATGAAAACTGAGTCAACAACTTGGTAAAAGATGCAAACAAAACTAAAAAAAAATAACATCTTAAGAAAGAATAGGAAGCCAAGATGGCAGAGTGAAACAGTGACTTGCTTGAGCGCTCCCCAAACCCCTCCAGATACCTGTAAAAAAGGCTCTAAACAAATTCTAAAGCAGCAGAACCTACAAAAAGACAGAGTGAAACAAATTTCCAGCCCAAGACAACCTAGATGGCTGATCATAAAGGTATATCGCATTGGGTGAGAGAGGAGTGCAGTTTGGCATGGGCACGCAGGCCACAGCAACCCTGGAGCAGGCCTCAGAGGGCCGAATCATGGGCAGCTGTTGCAGTTCCAAACATCTCAACCCACATATGCCAAAGACAACTTGGAAGGTCAGCGGAAAAGCTCTGTGACTGCGGTGAGAGAGGAGCTAGGTCTCAGCCGCAAGTCCGCTGCATGGCCTCTGGGGCAGTGGCTGCCTCCTGAGGTCCGGGGCCACAGACTGAGGGGGAATTGAGTGGCTGATTAGAGGGGGATTGCAGAGATCTCTCTGCCAGTGCTGAGGCGGAATTTTTTGCTTTGTCTATGTTTGGATCTGGGTCACAGTTCTGAGGGGTGGTCCTGGGGTAAGGAGGAGCACTGGCAGTGGAGTTTATTGTAGCTGTGGAGACAAAACACCCCTCCCCTTATCGTACCACCTTGGAAGAACTGAAAATTTTACAGGTCCCTAAAAGTACCTCTAAAAACAGATGTACAAACCCCTGAAGCTTGGGACAGTACATTCTCCACATTGGAAGCAGACTCTTACCTTAACAAAGAGTTTAAAAAGCAAGTAATTGGCCAGGATTATGAGTAAGCAGCTTAAAAAGGGTCAGAATATATTATCTTACTTTGGTGACAAAGAAGATCAAAACGTACAACTAGAAGAAGACAACAAAGTCAAAGCTCCTACATCCAAAGCCTCCAAGAAAAATATGAATTTATCCCAGGCCTAGGAAAAGCTCAAAAGGGATTTTGAGAAGCAAGTAAGAGAAGTAGAGGAAAAACTGGGAAGAGAAATGAGAATGATGCAAGAAAATCATGAAAAACAAGTCAACAGCTTGCTAAAGGAGACTCAAAAAAAATTGAAGAAAATAACACCTTAAAAAATAGCTTAACCCAAATGGCAAAAGAGGTCCAAAAAACCAATGAGGAGAAGAATGACCTAGAAAGCAAAATTGGTCAAATGGAAAAGGAAGTCCAAAAGATTACTGAAGAAAATACTTCCTTAAAAATTAGAATAAAGCAATTGGATGGAAGCTAGTGACTTTATGAGAAATCAAGACATTGTAAAACAAATCCAAAGGAATGAAACATTATAAAACAATGTGAAATATCTCATTGCAAAAGCAACTAACCTGGAAAATAGATCCAGGAGAGAGAATTTAAAAATTATTCGACTATCTGAAAGCCATGATCAAAAAAAAAAAAAAAGCCTAGACATCATCTTTCAAGAAATTATCCAGGAAAATTGCCCTGATATTTTAGAACCAGAGGGAAAAGTAGAAATTGAAAGAATCCACCCATCACCTCCTGAAAGAGATCCCCAAAGGAAAACTCCTAGGAATATTGTAGCCAAATTCAAGAGTTCCCAGGTCAAGGAAAAAATTTTACAAGCAGCCAGAAAGAAACAATTCAAGTATTGTGGAAACACAATCAGGATAACACAAGATTTAGTAGCTTCTACACTAAGGGACCACAGGGCATGGAATATATTTCCAGAGGACAAAGGAGACCGGATTACATCCAAGAGTCATCTACCCAGCAAAACTGAGTATAATCCTTCAGGGGAAAAATTGTCATTCAGTAAAATAGAGGACTTTCAAGCATTCTTGATGAAAAGACCAGAGCTGAATAGCAAATTTGACTTCCAAATACAAGACTCAAGTGTAAACATGAAAAGGTAAACAGGAAAGATAAATCATAAGAGACTTATTAAGGTTGAACTGCTTAAATTCCTGAATGGAAAGATGATATTTGTAACTCATGAGACCTTTGTCAGTATTAGGGTAGTTGGAGAGAAAAAACTATATGTATGTCTATATACATATACGTATAGATAGATAGATAGATAGATAGATAGATAGATAGATAGATAGATA
>NW_020954610.1:28977130-29038123 GCF_900497805.2 Vombatus ursinus
ATAGATAGATAGATAGATAGATAGATAGATAGATAGATAGATAGATAGATAGAGGGCACAGGGTGAGTTGAAAATGAAGGGGTCATATCTGGAGAATAAAATTAAGGAATGAGAGAGGATTATACTAGGAGAATGAGAAAGGGAGAGGTAGAATGGGGTAAATTATCTCACACAAAAAAACAGAAAAGTAAAAGGTCTTACAGTGGAGGGGAAATGGGGGAAGGTGAGAGGGAATGAGTGAATCTTATTCTCATAGGATTTGACTGAAGGAGGGAATAACATACACACTCAATTCGGTATGGAAATCTGTCTTACCCTACAGGAAAATAGGGAGGGAAGGGGACAAGACAGTAAGGAGATGATAGAGAGGAGGGCAGATTGGGAAAGGGGGTAATCAGAAGCAAATCTGAGGAGGGACAGGGTCAAAAGAGAGAACAGAATAAATGGGGGGGCAGGATAAGATTAAGATAAATAGAGTTAGTTTTTTAAAAGGGAAATAGAGTTAGTTTTTCACATCATGTCTACTATGGAAGTGTTTTACATAACTTCACATGTATAATCTATATTGAGTTGTTTGTCTTTTCAGTGAGGGTGGGTGGGGAGGGAGGAAGGGAGAAAATTTGGAACCCAACTTTTTAAAAACACATGTTTAAAAACAATGTTTTCACATGCAATTGGGAAATAAGAAATACAGGAAATGGGGTACAGAAATCTATCCTGCCCTATAGGAAAATAGAAGGGGAAGGGGATAAGAGAAGGGGGGGAAGAGATAGCAGGGAAAGCAGACTAGGGGAAAGGGTATTCAGAATTCATGCCATCTTGGGGAGGTGGGAGAGGCAGGATGGGGTGAAAATTTGGAACTCAAAATATTGTGGAAGTAAATGTTGAAAACTAAAAATAATTTTTTAAATAAAAAAATTAAAAAATTAAAAAAAAAGAGCAGGAAGATGTAAAAGCAGTGACCTCCTTGAGCTCTCCCCTCCCCCCCATCTCTCCAAATACCTGTAAAAATAGCTCTAAACAAATTCTAGGGCAGGAGAACCCACAAAAAGAGTGAAACAAATTTCCAGCCCAACACAACTTGGATGTTGATTAGAAAGGTCTATTGTACCAGGTTGAGAGAGGAGAGCAGATCAGTATGAACCATGCAGGCAAAATCCCAGTCTTAGTGAACCTGGAGCAGTCCTCATGGGATTGAATCAAAGGAAGCTGGGGTGGTTTCCATACTTCTCAACCCAGAAATCCCAAAGACAATTTTGAAGGTTAATAGGAAAAGATTGTCTGACCATGATGAGAAAGGGGCTTGGTCTGGCACCAAGTCCCAGCACAACCCCAGGATGGTGGCTGCTTCCAGAGTTCTTGGCCCACAGACAGAAGAAGAATAGAGTGGTTGATCAGAGGAGGATTGTATGGATCTCTCTGATGATACTGAGGCAAGATTATCTTGCTTTGTCTGTGCTTGGATCTGAGTCACAGGTCTGGGTGGTGACCCTGGGGCAAGGAGGAGTGGTAGTGTGGTGAAGCTTGTGGTGATGATGGAGACGGAATCTTCCTCACAGTTCCAAGGCTGAAAAGAGTGCTTGTGGTTACTCATCACCAGAGCACAGGTCAGGAAAGGAGTAAACACTTTGCCCTTGATCGTACCACCTTGGAAGAACTAAAAATTTACAGATCCTTAGAAGCATCTCTGAACACAGTTGCACAAACTCCCTGAAGCTTGAGACAGTACATTCTCCACACTGGAAGCAGACCCCTACTTTATCAAAGAGTTTAAAACTCAAGTAATTGGCTGGGATCATGGGCAAAAAGCACAAAAAGATATCAGACCACAGAATCTTACTTTAGTGACAAAGAAGATCAAAAAAGAGTAGGCTTAATTGTAAAAAAAAAAAAGTCCCCAAAACCAATGAGGAGAAGAATGCCTTAATGAGCAGAAATGGCTAAATGGAAAAGAGATCCCAAAGCTCACTAAAGAAAACAATTTCATTAAAATAAGAATGGAGCAGATGGAAATTAATGACTTCATAAGAAATCAAGAAACAACAAAACAAAACCAAAAGAATGCACATATATATATATATGTATGTGTGTGTATATATATATATGTATATGTGTGTGTATATATATGTGTGTGTGTGTGTGTGTGTGTGTATATATATATATATATATATAATTTGATAAACAATTGACCTAAAAAACTAGATCCAGGAGAGATAATTTAATAATTATTGGACTTCCTGAAAGCCATGAATAAAAGAAGACCCTAGACATCATCTCATAAGGAATATCAAGGAAAACTGCTCTGATGTTTTAGAAGCAGAAGGTAAAATAGAAATTGAAAGAATCCACAAATCACCTCCTGAAAGAGATCCCCAAATAAAAAGTGCCAGGAATATTATAGCCAAATTCCAGAGTTCCCAGGTGAAGGAGAAAATATTGCAAACAGTCAGAAAGAAGCAATTCAAGTATCGTGGACCCACAGTCAGGATAACACAAGATCATCATCAAACTTAAAAGATCTGAGGGCTTAGGATATGGTATTCCAGAAAAGAAAGGAGCTAAGATTAAACCAAGAATCACCTACCCAGAAAAACTGAATATAATCTTTCAGGGGAAAAATGGACATTCAAGGAGATAAAGGACTTTTAAGGGTTCTTGATAAAAAGTTCAGAATTGAATATAGAATTTGACTTTTAAATACAAGACTCATGAGAAGCATAACAAAGAAAATAGGAAAAGGAAATCATTTAATTAATTAATTAATTAATTAAAATTAATAATTTTAAACTGTTTACATTCCTACATGAGTAGATAATATTTGTAACTCATAAGACCTTTCTCATTATTAGGATAGTTAGAAGGAGTATATCTAAAGAGAAGACACAAGTATGAGTTGAATATTAAGGGATAATATGTAAAAATAAAATTAAAGGAAGAGATGAATATAGTGGGATAAAGAGAAAGGGGAGGTAGGCTGGAACAATGTATCTCACATAAAAGAGCCAAAAAATACCTTTTAAAGTGAAGAGGAAGAGGAAGGAGGAGGGAGTGAATGAACCTTACCCTCATCAGAATTGGTTCACAAAAGGAATAACATACCCACACAATTGTGTCCAAAAATTTATCTTACCCTACAGGAAAGTAGGAGGGCAAGGGCATAAGAGAAGGGGGCTGGAATAATAGAAGGGAGGGCAGATTGGGGGAGGCAGTTGTCAGAAGTAAAACACTTTTGAGGATGAATAGTGTGAAAAGAGGGAGTATAGAATAAATGGGGGTGAGGAAAAAGGATGGAGGGAAATACAGTTAGCAATATTAATTGTGAAAAACTTGAAGTTTCTCTGATAAAGGCCTCATTTCTCAAACATATGAAGAATAGAGTCAAATTTATAAAAATAAGAGCCATTGCTCAATTGATAAATGGTTAAAAAGATATGATCAGTTTTCAGATGGAGTAATCAAAATGATCTATAGCCACATGAAAAAAAATATACTCTAACTCACTATTGACTGGAGAAACACAAATTAAAACAAGTTTGAGGTACTATCTCATACTTATTAGATTGATTAACAGGACAGAAAAGGTAAATGACAAGCGTTAGAGGGGTTCTGGGGAAAATGAGACTTTAACATATTGCTGGTTGTGAACAGATACAACCATTCTGTAGAGCAATTTGGAACTATGCCTAAAAAGCTATAAACCCATGCGTACCCTTTGACCTAATAATACCAGTACTAGGTCTGTATCCCAAAAGAGATTTTATTGTTGTTGTTTGGTTTGTCTAGTTCTATTTGTTTGCTAGGCAATGGGGTTAAGTGACTCGCCCAGGGTCACACAGCTAGTGTCAAGTGTCTGAGATCAGATTTTAACTCAGGTCCTCCTCACTCCAGTGAGGGTGCTTTATCCACTGCACCACCTAGCTACCCCCAAAAGAGATTTTAAAAAAGGAAAAGGACTTATATGCACAAAAATATTTAAAGCAGTTCCCTTTCTCAGGGTAAATAATTGGAGGTTGAAGGGAAGCCCTTCATTTGGTAAATGGCTGAACAACTGCGGTGTGTGATTATGATGAAATACTATTATACTATAAGAAATGATGAGTATTGTGCTCACAGAGAAACCTAAAAAGACTTTCATTGGCTGATGCAAAGTGAGTGTACTGTGAACAGAAGTACAATAATATTGTAAGATGATCAGCTGTGAATGACTTAGCTATTCTCAGCAATACAACAGTCCAACACAACTCTGAAGGACTTATGATTAAAAATGCTATAGAACTGATGGTTTCTGAATATAGATTGAAGCATATTTTTTAATTTTCTTTATTTTTCTTAATTTTTTGTCTGTTCTTTCACTACATGTCTATTTTGCATATGATTTTCATATCTACACATCTATAAACCTATATCCATTTGCTTGCTTTCTTAATGAGAGGTTGTCAGGAGGGATGAAGGGAAAGAATTTGGAACTAAAAGTTTTAGAAATGAATGTTAAAAATTGTTTGTACTTAAAACTGAGAAAAAAAACTAAATAAAAACTAAAAAAGGAAGACTTTCCAGGGGATCCTAATACTTTCAGGCATGCCTGAAAATGAAAAAAAAACAAAGTAAGACGGTCTACAAGGTAGCCCTTGTCCTCTGGTTACAACTATATAAGTGTGACATATACAAGAGGGCAAAACACGGCCTTGGGATGAAACTTTATTCACTATTTCAGATAAAATGTGTTTTTACCTCAAAACATGCCTTTTTTTTAATTCTGAGGATTAGTTTACAAATTTTAAGATATATCTAATCACTTCAAACATATTTAGCCAATTGAATTCAATTTATCACCTTATATGATATCCAAGATAGACACAATTAGTATCATCTTTCCAGAATTCCAAAATTCCTTATTCACAAAATAAGAAAAGATCAAGAAAATGTCCACTCCCATAGATGTATAAAATGCCTCCATGTTTGACACAATATTTTTATTTAATTTTATCATGCATCTTTTTATCACTTGTATGGGTATGATGCTTTTTTCTGTTTTACAAAAGAATTTCTTATGTTTCCTTCCTTCAAATCTTCATGAAACTTCCCTTTTAACCTTTCCCTTCAAAAGCAGAACTGGCCAAATGGAAAAGGAAATCCAAAAGCTTCCTGAAGAAAATACCTCCTTAAAAATTAGAATGAAGCAAATGGAAGCTAATGAGTTTATGAGAAAGCAAGACACTGTAAAACAAAACCAAAAGAGTGAAAAAAATAGCAGACAGTGTGAAATATCTCATTGGAAAAACAACTGAGCTGGGAAATAGATCCAGGAGAAATAATTTAAAAAATTTTGGACTATCTGAAAACCATGAAAAAAAAATTCAAGAAATTGTCGAGGAAAACTGCCCTGATACTCTCAAACAAGAAGATAAAATAGCAATGGAAAGAATCCACCAATCACCTCATGAAAGAGATCCCCAAAGGAAAACTCTTAGGAATACTATAACCAAATTCCAGAGTCCCCAGGTCAAGAAGAAAAAATTACAAGCATACAGAAAGAAAAAAATTCAAGTGTTGTGGAAACACAATCAGGATAACACAAGATTAGCAGCTTCTACATTAAGGGATCAGAGGGCTTGGAATGTAATATTCTGGAGGTCAAAAAAGATAGGATTACAGCCAAGAATCACCTACCCAGCAAAACTGAGTATAATCCTTCAGGGGGAAAATGGACATTCAATGAAATAGAGATCTTTCAAGCATTCTTGACAAAAAGACCAGAGCTGAATAGAAAATTGGATTTTCAAATACAAGATTCAAGAGAAGCATGAAGAGGTAAACAGGAAAGAGAAATCATAAGGGACTTATTAAAGTTGAACTGTTTGCATTCCTGAATGGAAAGATGATATTTGTAACTCAAGAGACCTTTGCCAGTATTAAGGTAGTTGGAGGGGGAAATACACACACACACACACACACACACACACATATATGTATATGTGTGTGTGTATAGATATAGATATGTATGTGTTGATATAGATATAGATATAGATAGATAGATAGATGATAGAGGGCACAGAGTGAGCTGAAGATGAAGGAATTATATCTAAAAATAAAATTAAGGGGTGAGAGAAGATTATACTGGGAGAAGAAGAAAGGGAGAGGTAGAATGAGATAAATTATCTCACATAAAACACACAAGAAAAGGCTTTTACAGTGGAGGAGAAGTGGGGGAAAGTGAGAGGGAATGAGTGAATCTTATTTTCATAGGATTTGGCTTAAGGAGGGAATAACATACAAACTCAATTCGGTATGGAAATCTGTCTTACCCTACAGGAAAATAGGAAGAAAGGGGATAAAAAAGGGTAGGATGATAGGAGAGAAGGCAAATTGGAGGGAGGGGATAATTAGAAGCAAGCACTTCTGAGGAGGGACAGTGTTCAAAGAAAGAACAGAATAAATGGGCTAATCAGAAGTGAAATACTTCTGAGGAGACACAGGGTCAAAAGAGAAAATAGAGCAAACATGTAGTGGGATAGGATAAAGGGAAATACACTTAGTTTTTCACAACATGACTAATGTGGAAGTATTTTGTATGACTATACATGTATATCCTGAATTGAGTCACTTGCCTTCTCATTGAGGGTGATTGGGGAGGAAGGAAGGGAGAAAAATTGGAACCCAGAGTTTTGAAAACAAATGTTAAAAATTGTTTTCACATGCAACTAGGAAACAAGATAGACAGGCAATGGGGTATAGAAATCTATCCTGCCCTACAGGAAAATAGAAGGGGAAGGGGATAAGAGAAGGGGGTGGGTGATAAAAGGGCAAGCAGATTAGGGGAAGGTGTATTCAGAATGCTCGCTGTCTTAGAGTGGACAGAAGGGTGAAATAGGGAAAAAATTTGGAACTCAACATCTTGTGGAAGTGAATGTTGAAAACTAAAAAGAAATAAATAAATGTTTAATATAAAAAAAAGAAAAAATTAATCAAAACCAGCTAGTATATTTACCATGTCCAATATATATATATACACACACACACATGCACACATATATACACATATACATATGCACATATGTGCATACATATACACATTTACATGCATACACACATTTACATACACACATATACATAGACATATGTACATATTCTGCCAATGCTCATAGTCTTCTATTTCATTATTGAAAGGAGAGAGATGCATTTTCTCATCTCTTCACTGGAGCCAAGACTGGTCATTATAATTTTCATGTACATCGTCATATTTGTAACATATGTGGGCTACTTACACCTCTCTTTAAGTGCTAGTGATTCATTACCTTACTAAATCTAATTAGATCCCAAAGCAATCAGTTGGCAGAGTCTTATATTTCTCCATACATTAATAGAAATGAAAATATCTTTCATCAGTTAGCTTGGATTCCCCTCCCCCAATTTAATATATAAATAGGAGATATTTATTTTCCCATTAGTTTTCATTTTTCTCTCTCCATATGAAATCCCAATCTCATGGGCTTTGGACAACAACAGTATTACAAACTGTATAATTCAATAATAGGGCAACAAAAATATAATGAAATGTTTTAATTTTTAACAACATAGAAACTATGGTAAAGATCACAGCCAGAATTGCCTCTAACCATCAACTGAAACTGCTGATTCCTCCTCTGATTCTCTCAAAATGATAATTTGAAGTCTCCAAAAATATTATTTTCAAAATATCTTCTCCATGGCATAGCTTCTACACCAGGTAAGTGTTAAACTCACTTCTTTCAAAATATCTTCAGTATTTCTTGAAGATGACAGCTCACTAACTCTCATAGAAAAGATTTTTTAGTACTCTTTTTCCAGTTGCATAGAAAGACAGCTAATTCTCTCCAGGTTATGGGAACTATCTCTCTTCCAAAATTGTATTACTACTTTACAATACAGTAAAATTATTCATAATCTCTGTTATGGAAACTATTGAAGCTTGTGTTTCAAAGGAATTGTTGTGTTGTGTTTCTGTTTTTGCTTAATTCACTTTATGCTCAATTGATGTCTTCCCATATTTCTATAAATTTTTCACATTATTTCTTACAATGCAATTACCTTCAGACACATCTGCGTATCTGAATTTATTTAATCACTTCCTAATCAAATGTGTCTTTTTTGTTTCCTGCCATTTACTTCCACATATATGGCTCTTCTTCATGTTTTTGATCTCTTTGAGATATAAGCCTAATCCTTAAATTCTGTTTATTTTCTAATACTGGAAATTTTTGGAAATTTGAAAAATAGGAATTCTGGAGAAACTAAAATAATTAATTTGGATAAGGAGGATAAAAGGGGATTTTCTGAAGAAACTGAGATGTAAGTACAAAATCACTGATCAGTATAATAATGTACAGAAGATAAAAAGGTAAGCAATGCAAATGTGTAAGAAAAGATTGTCTAAAACTTTTGAAAATTGCAATGACTATCTCAAGATATGACTGTTTTTTATTCATTAGTGATCTTCTAGTAAAAATTGGTTGACCATTTGTTTGAAAGCTTGTGGAGAGTTTTCAGCAGGAATAAAGTATATAGAGAGTATAACTGAAGACAAAATGGATAATTTTGTTACTTAAAACTAAAACATATTTGTATAGCAAATCAAATAAATCTAAGGTTATAAAGAAAAAATGGAAATATTTGCAACAAGTTTCTCTGACATAATTCTGATTTCCATGATATATAAGGAATAGATTTAAATGTATAAACAAAAATGTCATTCACCAATTGATAATAATCTAACAGTATGATGTATACTTCTCAAGGGAAGAAACTCAAACTGTTTATAGTCAAATAAAAAAAATCTTGAAATCTTCACTAATTAGAGAAATGAAAATGGAAGGAATTCTAATATTCTACCTCACTCATCAAAGTGTCAAAGATGACAAAAAGGGAAAATCATTAATGTTGAACAGGCTATAGGAAGACAGGCACATTGATGTAATGTTCATGAACTTCTTAATGCTTACAACCATTTTGGGAAGCAATTTAGAATGATACAAAAAAATACAAAAAAACCCCCACTATATTCCTTTTTGTCCAGCTATGCTACCACTCAGCCTATACCTAAAAGCAACCAAAGGAAGAGAAAAGATCATGCATGTACAAAAATATGTATAATAACTCTTTTTGTGGTAGCAAAAATAAATAAATAAGTCAGACACCAATAGGATGTCCAATAATTGAAAAACATAAAAATAAGTTGTAGTATAAGAATGTGACAGAACATTGTTTTGAAAAATGAAGAATTAGATGATTTCAAAAAGACATGAATATATGAACTGATACAGAATGAAGCAAGAAGAAACATAAGAGTAATTTATACTATAGAATCAGTATTATGAAAATGAACAATCTTGAGAACTTTTAAAATCAATTGAAGCATTAAATGAGTAGAATCTAGGTAAAATTTAAATAACAACACTTTAAAAAGAAACAACTTTGAAATATGTAAGCAATGATCAATTTAATGACCATTCAAATGCTCTAGAGGACCAGTGATGGAATATTCTATCCAATACAAAAACTTGCTGTACACATTACATAAATCATTTATACACACATACATATACAAATATATATATATATATATATATATACATATTGTGTGTATATATAAATATATGCATATACATATATGTGTGTATACACATACATACAAAGTCTTTGGGGAAATGTGTTTTGCTTGACTATGACTATCCCCTATCCTTTTTCTTTTTTATTTATTTTCATTGGTACTAGAAGTGAAAGAAAGAGAAAATAATAAAGTTTTTGTTAATTTAAAAATAGAGACCTGAGAGGTTCTACAAATGTGAAATGTTGTATGACCTTTCAGATGAAGTCATTGTATTATTCATTTTACTTAAATGCATTATCTTGTTATAAGAGACATCTCATGAAGTGGTAGGTAATCTGTAAATGTTTGTAACATAAAAATAAAATGCATCAATAAAACTGGGAAAAGTGAAATACATGGCCTTTAGAATCCCTTCCAACAATTTGGAAGGCATAGACTCTAAGGAGCCTTCTTGATCTTGGAGGTCTCTATTAATATGTTTCTTTGTAAAACTAATGTAATGAGGAAAGTGGTATGAATATCAAGTCTATACTTCTATTACTATTTGCATAATGCTTTCACATTTACTATCTTATCTCATTCTTACAAGAGATATGTGACTTAGTCATGCTTGTGTCATGATCAATTAAACAGGTGGCAAAATAGAAGCTCAGATAGATTAGGTTACTTGGCTAAATTAAATGGCAGAATTGGAAGTTGTGGAGTTGGGATTCATTGCTCATTCCTCTTTCCATTACACTAGAAAAACTTGCATTATCACAACATCTTCTATATAAACCACACTTGCATTACACTTCTAGTAGACAATATTTTGACCATGTCACCATTCACCCCATTTAATAAACTTCAATGTCTCTCCATCACCTTCAAGATCAAATGTAAAATCTTCTGTTTAGCTTTCAAAACCCTTCATAATCTTCCATCCTCATCCCACCCTGTACTTTTCCATTCTTCTTATATTCTAATCCACATGTATCCCACCATATACTCTGCAATCCAATGACACTGGCCTGCTTGCTATTTTTTGAACTATACACTCAATCTCCCAATACTGGGCATTTTCACTAAATTTTTCCAGTGCCTAAAATGTTCTTCCTCATTGCCCCTTCCTGGTGTCCCTTGCTTCTTTCAGGGCCAGATAAAATTCCACCTTCTACAGGAAGCCTTCCCAACTCTTCTCAAGTCTAGTGATTATTTCTAATTTATCCTTCAGTAGTTTCATTACACAGTTATTTGGCCACTGTCCTTTCCCATTAGACTGGGACTTTCTTGAAAAAAGGGATTGTCTTTTTCATTTTCTTTGTATTCCCAATCACAGTGTTTGGCTTACAGTAAGGACTTCAAAAATATTTATTGACTTACTAACTGACATAATAAAGCCTTTTGCAACTTACTTTCCTGGCTTATTACATGATATACTTCTTCATACATTCTGCAGTCCAGTTAAACTGACTTTTTACTGCTCCTCACACATAGCTTTGGATCTCTCTTCCCCTCTGCACAAGCAAATTTCCTAGCCTTTTCCCCACGTGACTCTTAGAATCTCTAGATTCCTTCAAAGCTTAGCGTAAGAGACATCTCCACATGAGACCTTTCATAATTTCCCTAGATACTAATACCAACCCCTGAAATTACTTTGAATTTCTTTTGCATTATTTTACATATCCTTTTACATGCTTTGCTTCCACTAGCTTTTCACTTTTGTCTCTGTAATCCCAGAACCTAAGAGAGTGTGTCTGGTACATGTTGGTTGTTCAGCCATTCAGATATGCCTAACTCTTTGTGACTCTGTGGACCATTCTGTCCATGTTGTTTTTCTGGGCAAAGATAATGGAGTGGTTTGCCGTTTCCTTGTCCGGTGTTTCTGGTACATAGAGGGCACTTAGTAAATGTTTGCTGATTGATAGTTTTTGTTGAAGTCTAATTTCTGTTTCCAAAAGGTAAGTGTTTTGTGGGAAGAGGTAAAAAAGGTAGTGATGCTTGGAAAAAGGATCATCTGAAACATTTGAGGGCAAAGCATTCCTACCCATCCATTGAAAACTCACATTTAAATTTGTTCACTTACCTTTTAAATATATTTGTTATTTAATTTAATATGAATTAATAATTTAATAATTTAATTAAATATATTTGTTATTTTTTTCTAAATTACCCTCCTTTCTAATCTAATACCTTCTATAGTATGAAGGGAACATAACATTGTTCAGAAAGAAAAAAAAACTTGTGTCTCTGTTTTAAATTCAAGAGAGCTTTACTTATAGTGCTTATTCACTCTTACAGGATTCTTCCAGTTTAGACAAAACAGCATGTTCTTACTATGCGGTCTGCCAGCTAAAGTGCTTTATATTTCCTTTCTACTATGAGATTTTTCACATTTTTTTTAGAATATTTGACTTTGGGTTTTGAGATAAAATGATAAGAAACCACAGTCTTTTTTCTTAAAATTCTTTTGTGTGAGTTGTCATTTAAGTACTTTTATCAGTCTGACAAACCTGGACGCAATCTTCTCCACAGTGTATATTGTTTACCTCCTATAATCTTATGAGTAGAATAAGGAGCCTTCCCCTTCATTAGCAATAAACTGTTACTTTTCATCAAATGCGTTTCTTCATACTTCCATATCAGAAATGTTTTCCTAGTCTGTTTGTGCATTTACTCACTATTCATTTTACTAGTATGGCTTTTTAATTATTTCATAATTTTAACCTATCAATATGAGGGATAATACTCATCTAAAGCCCAATGCTTTGCTCCGTTTGGTGAATTTTCATTATGTAGGACATTGTGGCCTTGCTGTTGAACTTGATTAAATGTCCTTTTCAGTCACTAAGATGTTTGATTCATGTAAAATTTAATTACATGGCCTCCTCTTAATAAGAACTATCCACATATTGCTAATACTGCACAGCATTCAAAATACAAAATGATGAGCAGAGGTTGGTGGTGGGTGATGGTGAGTATGAATTGAGAAACACAATTGAAATAACTTTACTCACAAAAAGAATTTTGTTCTGAAACCATGCTTTCAAGTCACCATAGATTACACATAGAACATACACTATAAGATGTATATGGTAGTTAATGGCATATTGAATTTACTGTTTGTTTTGGAAAAGAGTGGAAATTTATCTACCAAAATATATTATCCCAGGTGGAAAGATCTTGATTTGTCACTCCAATTCAGAACTGAGGACTCTGTGATTCATAATTAGATCTCTGCCAATGTGAAGGGATCTTGTTTTCAGATTGATAAGAAAAAAACCTGATGTTTTTGTTAAATGTGTTTTTTTAATACTCTATGGCTTGAATGTGGATGATTTTGTTCTCAAGGAACTTGATTAATACATTACATTGTTGAGAACAAAGAAGAAATTTGGCCTTGTGAAGTCAGCAAAAAAATGAAATGTTCAACTGAGAGTGATGGAAGGAATAACCACATGACTATTTTTTGCAACTTCCATGTATCCAAAACCCAAAAATGAAATTATTTCAAAATTGTGATACTGCTCAGCGACCATGAACAATGAAGCAAAGAATCAAGCTATGTGAAAACTTTGGTCCTCTCCTCAAGCACAGAAGGAAAGATATTGTCACTGTTCATATTCAGGTTCAAGTGCTTCTTTGGAAGTTGGTGGTAGTTTTTGTTACACTTATGGTATATTAACTTATGTTTTCTTTCATTTTTATTTAAAACATTAAATTCAACAAACTAATCTCACTATTCTGTATTGAGAAGGACCACGTTGGCCTGAAAACATAATAGGATCTTCAAGGTAGAGTTACACACTTGGGGGTCCAGAGAATATTGTGTTTAATCCTTATAGTTCTATAGCTATTTGAAGGGTCGTTATTCTCTAATATGCCTACATGTACCTTCATGCAGAAGGACTGGGACCATTGTTCAGTAAGGGAAGAGATAGGTAAAATAAGACTAAGTATGTCTACTGCCATTGATTTTCTTGGACAGGCTCTCCAGTTTTCCAATTCTCTTTCTGTGTCCTGCCTCTCTACACATTAAAAATAAATGTAGTCCACTTCATAGCTCCTGTGAAAAAAGACCATTGTCTCAGTGAGATAGCTCTTACCAAAAAATTTGAAAGGTCAGTGAGGACACTGTTATAAAATAAAGTGGCAGAATATTGGGATCATTAACAGATGGCACCATATTTAAGAACTCATGGCCTAAACAAATTGTTTCTGTGCATTTGCTTAGGTTGAATTTAAAGCATACCATAAACCACAGCTGTGGCACATACATGCATATGTTGAAAGGTCAACTCATTGTGGAGCCAGGAAGACATAATTCAAATCATTGTTGTTGGTCAGTCATTTCAGCTGTGTTCAATACTCTGTGACTCCATTTTCTGGTTTTCTTGGCAAAAATATTAGAGTGGTTTGTCATTTCCTTCCCCAGCTCATTTTACAGATGATGAAAGTGAGATAAATAGCATTAAATGACTTGTTCAGGGTCACACAGCTATTAAGTCTCTGAGGTCAGATTGGAACTCAGGTCTTCCTGACTCCAGAGACAGCATTGTATTAATTGCACCACCTACTTCCCATTCAAAGTATAGCACTCATGAATAAGAGCTATATGACCATGATCAAGTTGCTTAATCTCTCTATGTCCCAGTCAACACTATACAACTTAAAGTACAGATGAATTAGCAATCTATATTACTGAAAGACTTTCTACAACAGGGAGTTCTCCACAATAATGAAATCTTTAGTCTGAATTTAGACTGAAAGAATTTTAATCTGAAAAATCCAGATTGAAAAAGAAAAAGAACAAATACAATATATATGTTGCATATCAGTTATTCTGAACCTGAATATTTTTATCAACATCATAACATGCTTCTTGACATATTTCTATATAATGAATTCAAATAGGACAAAATCTTGTTTGAATAGAATACTAGCTTTTATCATAAAACTACTATATGATTAAAACAATAGGAAATTATATACAAATAATATATATCTACTTTCTATTTTATGTATTTTGAAATGCTGTTTTCCATCACAGAAATGTATTTGCAAAATTGGCATATTTTCATGTTGTTATGTACACACAAACGCATACACATACCCACATATGTGTTTGTATTTGAATTTAACAAAAAAAAAATGCTATCTTCTGACCAGGAAAACAGATTGGGAGGGGCTCATATGTATAAGTCAATTTACATTAATTGAGAATAATCTACTACTTCATCCATTATTATTTACAAACAAGAAAATGAAAAAATAATAATGCTAGGGGAAATTATTTAATTTCAAAAGAACCTAGATATAGAAATGTTGACTGTTAGATTGTCTCTCTGTCTCTGTTTTTCTCTGACTCATTTTACATATATGTGTTTATACTTATGCATATATGTATACACATATAGAGTATAATGCATAGAAGATTTTGTCTCTTTCTAGGAATTACATATAGAAATAAAGGGTATACATATATACATATGCATGTGTGTGTATGTACATATGTATGTATGTATGCATGCATGTATACCCTTTGTTTTGGATAGTCTGTACTATGACTCCATATGCTAAAACTTTAAATTTTAGGGGAAGTATTTAAAAATAATACAACTAGGTACTTATTAATACAAATGATAAATCCCATGAGGTAGGTGATTTATTCAAATTTTTGTTGTATGTTACCATTAGGCTGAGACCAATAGTCATAATTTGTGTGGTAAAATCATATGAACTTGAATAATGTGAGCATTTCATCACATTTGTTATTTCCAGTAATCAGAACTCTGCTGATATATTGCTTTAGCTTACCTATTCTTCTCAGTATATATGTAGATTTTCTTGGTAATATAATATTTTCAATTGGAATATAACTAAAATTTTGAACATATTCTAAATTTTATCTCCTAAACAGAGACAAATTACAGGAAATAAAATATTCTTACAGTAATGATTAACTCCACCTTAAATTTAACCTCATGTTTATTTTACATGCATGCATGTATGCATGCATACACACATACATATGCATACTCCAAAGAGAAGTGGAGTATAGCATCAATTTTAGACATACTTAAAATGAACATGAGACTTTTTATTTTGATGTTCCTGAATTAAGTTTAGTCACATATTAATATCTTGCTCAAAGTGATTGTTTCTAACCAAATAGTTCTAAACTCATTTTTTGGCATTCATATTTGAATTTCAATTACACTAACCTATTTTTATTGGTGTACCAGTCTGGTGGAGACCAGAGCAAAATTCAGTAAATATTCCTAAATGATTGAATTGTCTCAAAATGCATTATTTCTTTTCTTGCTTTTAGAAATCACCTGTGACCATGTTGCTGTGGCAAGACCCATTTTTATTTTTATTTCTTAGACTATGTCTCTGCAAGAAAAAGTGAAGTGGAATGCATGGCAATTAAACGGTGAATAGATTCCATATAGAGGGGCTATTTATCCCTCTTCTTGCAATGTCTTTTCCCCTTCATCATAGGGTTTTTATTTGGCCTGAATGACCCATACAATTGTCTAACATTTAAGATTCATTTTACCTATGTAAGCAAAACCTTCTAGCCAATGTGCCAGCCTTGTGGCAAAAATAAAAATAATGTTCAGTAACTGCTTTAAATGCTAAAATAAGTGCTCACCTAAAAACTGAAGAGTTAATTTTCCCTCAATGTAAAACTTGGTCAATCCAACCAACTGATGAGCAGTCCAAGCTTCAAGTTAACCTAGATCAGTTGGATTCAATTCTCTAGTCAGAGACAAACTACAACCCCTTTTTTTGGCTTACTATAGGGTAATGGTGTATGAACCAGCTCATTAAAAATGTTCTATCTAATGCTGATGCTAAATTCAATATCAGTTTTCTCCTTATCAGCCAAAGGCTCTTTTTTTTGTTTGTTTCACATGAACATCTATTTTCAGAGTCTGGTATTCCATAATGAATAATACAAACTGAGGTAGGATTATCACACAAAATCATTGGTTTAATGATAATATTTATTGAAGCTCTCAGAGATGATTCAGTCTCACACTGATCAAGATACCTCTGTCAATATTTAATCTGTATTGACCCTTGGCTTGATTACAATGCATAATGCTGATTACATCCATCTTCCCATGCAACCCAGTTGCTGTTTGTGACAAAACTCTATTGATACATTTGATTTGCCCTGACAGTGCAAAATTGTGAAACTGCTGAGATTTCCACTTTCCATTGAGCTGCTCACATATTACTGCTCAGAAAGAATTCATGAAAACATTTAATGACAACACATTTATTCCACTGTTTATTTTATTTTGGACCATCTTTGCACACAAGATAAAACCCTACCCTATTCACCCTCGTTTTGCTGGCTTTGCTTTTCTCCAATGGTGCCATGATGCGTAAATCAATGAAAATGTCATTCTTGCTCAATTTACTTAAAAATAATATATAGTATGACTTTGCAATATTCTCAAGCCATCATTATTACCATTTGTGTGTATATTTATGTTTTGTCCATGTAAGTAGACTAAAACCCTCATAGAGTATCAAAATTTCTGCATAAGACATTCTTTTGACAGGGATGACACTCATATGACATGAATTTTCTGACAAGTGCCAATTTACAAAATAGAAAGTGTACTTTCATGAGGCTTTGCAAAAGGAATAATTTTATCAACTAAGGACTCAAATTTTGGTAAAAAAAAACACATGGTAAAATACCTTTATCAGTAAATTTCATTATTACTCTGAATTGACTCATTCTCTAGTGGTGATCATAGACTCATTGCTACTATTCTCTCCATCTTTGTGATACTGGAAATCTTGCTACTAAAGAACAAACCCTTGTCCCCAACCACAGTTCTTTACTTCCTAATTTCCAGCCCTTTCAAACCTCTCCCCCCAGTGCCCTATTTCAGGTTGGTCCTTCTCTATTCCTGGGCCTTCTGGAATACCTATTGCATAATTGACAAAATTATTTTTTTAACCTAAAACCTCTTTATTTCTCACTCTGTTACTTGTCTCTCTCTTAATGACACTACTTCCTTTTTCACCTCTTACACTCCTGGTTGCACTTTTATACATTTCCTCTTCTTTAATTCTTAATGTCTTTTCCAGAATCTTTCTTTACCACCAACAGTTAACAATATTTTCTCTTTTGATATTCATTCAATAAAAAGTTATTGCCCCAACCAGATTCTGTTAGTTATTATCTACTAACCTCTTTCTCAATAGATTCAGTGTCTTTCATTTTGATCCAACTCCTTCCTTCATTCTAGGGCATTTTTCCATATATGGTGATGTTCCCTCAAAGATTCTAACTTCCTAATTTCTCAATCTATGTAACTCCCATGACCCATTTATACAGTTACATATAGGCATGGCCATACTCTTGACCTTGCCATCACCCATAAATGTTACACTGCAATGTTCAACAATTATGCATTTATTTTATCTGACCATAATATAATTATCTTTCTGTCTCCTTCTATGTCTCATTTTACCTAGTTGTACTCTATATTTTCATCATAACCTCCAATTCATGCATCCATCAATACAACCTCAGGCCATTTTCTGCCTTCTCTACCCTGGATACATTCATCCCTTCCAAAGACTGACCAGTTTATGAACCAATTCAACTCTACACCGTTCTCTGCTCTTAAATTTCTAACTCCCTATTCCTACCATATTTCATACCTAGCCCAAACTCCAAACCTGGATTACTCACACCAACTCCTTCCTTTGTTCTTACTGTTGCATTGCTGAATAGAACTACAAAAAATCACAAGACTTACTATTTGATTCCACTATAATATGATGCAATCTAATTTTAACTAGGTCATCATTACATCAAGGAAATCCTACCACTGTTCCTCAATGGTTCCCTAACCCATTTGACATGTTGTTGTAGCTTTTGTTCATTGTCCATTGTTCAGTCATGTCCAACTCCATGAACCCATGGACCATAGCACACCAGGCCCCTCTATCCTCCACTGTCTCCTGAAGTCTGTCCAAGCTCATGTCCATTACTTTAATAACATTATCTATCCATCTCATCCTCTGCCATCCTCTTTTCTTTGTTATTTCAAATTTACCCAATATCAGGGTCTTTTCCAATGAGTCCTGCCTTCTCATTATATGGCTAAAGTATTTAAGCTTTAGCTATAATATTTGTCCTTCCAATAAGTAATCTGAATTAATTTCTTCAAGTATTGAATGATTTAAAATGCACTACTATTGGAAAAAACCATAGCTTTGACTATATCAATCTTTATTGGAAAGGTGATGTCACTGCTTTTTAGGATGCTCCCCAAATTTGCCACGTTTCTTTGCAAGGAGCAACCATCTCCCAATTCCAGGGCTACAGTTGCTCTCTGCAGTGACATTTGAGCCCAAGAATATAAAATCTGATAATGCTTCTGTTTCTTTTTCCTCTATTTTCTAGAAAGTGATGGAACTAGTTGTCATGTTCTTAATTTTTTAATGCTAAGCTTCAAGCCATCTTTTACACTCTCCTTTTACCTTCAGAAGAGGCTTCTTAACTTTTCTTTAGTTTCTGCCATCAGAGTCATATCTGCACACCTGAGAATGTTGATATTTCTCCTGGAAACCTTAATTCCACCTTTTGATTTGTCCAACCATGCATTTTGAATGATGTTTTCTGCATATAAGCTAAATAAATAAGATAACAACATACAGTCTTGACATACGCCATTCTCAATCTTAAGTCAATCATTTCTTCCATGTTCAGTGCTAACTGTTTCTTCTTGTCCCACATACAGGAGAAAAGTAAGATGATCTGGTACTCTCATCTCTTTGATGACTTGTTATATTTTGGTGTAATCCACATAGTCAAAGATTTTAATATAGTCAATGAAGCAGAAGTAGACTCTTTTTTTTTACTCACTTGCTTTATCCATAATTCAGCAAATGTTGACAATTTGGTCTCCAATTCCTCTGCTTCTTCAAAAACTAACCTGTACATTTGGTAATTCTTGGTTCATATATTGTTGAAGCCTAGTTTGCAGAATCTTAAGCATAACTTTGCTGGCATGTAAAATGAATCAAATTGTTCAGTAATTTGAATATTCTTTTTCATTGCTCTTCTTTAGAATTGGGATAAATTGATCTTTTCTAATCTAGTTGCAACAATTTCTTCATCTGGGACTCCTAATCATATCGTTTGACCATTTCTCAATTTGGGAATTACTTGTATTCTTATAAATTTGACTGAGTTCTCTATATTTTTAAAAAAATTAGGGCCTTATCAGAGATACCGGTTGTAAAAATTATTTCCCAGTTTTTTGCTTCCCTTTTAATCTTGGTTGCATTGGCTTTGTTTGCATAAAAACTTTTCAAATTAATATAATCAAAATTTTTTATTTTGTATTTCACAATATTCTCTATCTCTTGTTTGATCATAAATTCTTTTGTTCTCCATAAATTTGACAGGTCACCTCTTCCTTGCTCTCCCAGTTTACTTATATTATCAGCCTTTATATCTAAATAGTATACCCATTTTGACTTTATTTTGGTATATGGTATAAGATGTTGGCCTATACCTAGTTTCTGCCATACTCTTTTCCAGTTTCCCAGTAGTTTTGGCCAAAGAGTGAGTTCTTATCCCAGAAGCTGGAGTCCTGGGTTTATGAAATAGTAGATTACTATAGTCATTGACTACTGTGTCTTGTGTACCTAACCCATTCCATTGATGCACCACTCTATTTCTTAACCAGTATCAAGTAGTATTGGTGATTGCTGATTTATAATACAATTTAAGATCTGATATGTCTAGGTTACCTACCTTAGCATTTCTTTTCATTAGTTTCCTTGATATTCTGGATCATTTGTTCTTCCAAATGAATCTTGTTATTATTGTTTCTAACTCTGTAAAATAATTTTTGGGTAGTTTGATTGGTATGACACTGAATAAGTAAATTAGCTTAGGTAGAATTGTCATTTTTATTATATTAGCTCAGTCTAACTGTGAGCAACGGATGTTTTTCCAATTATTTAGGTCTGACTTTATTTGTGTGAAAAGTGTTTTGTAATTGTATTCATATCATTCCTGGGTTTGTTTCAGAAGGTAGACTCTTAAATAGTTTATAATGTCTACAGTAACTTTAAATGGGATTTCTCTTTCTATCTCTTGCTGTTGGACTTTGTTGGTAATATATTGAAATGCTGATTATTTATGTGGATTTATTTTACATCCTACAACCTTGCTAAAATTGCTCATTATTTCAAGTAGTTTTTTACTTGATTCTCTAGGATTCTCTAAGTATATCATCATGTCATCTGCAAAGAGTGATAACTTCATTTCTTCTTTGCCTATTGCAATACCTTCAATTTATTTTTCTTCTCTTATTGCTAAAGCTAATATTTCTAGTACCATATTGAAAAACAGTGGTGATAATGGACAACTTTCTTTCACTTCTGATCTTATTGGAAATGCTTCTAGCTTATTCCCATTACATATAATGCTTGATGAAGGTTTTTAGGTAGATAGTGCTTTTTATTTTAAGGAAGGATCCATTTATTCCAATGCTCTGTAGTGTTTTTAATAGGAATGGGTGTTGTATTTTGTCAAAAGCTTTTTCTGCACCTATTGAGATGATCATGTGGTTTCTGTTAGTATTGTTTCTGATATGATCAATTATGCTAATAGTTTTCCCAATATTGAACCAGCCCTGCATTCCTGGTATAAATCCTACCTGGTCATAGTGTATTATTCTCATGATAAGTTGCTGTAATCTTTTCACTAACATGTTATTCAAAATTTTTACATCTATATTCATTAGGGAAATTGATTTATAATTTTGTTTCTCTGTTTTGACTCTTCCCAGTTCAGGTATCAGTCCCATATTTTTATCATAAAAAAGAATTTGGTAAGACTCCTTCTTCACCTATTTTCCCAAATGGTCTATTTAGTATAGGAATTAATTGTCCTTTAAATGTTTGATAGAATTTGCTTGTAAATCCATCTGGCCCTGGGGATTTTTTCCTAGGGAGTTCATCAATGGCTTGTTCAATTTCTTTTACTGAAATGAGGTTATTTAAGTAGTTTATTTTCTCTTCTATTAAACTGGGCAGTTGATATTTTTGTTTATTACTTTTATTCAACCATTTCACTAAGATAAAATATTTCCTAATTATTGCTTTGATTTTCTCTTCATTAGTGGTGAATTAACCCTCTTAACTTTTGATAATGGTAATTTGGTTTTCTTTCTTTGTTTTAATTAAATTAACCAAAGGTTTGTCTGTTTTATAGTTTTCCCCCCCACAAAACCAGCTCTTAATTATATTTATTAGTTCAATAATTTTCTTAATTTCACTTTTATTAATCTATCCTTTGGTTTTCAGTATTTCTAACTTGGTATGTAAATGGGAATTTTAAATTTGTTCTTTTTTTAGTTTTTTTTTAAAGATACATGCTCAATTCATTGATCTCCTCTTTCTGTTTTTTATTTTTAGAGGTATAAAACTTCGCCTTCAGTATTGCTTTCACTGCATCCCATAAGTTTTGGTACATTGTTTCATTACTATCATTCTCTTGGATGAAGTTATTGATTGTTTCTATGATTTGTTGTTTGACCTATTCATTTTAGGATTAAATTATTTAGTTTCCAATTAATTTTTAATCTATCTTTTCATGGCTCTCTATTACATATAATTTTTATTGCATCATGATCTGAAAAAGATGAATTCAATATTTCTGCCTTTCTACATTGGGTTTGAAGTTTTTATGCCCTAGTACATGGTCAATTTTTGAGTATGTGCCATGTGCCACTGAGAAAAAAAATACATATTACTTTCTATCCCCATTCACTTTTATCCAGAGGTCTATAACATCTAACTTTTCTAAAATTCTCTTCACCTCCTTAACTTCTTTCTTATTTATTTTGGGGTTAGATTTTTTCGAGTTCATGGAGGGGGAAGTTGAGGTCCCCACTAGCATAGTTTTGCTGTCTATTTCTTCCTGTAACTCCCTTAATTTATCCTCTAAGAATTTGGATGCTATGCCACTTTGTGCATATATGTTTAGTAACTATATAACTTCATTGTCTATCGTGTCTTTTAGCAGGATGTTCTTTCCTACCACATCTCTTTTAATAAGACCTATTTTTGCTATTGCTTTCTCTGAGATCAGAATTGCTACCTCTGTTTTTTTTTCTTCAACTGACACAAAATGTATTCTGTTCCAGCCTTTTACCTTTACCCTATATGTATTCCTATGTTTCAAATGTTTTTCTTGTTAACATACTGTACAATTACTGTTTTTAATCCATTCTGCTATCCTCTTCCATTTTATAGGAGAGTTAATCTCATTCACATTCACAGTTATGTTTACTATCTATATCTTTCCCTCCATCATAATTCCTCTCCCCCATTTATGCTTTTCTTTTTCCTTTTCTCTTTTTCCTTCCTCACTAGAGATTTGCTTTTGATCACTGCTTCCTTCATTATACCCTTCCTTCTATCAACCCTCTCCCTTTCAGGGAGTTACAGAAAGAAATAGACAGCAAAACCATACTAGGGGGGACCTTAACCTCCCCCTCTCTGAACTAGATAAATCTAACCACAAAATAAACAGGAAAGAAGTTATGGAGGAGAATAGAATATTAGAAATGTTAGGTATGATAGACCCCTGGAGAAAACTGAATGGGGATAGAAAGGAAAATACTTTTGTCTCAGAGATACATGGAACATACACAAAAATTGACCACGTACTATGGCATAAATCTAACAATGCAATGCAGAAAGGCAGAAATTTTAAATGCATCCTTTTCAGATCATGATGCAATAAAAATTATATGTAATAAGGACTCATGGAAATATAGACTAAAAATAATTGGAAACTAAATAATCTAAACCTAAAAAATGATTTGGTCAAACAATAAATAATAGAAACAATCAATAATTTCATTCAAGAGAATGACAATAATGAGACAACATAACAAAACTTATGGGTTGCAGCAAAAGTAGTTCTTAGGAGAAGTTTGATACCTTTAAATGCTTACATAAATAAAATAGAAAAAGAGGAGTTCAATGAATTGTGCATTCAACTGAAAAAAAGAAACTAGAAAAAGAACAAATTGAAAATCTTCAATTAAACACCAAATTAGAAATATTGAAAACCAAAGGAAAAATAAATAAAATTGAAATTAAGGAAAGAATTGAATTAATAAATAAAACTAAGAGCTGGTTTTATGAAAAAAAAACAATAAAATATATAATCCCTTGGTTAATTTAATTAAAAAAAAAGAAGAAGAAAACCAAATCATCAGTATCAAGAATGAAAGGGGTGAATTCACCACCAAGGAAGAGGAAATTAGAACAATAATTAGGAACTATTTTACACAACTCTATGCCAATAAATTTGGCAATCTTAGTCAAATGGATACATATTTACAAAGATATAAATAGCCTAGATTAACAGAAGAGTAAATAAAATACGTAAACAATCCCATCTCAGAAAAAGAAATTGAAAAAGCCATTGATGAACTCCTCAGGAAAAAATGTCTCCAGAGCCAGATGGATTTACAAGCGA
This sequence comes from Vombatus ursinus, assembly GCF_900497805.2. Lineage (NCBI taxonomy): Eukaryota > Metazoa > Chordata > Mammalia > Diprotodontia > Vombatidae > Vombatus > Vombatus ursinus. The sequence continues at coordinate 29,001,247 of NW_020954610.1, forward strand.
ATTCCATCAAACATTGATTCCAATACTATATTTACCATTTGAGAAAACAGGGGAAGATGGAGTCTTACCAAATTCTTTTTTATGATAAAAATAGGACTTTCAGATAGTCCAATAATTTTTAAATTATCTCTCCTGGATCTATTTTCCAGGTCAGTTGTTTTTTCCAATGTGATATTTCACATTGTTTTCTATTTTTTCATTCTTTTTGTTTCATTTTTGTAAGTCATTTTGATTTTGTTTTACAGTGTTTACAGTGTTTTAGTGTTTTCAGTGTTTTGTAGTGTTTTGATTTCTCATAAAGTCACTAGCTTCCAATTGCTCCATTAAGGAAGTATTTTCTTCAGTAAGCTTTGGGACTTCCCTTTCTATTTGGTCAATTTTGCTTTTTAAGGCATTCTTCTTCTCATTCACTTTTGGGACCTCTTTTGCCATTTGGCTTAGGATATTTTTTAAGGTGTTATTTTCTTCAGTATTTTTGTGGGTCTCCTTTAGCAACCTGTTGACTTGTTTTTCATGATTTTCTTGCATTACTCTCATTTCTCTTCTCAGTTTTCCTCTACTTCTGTTACTTGCTTCTCAAAATCCTTTATGAGCTCTTCCATTACCTAAGACCAATTCATATTTTTTTTCTTGGAGGCTTTAGACATAGGAGTTTTGACTTTGCTGTCTTCTTCTGGTTGTACGTTTTGATCTTCTTTGTCACCAAAGAAAGATTCTATGGTCTGACTTTTTTATGCAGTTTGCTTATGACCCCAGCCAATTGCTGGAGTTATAAACTCTTTGTTAAGGTAGGGGTCTACTTCCAGTGTGGAAAGTGTACTGTCCAAAGTTTCGGGGCTTTTGTATAACTGTTTTCAGAGATACTTCTAGGGACCTATGAATTTTCAGTTCTTCCAAAGTGGTATGATCATAGATGAGGTGTTTACTCCTTTCCTGGATTGTACTCTGTTTTATGAGTGACCATAAGCACTCTTTTCTATTTTTGAACTGTGAGGAGGATTTCCTCTCCTCCACCATTACAAGTTCCACCACACCAGGACTCATTCTAGCCGCCAGACTGCCACTCAGAACTGTGACCCAGATCCAAGCACAAGCAAAGCAAGAGAATCCTCCACCAGTAAAGAGATCCCTGCAATCCCCCTCTGATCAACCATTAGATTCCCCTCCATCTGTGAGCCAAGATTTCTGGAAGCAGCCACTGGCCTGGGATTGCACCAGGACTGGGGCCAGACCAAGTCCCTCTCTCGCCAAGGTCTGACAGACCTTTCCTACTGACCTTCTCAGTTGTCTTTGGCATTTGTGGTTTGAGAAGTCTGAAAACCAGCACAGCTGCCCATGATTCAGTCCCCTGCAGCCTGCTCTAGGTTTGATGAGGCCTTGTCTTTGCCTGTGTGTGTGCCTATATTGAACTGTGTTTCACTCCCTACCAGGCACAATAGACTGTTCTAATTAACCATCCAGGTTGTCTTGCACTGTAAATTTGTTTCATTTTGTCCTTTTGTGGGTTCTGCTGCTCTAGAACTTGTTTAGAGCCAATTTTTCCAGTTATTTGAAGGGCTCTGGGGGAGAGCTCAACCAAGTCACTAATTTCACTCCGCCATCTTGGTTTCCATTCTAATTTTTAAGGAATTATTTTCTTCAATGAGCTTTTGGACTTCCTTTTCCATTTGGCCAATTCTGCTTTTTAAGACATTCTTCTACTTATTGACTTTTTGGACCTATGTTGTCATTTGGTTTAGTCTATTTTTAAGGTGCTATCTTCTTCAGTATTTTTTGGGTCTCCCTTAGCAAGCTATTGACTCTTTTTCATGATTTTCTTGCATCACTCTCATTTCTCTTCCCAATTTTTCTTCTATTTCTCTTACTCAATTTTCAAAATACTTTTTGAGCTCTTCCATGGCCTGAGATCAATTTTTCTTGGAGGCTTTGGATGTAGGAGCTTTGCTGTGTGGTCTATGTTGTTCTGGTTGTATTCTTTGTCACCAAAGTAAGATTCTGTAGTCTGAGTTGTTTTTTTTTTTTGCACTGTTTGCTCATGTTCCTAATCAGTTACTTTCCTTTTTAATCTTTTTTCTTTTTAAAAGTAGGGCTCTACTTCCAGCGTGGAGTGTATACTGTCCCAAGCTTCAGGGGATTTGTGTAACTGTTTTCAGAGATACTTCTAGGAACCTGTAAATTTTTAGTTCTTTCAAGGTGGCAGTGTTTACTCCTTTCCTATCCTGTGTTCTCATGTATTAATGACCACACTGTTGTCTGCCTTGGAAATGTGAGGATTTCCTCTCTACCACTGACACAAACTTCACCATGTCGGTGCTCTTCCTTGCTCCAGGACTGACACCTAGCACTGTGACCCAGATCCAAGCACAGGCAAAGTAAAAGAATTGTGCCTCAGTGTCAGCAAAGAGATCCCTGCAATACCCCTTTGGTCAGCCACTTTATCCCCCCATCATCTGTGGGCTGAGAGCTCTAGAAGCAACCATTGCCACTGTGGCCACCACCCTGCAGCTGCACAAGGACTAGGGTTGGACCACAGTCCTCTCTCACCCATGTCTGATAGACCTTTCAAACTGACCTTTTAAGTTGTCTTTGGTGCTCCTGCATTGAGAAGTCTGTAAACAACCACAGCTTCCTGTGATTCAGTCTCTTCAGGCCTACTCTGCTTTTCTTGCCTGGCCCATGGTGAACTGTGATCCTCTCCTAACCTGGGACAACAGACCTTTCCTATCAACCATCCAGGTTGTCTTGGGCTAGAAATTTGTTTCACTCTGTCTTTTGGTTTAGAGTCATTTTTACAGATATTTGTAGAGGTTTGGGGGAGAGCTCAAGCAAGTAACTGGTTTTACTTCACCATCTTGGTTCTGCCCCTTCCAGAGATCAACTTTAAAACAAAAAAGGAGCAAAACCCCCACTCCTCACACCAAAAAGAAGAGCTAACCATAGAAAGCTACTATGACAATAGGGAATATCAAAGCACAAACTCAGAAGAGGACAACAATATTAAAATGCCTACATGCAAAACTTCAGTGAGGACAATGAATTGGCCTGAAACTCAGGAATTCCTCTTAGAAGAATGCTAAAAGGATTTTAACAATTAGAGAGGTAAAAGAAAAAAAAATAAGAAAAGAAATGAGAGTTATGCAGAAGAATTTTTTTTGTAAAGTCAAAGACTTTGAAAAGGAAGTACAAAAAGTGACTGAAGAAAAGAATTTTTTAAAAAATACAATTGTCCAAATGAAAAAAAATCCATAGAAGAAAACACCTCCTTTAGAAGAATAATTGTCAAAATTGAAAAGGACATAAAAAAGCTAACTGAAGAAAATAATTCTGTAAAAAGTAGAACTGGATAAGTGGAAGCTAAATGACTCTATGAGACTTCAAGAATCACACCAATAAAATGAGAAAAGGTAAGGAAATGTAAAATATCTCATTAAAAAAACCAACATGGAAAATAGATATAGGAGAGATAAATAAAGAACCACTGGACTACCTGAAAGTCATGATAAAAAGAACCTAGATAGTATGTTTCAAGAAATTATCAAGGAAAGCTGTGCTGATATCCATGGGCCAGAGAGTAAAATTGTCATTGAAAGAATCCACCAATCACCTTCCAAAAGAGACCCCAAAAATGAAAACTCTGAGAAATATTGTAGTCAAATTCCAGAATTATGAGGTCAAGGAGAAAATACTTGGAGCAGTCAGAAAGAAATAATTTAAATATCAAAGAGACATGGGATTACACAGGATTTGTCAGTTTTTGCATTAAAGGATCACAGGATTTATTATAAGAATAATACACTATGACTAGGTGGAATTTATATGAGGACTGCAGAGCTGGTTTAATATTTGAAAAATTATCAGCATAATTTTCCATAGCAATAACAAAATCAACAGAAATCATGTGATTTTCTCAAGAGATGCTGAAAAAGCTTTTGAACAAATACAGCACTCATTCCTATTACAAACACTAAAGAGCATAAAAATAAATGAACTTTTCCTTTAAATGATGAGCAGTATCTATCTAAAACCATCAGCAAGTATTATGAGTAATGGAGATAAGCTAGAAGCATTCCCAATAAGATCAGGAGTAAAACAAGGATGCCTATCATATCCACCATTAATCAATATTATACTAGAAATGTTAGCCTTAGCAATAAAAGTAGAAAAATAAATTGAAGAAATTAGAATAGGTAGTGAGGAAACAAAACTATCACTCTTTTTGGAAAAACCTTGAAAGACTTACATGAACTGATGCTGAGTGACATAAGCAGGACCATGAGAAGATTGTACACAGGAGCAGCTAGGTGGTGCAGTGGATAGAGTACTGGCCCTGAAGTCAGGACAACCTGAGTGCAAATCTGGCCTCAGACCAAATATTTGACACTTACTAGTTGTGTGACCCCAGGCAAGTCACTTAACCCCAATTGCCTTAAAAAAAAGTAATAATGGTAGACAGTATAACTATTTGGGCATCTACCTGCCAAGACAAATCCAGGAATTATGTGAACATTCACTTTTCACATAAATAAAGTCAAATCTAAATAAATGGAAAATTTAATTTGCTCATTGGTAGACTGAGCTAATATAATAAAAATAACAATTCTACCTAAATTAATTTGCTTATTCAGTGATATATAAATCAAACTACCTAAACTTATTTGATAGAGCTAGAAAAATTAATAACAAAATTCATTTGGAAGATCAAATTGTCAGAAATATCAAGAGAATTAATGAAAAAAATTGAAAAAATGTTGGCCTAGCTATACCAGATATGAAACTCTATTATAAAGAGCAATCATCAAAATCATTTGTTAGTGGCTGAGAAATAGATTGGTGGGATAAATTAGGTACACAAAGACACAGAAATAAATGACTACAGAAATCTATTGTTTGATAAACCTTAAGACTCCAGCTTCTGGGATAAGAAGTCAATACTTGACAAAAACTGCTGGTAAAACTGGAAAGTAGTAGGACAGTTGCTTGGTATGGCCAACATATCATGCTCTATACAAAGATAGGTTCAAAGTGGCTACATGCTTTAGTTATAAATGGTGATACCATAAGCAAGTTAGGAGAGCAAGGAAAAGTTTATCTGTCATATCTATGGAGAAGAGACTAATTTATGACCAAACAAAAGAGAGAGAACATTATGAAATGCAAAATTGATCATTCTGATTACATTAAATTAAGATATTTTTGGTCAAACAAAGCCAGTTTAACCAAGATTAAAAAGAAAGCAGAAAGCTGGGAAACAATTTCTACACCAGTATTTCTGGTAAAGGCCTCATTTCTCAAATATATACTGAACTGAGTCAAATTTATAAGGATACAAGTAATTCCTCAGTTGATAAATTGTCAAAGAAAATGAGCAGACAGTTTTCAGATGAAGAAATTAAAGCTATCTCTAGTCAAATAAAAAAAAAAACCTTTACATCACTATTGATTAGAGAAATGCAAATTAAAACAACTCTGAGGTACTACCTCATACCTATAAGATTAGCTAATATGATAGAAAAGGAAAATTTTAAATGTTGGAAAGGATGTGGGAAAATTTGGACACTGATACATTATTGGTGGAGTTTTGAACTTATCAAACCATTCTGGAGAGCAATTTGGAACTATGCCCAAAGGGCTATAAAACAGTGCATCCTCTTTGATCCAGCAATACCACTATTCCAAATATCTATATACCAAAGATATCATAAAAAGGGAAAAGAACCCACATGTACAAAAACATTTATAAAAGCTCATTTTGTGGTGGCAAATAATTGGAAATCATGAGGTTGCCCATTAAATGGAAAATGGCTGAACAAGTTGTGGTGTATGAATGTAATGAAATACTATTGTTCTATAAGACATGATGAGCAGGCAGATTTTGGAAAAAACCTTGAAAGATTTTCATGAACTGATGCTAAGTGACATAAGCAGAACCATGAGGAGATTATACATAATAACAGCAACACTGTTCAATGATCAATTAAGATAGACTACTCTTCTCAGTAATACAATAATCTAAGACAATTACAAAAGGTTTGTGATGGAAAATACTATCCATATCCACAGAAAGGACTGTGAAGTATGAATGTAGATCACAGTACACTATTTTCACATTTTTTTGGTTTTGGTTTTGTTTTTTTCTCATGCTTTTCCCTTTTGTTCTGATTCTTCTTTTACAATATGACTAATGTGGAAATATGTTTAATTTATTGTACATGTAAAATCTAAATGAGATTGCTTGTTATCTTGGGGAGGTGGGAAGGAAGGAGAGAAGGAGAAAAATTTGAAACTCAAAATCTTATAAAAATGAGTGTTGAAAATTATTTTTACACGTCATTTGAAAAATAAATGTGTTTTAAGATGAAAAAAAATTATCTCATTTGACTTTCACAGTAAGCCTATGATGTAGATATTATTATTATCTCTATTTTACAATTGAAGAAGCTTAAGTTGAGTAACTTGTCCAGAGTTACACAACTATTAAGTGTCTGAGACTGGATTTGATTGCACTGCCCTTATATACTGCTGATGATTTTTATGACATTCTTGCAACTACAAAAAAAAAAATGCTTTCTCTCAATCCTTTCTTATAAAAACCTCCTGTGCTACCCAGCCCTTTCTTTGTGGATTTGTTCTTTCATACTCTTAGGATTAAATGAATTATGTTTTCCTTTCAGAGTGTTAAAGAAGCCAACTGGAACACTACTGAAGTGAAACTACAGGGACAATTGCAAATGGATAAATTATTTATGTACTCTCTTGGTCTCCACTGTCCTTTTTACAAATCAAAATCTGAATTCTTTAGTCTGGCCCCTTGGTGCTAATTATAATGATTTCAGGACTGTGTGCTCCAGTATGGTCCTGAGAGGAATATTATCAGAAACCTTTGAACATGGGACCTTCATTTCACTTTTTATTGGAAGTTCATTTCCTCCTGTGCTATGTTAATTAATTTGAAAAAGTACTAGGTTCCCCATTCTTTCCTCCTCCCCTTTCTAGTTCTCTAGTCTGCACATTCTTTCACAACTTCTTTGCTTCTTCTTCAGTCTTTGAGTTGGTCTAATTCATAAGCCTCGGTTTAGCCAGAAAATTATGGCTTGTAAAATTGCAGAAGCTAGGAAGACCACAAGGTTGTTCTGTATCTGCAGGAAAAAAAAAAGATTGAAATGGGGTAAAGGTAGACTCAGAGGCAAGATTGCCTGGAGTCATTAGGTTTCCCTCCATTCTGGGATCAAGAAGCACCTTAGGAAACTAAAATACATTGAACTCCAAAAAAAATTGATTTCTAAAATTTCAACACTCATGAGAGAGTCAAGATTAAATAATTCCCTTGGTTAGAATAGGGACTATTTGCACAGCTGAAAGCATTAAGAGTGTCTCTTTTGCATTTGAGGAATATATAAGTTGCTCTTGACTCATTTTTACTTTAAGAATTACTTTGTGATGGGTTCTTTCATTTATCTTCTTTTTGTGATTACTCAATCTCCTGCCTTGTTAACATATATGTGTGTATACATATATACATACATAGGTATGTGTGTATATAGACATACATATATATGTGTGTATGTGTGTGTGTGTGTGTGTGTGTGTGTGTGTGTGTGTAGAGAACCCACCACTTTTCAAAACAATCTATTCTACTTTGGATAGTTCCAATTGTTATGAAAGTTTTGTTTTTTCCTAACATAAAGCCTCTATGTGGCTATTTTCAGTTGCTACACCTTGCTTTTGGTTCTACCTTGTGGGGTCAAAGAGAAGATTTGATCCCTCTGCTACCTGACAGACATCTAAATACTTTAAGACAGCTTGCTATTTGGTAACTCCTGAGGCTTCTCTTTTCCAGGTTAAACATGAATGAATTAATAAAAAAAATTAAGTAATTATTATGTTCAAATCTCTATGCTAATAACTATGCAAAAGGAAAAGTAATATAGTAATATAGCACTTGTTAAGTGGCCAGAGTATGTTATGTGCCAAGTACATTACAAATATCATCTTGTTCAATCCTCATAATAAGTTGGGGATACAGATGCTATAATTATCCCCATTTTACTACTAAGAAAACTGAAGCAAATAGATTTTAAATTACTTGTCCAGTATCACACAGCTAATATATGTCTGAGGCTAGATTTAAACTCTTGTCTCTCTGTCCCACAGTCAAGTGCTCTAGCAAGTGTACCACCTACCTACCTTTCAATTTTAATAGAAAGACATACATAAAGGAGATGCCAGCTATGTCAGTTGGAATGATTAAATGGTCCTAAGGGTGCAGTCATGAGGCAGATGACAACACATCTTCTATGTTATCATTAACATTCATGAAATTTTGTTATTCATTTTGAACCATTTGCCTATGCCAAGGATGTTGGTGACTTTTAATGAGTCTTGAGAAACAATGGCTTCTGATGAGGCAAGAGTTATAACCCTTTTGAGGTAATTGCCAGAATCCATATGCATGTGAGTTGCTTTTTCTAAATGATTGCAATTTGGTGGCCTGGCAAGGGGGAGAGACAGAGAGAGACAGAGACAGAGAGAGAAAGAGAGATGTTTTAACTGATTTGCATATATCACAGACTCAAGGCCGTTCATCATTTCTATTGGTCTCCTTTGGATACTCTTCAGCAGTAGATATCAATAAATGAGGTTTCCCTAGAATGAAACAATCACTGTCCTATTCTTGAAAGATATATCCCTCAATACAGCCCCAGAGCACATTAAGTTTTTTTTTTTGCTGCCATATCATGCTACTGACTTTTAAATTAATTCACAGTTCATCAATACCCCTAGATCTTTTTTCACAGAAACTATAGTCTGTCCATACTTTCCCTATATTATACTTAGGACTGTGATTTTTACACTCAAATACTAGACCTTATATTTATCTATATTTAATGTCATCTTAACAGATATAGTCCATTTCTTTAGCCTGTTTTTTGGGGGGATTGTGATCATTTAATTCAGTGTGTTAGTTATTGTTCTATGCTTTGTGTCATCAACAAATTTGCTAATTATATTATCTATATTGTTGTTCAAATCATTGACAAAACTATAAATAACACAGGGCTAAGCATCCACACTCAGATCCTCTACTAGAGATATTTTTCCATGTTGACATGGAGATATTAGCAACTCATCTTTATTTTTAGCCAGTCATTTGGCTGAACACATTTGGAATCTACCTGATTTCACTATGACCTAATGTGTATCTCCCTATCTTTTTCATAAAAATAGTATGAGTTACTTTTTTTCAAAAGCTTTGCTAAAATCTAAGTAAGATATAACCACATCATTCATCTCATTTAATAGTTTCATTATACTAGGTTTGGCGTGACTTGTTTATGAAGAAACCATAATGTCTCTTTGTAATCACCACTTACCTTTCTAGATAATCAGAAATCATCTCTTTAATGACCCCACCAATAATTTTCCTAGAAATCAAATTCATGGTCACTACCCTATAGTTTGCAGAATCTGTTTCTTTCTTTACTTCCTCTCATTCTCTCTCTCTCTCTCCTCATTTTTTCTTTCTTCCTTCATTTCATTTTTCCTTCCCTCTTTTTTCCTCTTTCTATGTCTCATTCTTTCTCTCTTAAAAAAATATGATATCAATTGCATTTCTCCAAACGTGTGGTACCATTTTTTTTTGTTCCTGATCTTTCAAGTCTCAGTGAGAGGAGCTCAGGGATCCCATCTATAAGTTATTTCAGGGCACAGGATATTATTCAAATGAATCAGGTTACAAACTTTTCTAATAAAGCTAAGGGATCTTTTTTTTAAATCTCTTTACCTTGGATATCAACTCCCTATTAGTCATTTTCTTATGTCATTTTCAAAGCAATAATCATTCTTTACTGATCCAGGCAAATTCCTCCTCATTGTTTTTCCTAATTGGAATTATTTCCCTTTGAATCACAGAATGTTATCCTTGAGCATCTTACTTTGCTCCTAAAATTATTTCCACAGAATGAGGAAGGGGAAAGGAGCAAGTGTATATTAACTACTTGCTATGTATCAGGTACTCTGCTTAGTACTTTACAAATATCATCTCATTTGATCCTTAAAACAACCTGGTGAAGTAGATGTTATTATTATTATTATTATTCTACACCTGAGGAAACTGAGGCATATAGTAGTTAGGTGACTTGTCCAAGGTCACACAGTAAGGACATTTCTGAAGCTAGATTTAGACACTTGGCCAATTATATGGTGAGAAGAGAAGAGAGAAGGAAATGGATAACCACTCTATTATCTTTGCCATGAAAACACCGGGTCACAAAAAGTCTAACATAACTGAAAAGATTAAATAATCTCCTGGATGCTTCTAAATGTTGAACCTACACAAAGGAATTAGATGAGGGATAAGGGCTGGTAGTCCCATAACCCTACTTTTATCTGGAATAGGTTAAAGAGGGAACAGTTCATATATATCAAGAATAGTATAAAAATCTTCTAAATTCAGAAAAAATAAATAAAAGGCCAAGGGGACAGGGAGTGGGGAGAGGGTAAGGGAGAGAGTTTTAGAGAGAACCCTACTCACATCAGATCTGGATTAAAGAGAGAACAACAAACACATTTAAAGGAGAATAAAAGTCTTCTAAATTTATAAAGAAACAAGAAGATGAGGGAATAGATTAAGGGGGCTATAAAAAGATATCAAGATTAAGGGGAATGGAATAAAGAGGAAATAATGTTTTTCTGAATGATATAAAAGGCTTCCAAATTCAGATAGAAACAAAAGGGTAAGGGAAAAGGGTAGGGGAAGAGGATAAGAGAGAGATCATTGGAGCAGGAGTAGGTTAAGTAATAGGAGGACATGGTAGCAGATATAAGTAGAGGAGATAGAGAAAATAAGAGATACACACAAACAAAAAAAAAGTTCAGGAGTAGAATTTATTAAGAAAAAAGCAGGGATAATAATCATAATCTCAGACAAAGAGAAAGTTGAAATACATTTATACAGAAGAGAAAAATTGAGAAACTACACTATATGTCAGCCATATTACTCAGTATTGTTTTATACTATTTAAAATAATGAGACAATATAATGTTGCAATATTGTTGTGGTGTAGGAAATGATGAGTTGGTGGACTTAAAAAATTATGGAAAGACTTGGACTTATGAAGGAAGATGTTATCCACCCTCAGAAAAACAGAGGACAAACAAGTACATGGTCTTAAATAGATGCATATGAATGTATATGTCTACATGTGAGTATGATTATAGATATTTAAGTATATGCATGTGTATGTCAGTGTATTTTTTGTATTATATATATACATATAAGTGTTTGTGTGTATATGTGTGTGTATATATGCATACACATACATACACACATATATGTCCATACTTAATTGCAGCCTTTTTGGGGGAGGGAGGAAAAAGAGAGGAAAAAAGAACAAAGTAAAAAGTTTACAGCAGAAAACAAAAGAAAACTTACAAGGAAGCAAAGAAAATATGGACAGCTCTGAACAAAATGTGTTGTATTCATTATATATGCCTTTGAAATAGAAATTTATTGCTGTATATTTTGAATCCTCTCTTATGTTTAGTTGCGCACATGGCAATGTTTTTTTTTTCCTTTTCTTATTGTGTATTCAAATCTTAGTATTTAAGTTTAAAATAAATTAATAAAAAGAAATAAATATTGTACCTATCTTCTTAAGCTTTTGAAATCTGTATTTCTTAAATCTATGATGCATGTTAGATTTTTACCAAATGTTCTTTCCTCAATCATATGTTATAGAATGGTGCAATAACTTCCCCCCCCAAAAAAAAATCCCATCATTTTTATCCCAGCAACCAGTTCCTTCCTTTGGGAATCAGATCCATGGTTCTCAGACTAGAAAAGCATAGACACTAAAATTTTAGAGTAAAAAAGAAATCAAAGTTCATCTCATCCTACTTTTTCTTTTAAGGATGGGCAAATAAGAAGTCTTCTTCTTTTTAGTGTCAGTGCTGACTTAGAGATAAAAGTATGAATCTGAAAGGGCATCATGATATATTCCATCCCTGAACATCTCATTGTTTTCATCTGATTTTTTATCGGTCCCAATCTGTCCAGAGTTTCTTTGCCATCATTTTTTTTTCTTGTCCACTGTGGTTGCTCAAAATCTTTTTTCAGCTTAGCTAATTCATTGTCTCATCCATTGAGCTCACGCTGACTGAAATTCTCTCACTTGTTAATAAGTTTTCACTGAACCTCCACAACATGCAGAAACAGTATATGTGGCAGCCACCTAGAATCAAGATCTTCAGCCAATCAGACCCCCTGTTCTAAGTTTCAGATCAATCAATAACTTGGACCTCCTGTGGTTAAGATAGACACACTGGTTGGTACTGATTGCTTTAGAATCAATCCACTTGCCAAAGACTCATAATTTACAAGACTGGCTCTATCCTGCCTAGCAAAGGCTTCCATCAAATTCTGGTTTTTGCTAGGATGAAATTTCCTTGGCATTGGCAGATCTCTGTTTTAAACGTCAAAATATCAAGCTTTTGTATGACAGAAATCAAGGTGGAGTAAAGGAAGAAAGATTACATTAAATATAAGAGGGGTTATGGAATAATATACATATATACTTATGTTTACTATCCAATTAGGAGATTCTTGTGGCATAAATACTGATATTGGATATATCTTAAATGATTTATTATTTTGACAAATTCACAAAGGAAAAAGCATTCTCAAAATGGTAGGAAACCATAAATGCTCTATGTACAATTAAAAGCTCACAAAAGTTAAAACATAACTTTCACTAGAGTGACAAAGGAGCTATGAAGAAGCTACCAAGTCATTTAGTATTAACCCTTGTATCCTTTTGATAATTTCACTAATTCTGGGGATCTTAAATATTCTGTTTTGTGTTCTGGACCTCATTGTCAGTCGGGATAAACTTATGAACCTGTTTTTAGAATGACATTTTAAATACATAAAATACATAGGTTCTAAAATGATATTAATTCTGTTAAAATGTATTCATCATTTAAAAAATGTTATTGACCATACATTAAGAAACTCTGTTTTCTTATAGTACAGTCATAAACTTTTGGTTTAAAAAACAAAAAAGAAAAAAATAAGATGTGTACAGAAAGCAGACCTGCCTGAGGGTGATACAGACATAATATATTACATGGTCCATATATACAGATTATCTTGGAATTTTGAAATTTTGAACATGGAAGACTTTCCAGAATTCACATAGTATGAATTCTTTAGAGTTGAGAGAAAGAAAAAAAAATAAACCAACTCAGACAGATCACTGAAGCATAATTACAAGACAAATCTCTTGACTTCCTGGCCTACAATGTTCCACTACACAACACTAAATCTTTTCTGTAAAGAGCCAAATGGATTTTGCCTTGCCCAAAGAAACAATCAAAAACAAAGTCAATGACAACACTCTTTGACAGAAGGCTGAGTTTTGCTTAACAAATGTATATTTATTAATATCAGTATGTCACTGGTCAGATCACATCTGGAGTATCTTGCTAAGTTATGTTTGTTTCATTTTGAAAAGTTGGAAAAAACTGTTGAAACAAACATGTATCCTTAGGAAGGCTACCAGAATGGTAAGGGAATACAAGACTCTACTAAGTGACTATCAATCAAAATAACTGATGATATTTAGTTACAAAAAAATGAAGACTATAGATAGACATGAAAGCTTCCTACAAAATTTATAGAGTAGTATAGTGTTAAATGCTCCACTGAAGTCTTAAATCAGTTCCTCATAGAAGTAAGCATGTGACTCTGAATTCTCAGTCTGTCACAGTGTAGTACCATCTATACGAAATCTTTCCATTTCCTTTTGGACTGTAAGTTTGGGAATAGCTGACTCAATATTTGAAAAAGTTCATCACCAGAATCTTGAGAACCAAATAATGATTTATATTGCTCATTACAACTCATGAAGAATATTTGTTAAGGCTGAGAGATTGTGTTATTTATTTCTTTGCTTTTTATTTATTTTTCACTGATGAAAGGCAAGGTGTTTTGACCCTAAAACTTCCCCTAGATGTTATTTTAAATTTTGCTTAAGAAAAATTTAAACTAGAATAACAATCTATAGCTATTTATTAATAAGATGTGATTAGGATGTGGCTCTGCACCTAGGATAAGTCATTTAACAAAATACTAATGTCAGATTTGTCAGTATTTCATTAAACAAAAACAATTTTTATTTTAGTATAGTGAATTCTAAAATTATTTTTATTTCAAAATGAACCTAATAAGAATAAAAATAATTATCTCAACAATGATAATTATAATATCTAAGTAAATGAGTCCTAGATTTGTATATCTGTTTCTATTCTCTCTCAGGATCTCAAGTCTCTCACCCTGAATTGCCCATTGTACATTTCAAACTAGATGTCTCAAATTCAACATGTACATAACAGAACTGATTTATTCCCCTAAAAATCCACTCTCTTCCAAACTTCCCTGTTACTGACAAAATTACCACCATCATTCTAATAATAGTCAAGGCTTGAAACTTCTGTGTCATCTTTGAATCTTCACTTTCACCCACCCTACATATCAAATCATTTGCCAAATCTTATATATTTTTCCATATCTACAATGTCTTTTCTGTATATACCCTTCTCTCTCCTTATGTAGCTACTACACTACTTCCACACCTCATAGCCTCTCACCTCAACTATTGTAATAGTCTTTTGGGCTGGTCTCAAATCATTCCCCATTCTATATAGACATCAAAGTGGTTTATTTTAAAGCAAAGGTGTAACCATGCAATCCTCCTCCATCTTCCCTAAAAGATTGGGGTAATGACAGGCGCTCTTATATTATTGGCATAAGGAACTCTCAGAGGAGGAACATTAAACAAATATAAGCTTTCATTTTTGGCATTAATAAAGCTTTTTAATAATGGACAATCTGTCCCATTCTTACTGTTTGAGTCTTCTTATTCATTATTCTCCCATACAAGTACTATCCAGTCATATTAGCCTTCATGTTGTTTCTCACAAACATTTTTATGTGGAAGAAAAAGCTATCTTCCAAGCCCAGAATTTACTCCCTACTCATCTATTTCTATTCAGATCCCTGTTTTCTTTTAGTACATAGGTCAAGCATTACTTTCACCATGAATCTTTTCTGTTTTTTTTTTCTAATTGCTATTTTCCTTCCTCTCCAAACTACCTTGTATTCATTATGTATATATTCTGTATATACCTATATATGTGCAAGGTATCTCCATTATTAGAATGTAATCTCCCAGAGAGCAGGTAATGTTTCCCTTCTTTCTGTATCCCCAGAATTTAGCACTATGCCTGACTCACAATAGACATTTAATAAATGATTGTTCCTTTATTAATTGCAATCTGTATCAGTAGAGTACTTATCCTGAAGAAATCCCTGAAGTCATGTTGAAGAATGACTTATATTTGTTAGTGAAAGCTATAGGGAAAGAGGATTTGGCTCAAACTCAGGGAAATTTTATCTAAAAACTAGAGTAGTTCATTATTAATCTGTCTGAGGAGATAATAAATTTTAAACAGCAGAAGTCTTTAATCAGCAGCTAAATGACCACTCGGTGGGCATGTTGTAGAAGGAAGTCATAATTTTTAGCTATGGTTTGAATTAGATAAACTTTGAATTTTTTTTTTAGTTATAGAAGCAGAGTAGTTGTTATTTAATACATAATTTATGCCCTCCTAAATATTATGAAATATGAGAACCACCCATTTTCCCTGTGAGTCTTAAAATGTCATTGGGAATGAAACATTCACACACACACACAGCATATTGAATCATTAAAGATTATCCCTTAGGTTCAGAAATTTGACTTACATGATACTAAATACATTTGTCTAGCTTATATTTCTCTATCCTTAAAAATGCAAGATTTTTTTCAAATGGTCTGTCAAAATTTTGTTCAACTATTTCTATAGCATTTTAGGTGGTGCTGTGGAGAGAGCACTAGGCCTAGAGTTAGAAAGGCTCATCTTCCTGAGTTGAAATTTTGCCTTGGACACTCACTGATTGTGTGACCTTGGACAAATCACTTAATCTTGTTTGTCTCAGTTCCTCATCTGTAAAATGACCTGGAGATGGAGCTGACAATGCACTCCAATATCTTTGCTAAGAAAATCCCAAATGGAGTTCTTGAAGACCTGGAATGACTGCAAAATCACTGAACAACACTAAGAAACCCTTTATTTCCCTGATGCAACAATCCCATAACTCTGACAAAAAAGAAAATAAGATTTGTCTGGCAAGATCTTGTTCTTGAAGACTTGCTGTTTCTTTGTGATCACTGTTTACCTTTCTAGAGGTTCACTAACCATATATTAAAATGTTCTAGGATTTTCCTCAGAATCAAAATCAAACTTTATGACCTATTATTTTTAGAATCCATTTTCTTCTTCCTGTTACTACTGATATCTGCTCTCTCTGTGTGTATAAATAGATAGATAGATAGATGTTAATGTAGACATATATGTATATATCTATATTAACATCTATCTATCTATAGAAAGAGAAAGATGCAAATATAGATATATAATTGGGATAGCATTTATTCTTTAGTCCTGTGATATCACTTTACTTCTCAATGGTTTTTCATTTACAGTAGATCAGAAATCACATAAATCTGATTCTATCAGATTCCTGGGATTGTACATAGTTCAACAGAGCCTAAGATACACACACACACACACACATAAACCTATACATACATATATACACATAGACATATGTATATTTACATGCAAACACATATACATTCATACATGTGTATATGTATGCACACATTTGTGTATGTATGTAAAAGCTCTCTATGAACCATTTTTTCTGTTTTGTCCTTTCCAGTTAAGAAATCATTCCCATGGCAGAGAAAACAGAAGTACAGTTTCAAGTTCCTTCTTTTCTCCATTATTCATTACCACTGTCTGTTAAATATGAGCAGTAGTCCTATTCCCTCTTTAATTCTCCTTTTTCTCTCAATGCAACTAAAATTTGTTATTTGTTATCCTAAATATTTTTCACCAACTTCAGTTTATTTTGAAGTTCAGCATCCTTGACAGTATTTTTGTACTATCAAGTTCCATGTTTTTGTCAATCCCCTGTGCCCAGTACTTATTTTAATCTTCTGTATGTATCTTTTAACAATTTTAAGTTGTTTCATT
Source organism: Vombatus ursinus (assembly GCF_900497805.2). Lineage (NCBI taxonomy): Eukaryota > Metazoa > Chordata > Mammalia > Diprotodontia > Vombatidae > Vombatus > Vombatus ursinus. Next base: position 29,018,386 of record NW_020954610.1, read on the forward strand.
AAGTTCATTTGCATCTATGTTTGGCAAATATCTTCTGAAGTCAAGTGATATTTAATGATTTCAAGAATTAAGAAGGACTATTTGGTTGAACAATATAAAGTGCAAACAGAAGTAATGTGTAAAATGTTTGTAAAATTAGATTGAAGTCAAGTTGTAAACGTCTTTAAATTTCAATTGGTGGCATATAGGTAGAATGTGGAACTTCCTCTGTTATATTGTGTTCTCTGTTTTAACTATACATGTCCTTTCTCAGATGTTAACACTCTATTCACTAACCTTCCATGTCTCCTCCTCCTCTTCCTCCTTCTCCTCCTAATAAAATGAAGTACTACTAGTACCAATAAAGACAGTAATAGTAGTGATAGTAGTAGTAATAGTAGTTGTGGTGTTATGGGTGAGGGTGGTACTGACAGTAATAAACATCCACATGCATTCTATCAGAAGTTCAGAGAAGAGACATGGTTCACCAAAGCCTGTCATGATTAAGGAAGACTTGATGGAGGAGGAAGCATTTTAATTAAACCAAAGAAATATTTAGGGATCAAGACAGGAAGAAAAGATAAAGGAGATTATACGACAAAAGATATGATAACATCAAGAAAGACATGGAAATTCAGGCAATCAATCATTTAATAAGGTATGATCAGGGATGCTTATTGAACAATGCCTAGCATAAATGGACTCAAGACTAGTATTCAGGAATAGTCACAAGTAAGATTACAAAGACATATTACAGCCAAATTATAATAGACTTTGAAAGCCAGTCTAAGAAATTTGTATTTTAACATGAAAACAATAGGAAGTCCCTGAAAAATGTTCAATCAGAGTGGTGACAAGATGAAAGTACTCCTTCTGGAAAACTTATCTTGTGTACAATGAATAGAAGTAAAGAGAGGCTAGAAGCAAGGTAAATTTAGGTAAAAGGCTTTCACAATAACTTACTTACAAGGTGATGAAAGCTTGGATAAGGAAGTGACAATAAGAAATGATTAAGAAGGGAAGATAAGTGAAACACTTCAAAGGTAAAATCTGGAGAACTTGATAACTGATTATATGTGAAGGGATGAATCAAACAGGACTATAAAGTTTTTAGCTCAAGTGAATGGATGACATATGACCCTTTGATAGAAATCACAAGTAAAAAACAGATCCATTTTATTAGTGAATATTATGAGCTCAAGTTTGGCCAGATGAGTTTTGAATTTATATTGGAAGATGGAAAATGGAGCTAAACGTGTCTAGCCATTAGAGATTCATGACTTGAACACTGAAAGAAGGGCAGACCTGGAAGTTGTCAATGTTAATTTCTAAATGTATGTATCAACACAATAATAATAGTTGAAGAGATAATGGTAGATGAGATCAATTAGGAAGAGAGTAAAGAGAAAGAAGAGGTGAGGATTGAGTACTGAAAAGAAAGAAATTCAAGCATTCAGTATGCAGGAGGAAGAGAAACCATCACAGGAGAAACAGAGAATTGGGAGTAGAGTGAGAATACTAATACAGAATCACAGAGCAAAGATATAAAAGATTCCATTTTATAGGCCTAGAACAAAAGAGCAGCTCTAAGACAAACATATCTTGCCTTATATCCAGGTAAAATCCTTAATCCTCTTAAAGTGATTATCAATAGGCATGTCCTAAATCCTCTACAGAGAAATGCAATCAAAGTCCTAACAAAGATGATTTTGCCTATAACCTCATCCACCTATTCGTAGAAACTCCCTAGATCAACCCTTTATTGAATGACTACCTGAATGAATGAATTAAAGAATATCAATCTCTTCAAACGTACAAATATGGTCTATGTATGTGTGTATTCATATATATTATACACACATACACACACACATATATATAAACACACATAAACATATATATATATATATATACACACACATGTACATATACATATACACCCACACCCATAGGCACTGTCATGCTTGGGCTTTCAAAGTTTTTCATTTTAGACAAGTGCCCCATGTAGGCATATTTTCATATTTATAACCAAGGAATAATACCTTTTTAATAGAAATATAAATAGAAACTTGGCCCATAAATTTAATATTTCTTTCTTGCTACACTCAATAGAGCCTGCTCAGTCTCTTGTTACATACACATACATACAAAGAGGCACATACAGTCTTATTAAATGTCTACTAATTGCTAGCAATAAAAACTTCTTGTTGACTCACAATTAAAGTTTGGAATTACCTGGGTGTGCTGGTAAATCTGACATTAAATAGCTGGGCATCTGAGGATTGAGAAGCTGCACTCTGGGAGTGGAGGTTTTTCCATAACAGAGAATGAGTGGAGCAGGTGTCTATGGACCTCAAACACTGCTGCTGGCACTGCAAAAGATAAAGAAAGGAAACCACACACACACATACACACACACACACACACACACACACACACACACAACCTATTTCCAATACAGAGGGGATTGCTGGCAACAGATCAAGATGCTGTTACCCATCATGAAATTTATAAACAGGACTAGTAGTAATGCATAATGAACACAGAGCAAGTAGCACAGGACTTATCACTGGGCAGGGGTGGGGAGAGGCACAGTGTAATGGGGAGGAAAATGTATCTTCCTAGCCTAAATCATAATAGTAAACATTAGTAAAATGCTTTGTGTATAGTAGATACTCAAGAAAATTTTGTCAAATTTAACTGAAATTTATCATAACTGAGGGGCCCTTCCCATTTTTGGGAGGACACGGTTCTTGTTCATTTTTCCTGATTACCAAAGAAGTCAGGATCAGGAGAACGTTCTGACAAGAAGTCTCAAGGGAATTAAGGGAACAGAAGATAGAGAAGACAACTGTATTTCATGTCTTTCTTGGAACTTCAATAAACTACAGACCAGAGAGCGGTAGCCAGAGAAGCAAAGCTATTTCAATTGGCTTGGAGATGCATTGACTCAAAGATTATTAGAGCTAAAAAGCATTTTACATACAAATCATGTAGTCTAGGTCCATTCTTGTACAAATATGTAAATTAACACCCAATAATATTAAAAGACTTGCTCAAAGTTATAAAATTAGTGGAAGAATTGCCGTAAGAAGTGTAGTCTTCTGAAAGTCTGGAACTCTTTCAAGTTAGACTTCAAGTTTTACCAAGATATCCTGATTTACAAGTCTGTCTGAACATATTAAAATATTGCAACTCAATGCACTGGTGATTACCCATGTTCCCCGTATTGGGCATCTCTAAGGTATTTTGGATGAGATTCTAATGTTTTCTTCTAACTGGCAAGTGAATACCTGCCATTACACTTAAAAAGATCAACACTAATTTTATTTAAATATTCATGTTGTTTCATCATCATAGCTGATTAAAAGGTAAGAAACTGTTTGAAAAATGTCTACTCTCTATACTCTCACCCCTAACATTCTTATTCAAATATGCGGTTTCAACACCTACTATAGTTTATGCTTAAATCTCCTTTAAGCTAAGATCTTTCCTCTGAACTCCAGACCATCAACTCTAAGTTTTTATAGATTATCTCTACCATTAGCAACTCAAACTAAATATTTCTCCAAATCTGTTAATAATATTTTTCTCTAAATTTTATTATTTCCTAACACAATTCTTTTTGTAATGTTCCCATTCATCTCAGCTCCTAATGCTATTATATTGAAGTAATATTTGACTCTACTCTCTCCTTCATCTCTTAGGTCCTGTTTCCTAGTACTGTCTTTTTTTATGCTTACAATATATCTCACATCCATCCAATAACATGTTTATTTTTGTAAATTTAGTATTTTTTTCTCCAATTACATGTAAAAACAATTTTCTTTTTCTTTTTTCTTTGTCCTTTTCTTTTTTTGATAGATATAATCATAGATTATTCTATTCAGTAATTCTCTGGTTATTGACATCATCTGAGACATAAAAATGGAGATGTACGCTTAATAAAGGTATTCACCTTTATGATTATAGAACAGACCTGGTTCAGATATGTTAAACAGTGTCAAAATGCAAAAGAAATTCCTTATAGATTCTGAATGTCCTATAGGTATCTGAAATTTAGCACGTATAAAAGAGAACCATTATCTTCTTCTACTTCACCCAAACCAAACTCACCCCTTTTGTGTACGCTCTTATTTTTATTATTTATTTCTTTTTAACATGTGTTTTTAAAACTTTGGGTTACAAATTTTCTCCCTTCCTCCCTCCCCACTCACCCTCATTGAAAAGGCAAGAATCTCAGTACAGGTTATAGATGCGTAGTCATGCAGAACACTTCCATGGTAGTCCTGTTGTGAAAAACAGTATATTTCCCTTCATCCTATCCTACCCCCCATTTATTCTATTCTCTTTTTCGACCCTGTCCCTCCTCAGAAGTGTTTGCTTTTGATTATCCCCTCCCCCAATCTGTCCTACCCTCTATCAACTCCCTGCTCTCTTGTCCCCTTCTCCCCTTTTTTCCTGTAGGGTAAGATAGATTTTACTAATAGATTTCCATACCCCATTGTATATGTTATAGCTTCCTTAAGCCAAATCCTATGAGAATAAGATTCACTCATTCCCTCTCATCTTCCCCCATTTTGCCTCCACTGTAAAAGCCTTTTCTTGTCTGCTTTATGTGAGATAATTTACCCCATTCTACTTCTCCCTTTCTCCTTCTCCTAGTATAATCCTCTCTCACCCCTTAATTTTATTTTCCAGATATCACCCATTCATCTTCGATTCACCCTGTGCCCTTTATCTATCTGTCTATATATACATATATATTTTTTCCTTCCCACTACTCTAATACTGACAAAGGAATCATACAAATATCATCTTTCCCTGCAGGAATGTAAACAGTTCAATCTTAATAAGTCTCTTGATTTCTCTTTCCTGTTTACCTCTTCCATGTTTCACTTCAGTCATGTACTTGAAAGTCAAATTTTCTATTCCATTCTGGTCTTTTCCTCAGGAATGCTTGAAAGTCCCCTATTTCATTGAATGACCATTTTTTACCCTGAAGGATTATACTCCGTTTTGCTGGGTAGGTGATTCTTGGTTGTAATTCTATCTCCTTTGCCCTCTGCAATATTGTATTCCATGCCCTGTAGTCCCTTAATGTAGAAGCTGCTAAATCTTGTATTATCCTGATTGTGTTTCCATAATACTTGAATTGTTTCTTTCTAGCTACTTGCAATATTTTCTCCTTGACCTGGGAATTCTGGAATTTGGCTACAATATTCCTTGGAGTTTTCCTTTGGGGATCTCTTTCAGGAGGTGATTGGTGGATTCTTTCAATTTCTATTTTGCCCTCTGGTTCTAAAACATCAGGGCAGTTTTCCTTGATAATTTCTTGAGAGATGATGTTAAGGCTCTTTTTTTGATCATGGCTTTCAGATAGTCCAATAATTTTTAAGTTCCCTCTCCTGGATCTATTTTCCAGGTGAGTTGTTTTTCCAATGAGATATTTGACATTTTCTTCTATTTTTTTCATTCTTTTGGATTAGTGTTACAATGCCTTGATTTCTCAAATTGTCACTAGCTTCCAATTTCTCCATTCTAATTTTTAAGGAAGTATTTTCTTCAGTAATCTTTTGGACTTCTTTTCCATTTGGCCAATTTTGTTTTTTAGGTCATTCTTCTCCTCATTGGTTTTTTGGACCTCTTTTGCCATTTGGGTTAGGCTAATTTTTAAGGTGTTATTTTCTTCAGCATTTTTTTGGGTCTTCTTTAGCATGACTCTCAGTTTTTCCTCTTCTTCTCTTCCTTGCTTCTCAAAATCCTTTTTGAGCTCTTCCATGGTCTGGGACCAATTCATATTTTTTTTTGAGGCTTTGGATGTAGGAGCTTTGACTTTGTTGTCCTCTTCTAGTTGTATGTTTTTATCTTCTTTGTCACCAAACAATGATTCTATGGTCTGACTTTTCTTTTTCCCAGTTTGCTCATGATCCCAGCCAATTACTTGTGTTATAAACTCTTTGTTAAGAGTTTTGTTCTGTTCTGTTCTGTTTCCAGTGTGGAGAATGTACTGACCCAAGGTTCAGGGATTTTGTGAAGCTCTTTTCAGAGATACTTCTAGGGACCTGTAAATTTTCATTTCTTCCAAGTTGCAAGGTGTTTACTCTTTTCCTGGCCTGTGCTCCGGTCTATGAGTGACCACAAGCAGTTTTTTCTGTCTTGGAACTGTGAGGATTTCCTCTCCACAGCCACTACAAGCTTCACCATGCCAGCGCTCCTCTTAGCCCCAGGACTGCCACCCAGAATTGTGACCCAGATCCAAGCATGGGCAAAGCAAGAGAATCCTGCACCAGCAAAGAGATCTCTGCAATCCCCCTCTGATCAGCCACTCAATTCCCCCTCAGTCTGTGGGCCAGAAGCTCAGGAGGCAGCCACCACCCCAGGGCCAAGCTTTGGGAATACAGCTGGAATGCCACTGTGATTCTCTCTCAGCAACTGCAGAAACAGATTTTTACCAATGACCTTTTAAGTTGTCTTTAGTGTTCCTGGGTTGAGAAGTCTGGAAATCACCATAGCTACTGGTGATTCAGTACTCTGAGGCCTGCTCCAGGTTCGCTGTGGCCAGCACACCTATGCCAAACTGTGCTCCTCTTTCTGATCAACCATCTAGGCTGTGTTGGGCTGGAAATTAGTTTCACTCTGTCTTTTTGTGGGTTCTACTGCTTTAGAATTTGTTTAGAGCCATTTTTTATAGGTATTTGGAGGGGTTTGGGAGAGAATTCAAGCAAACCACTGCTTTTACTCTGCCAACTTGGCTCTGCACCCAACAATTTTCAACATTCATTTTTAAAATTGATTTCCAAATTCTCTCCAACCCTCCCTACTCCATGTCACTAAGAAGGCTTTGGTATAGGTTATACATGTGTAGTCACACAAAATGTATTTCTATATTAGTCATGTTGTAAAAAAAAAAAATAGACCAAAATAAAAACCCAAGAAAAATAAAGTGATTCTACTTCTGAGAGCCAAGATACTGAAATAGGCAGTAACCCACTGTAACTTTCCCAGCCCCAAAACCAAGTCCTGGAGTAGCATTAGCAGCAAAAAGATGGGATGAAACAACCTTTTAGCCCAAGAAACATGGAAGATCAGCAAGAAAGATCTATCTAACTCAGGTTAAAGGGGTAGTGCAGCCCAGGACTGGAAGCATCCTGACAAGGCAGCAGCAAGCCCCAGTTAGCGAACCACCAGGAGATCCTAAGACCCAGTGAGGTGGAGCAAGCAAATGCCAACACTAGAACCCCCCCCCATATACCTTATCATTCCAAGAACTATCACATGCTTCAGTGTAGCCCCAGGCAAACAGGAATCCTCCAGCAGCCAGACTTCCACATGCTCCAGCACATCCCCAATTAACAGGTGGACACCTCACCTACAGGTGCCTAAGCAAACAAGTAACCACCAGTCAGCACAAGTCCCAACACACTTCAGCATAGACACAGGAAAACAGTCAGCCTCTGGAGGCCTGACCACCACATACATCAGTGTAACCATGGAGAAACACAGGAACATCACATTTGGTCTCACCACAGGCCAGACTGAATGCGCAGGATCCTAGCTCAGGACCAGGGAAGCTGACAGAGGCCTATGGCTTCCAGCAGTGACAGCCAACTTCCACCCTATGGCCTCAACACATCAACAGACAGGAGCATGCCCCCGGGCCTCTGGGCAACATGAGTGCAGAACAAGGTAAACAGCCAGGGCCTGCAGTCACCAGCACAAGAAGCCAGAGGCAGTGCCCCTGCAACCCTGGGAGCAGAAATCAAATTTAAAAGAAAGGAAAAAATGTTAAAAAAAAAAAAGAGATGAAGAGTAAAAAAATCAGCAAAAAAGAATCTGACCATAGAATATTATTATGGTGACAGGGAAAACCAAGACACAAACCCAGAAGAGGACAACAATGTCAAAATACCTACGGGCAAAATTCCAAAGAAAAACAGTAAGGGGTCTCAAGCCCATAAAGACTTCATGGAAGAGTTCAAAAAAGAGCTTTAAAATAACATAAGAAAGATAGAAGAAAATGGGAAAAGAAATAAGAGTGTTGCAAGAGAATTACCAAAAAAGGGTCAACAGTCTGGAAAACTGCTTAAAAAGTAGAAATGGCCAAATGGAAAAGGAGATGCAAAAATCCATTGAAGAAAACAAATTATTAAAGAGTACAATTGGCCAAATGGAAAAGAAAATATAAAAGCTAATTGAGGAAAACATTCCCTTAAATGTCAGAACTGGGCAAGTGGAAGCTCATGGCTCTATGAGACACCATAAATCAATGAAACAAATTCAAAAGAATGAAAAAATAGAAGAAAATAAAAAATACCTTATGGGCAAAACAACTGACCTGGAAGATAAATCCAGAAGAGACAATATTAGAATTATTGGACTACCTGAAATCCATAATGAAAAGGAGGACCTGGACAGCATCTTTCAAGAAATCATCAAGGAAAATTGCCCTGATGTCATAGAAACAGAGGATAAAAGAATCACAAAAAGAATCCACCTATCACCTCCAGAAATATATCACAAATTAAAAATGCCAAGGAATATTGTGGTCTAATTACAAAATTTCTCAGAGACAATACTGCAAGCAGCCAGAAAGAAACAATTTAAATGTCATGGAATCACAATCAAGATTACATAGGACCTTGCAGGTTCTACATTAAAAGACTGGAGGACATGGACTATGATATTCCGTAAGACAAAAGAGCTTGGACTACAACCAAGGATCAAATTCCCAGTGAAATTAAGCATAACCTTTCAGGGGAAAAGATGGACATTCAATGAAATAAGGGACTTCCAAACCTTTGATGAAGAGATCAGAGCTCAACAGAAAATTTGATCTTCAAATACAAGACTCAAGTGAGGCATAAAAAAGTAAACAGGAAAGAAAAAAAAGTAATTCAATAAAGTCAAGCTGTTTGCATACCTACAAGGGAAGATGATACTTGTAACACTTAATGATTGTATCTTTATTAAGACATTTAAAAGGGGTATACATAGATAGAGGGCAAGAACATAAGTGGACTTTCATGTGATGATAAAAAATCTAATTAAGTATTGGAGATGGATTGCATTTGGTGAAGAAGAAAGGAGAAGGTAGAAAAGGGTAAATTGCATCACATGAAGAGGCAAAAAGACCTATTACAGTAAAGGGAAAGAAGGGATAGAGATGAACATTGTTTGAACTTTACTCTTATTAGATTTGATTCAAAGAGGGAATAACGTAATCAGTAAGGTGTAGAAATCTAACTTATCTTATACTAAGTAGGAGGGGAAAGGGGTAAGAAAAGGGAGAGAGAGTGGACAGAAGTGGCAGAAAAAGTAGTGAGGGAAAAGGGGAAGAAAAGGAAAGAGGTTGAGGGAAGGGGACAGATTGAAACAGGTGGTGGTCAGAAGCAAAACTCTAGTGAGGAGGGAAGGGAGAAAAGAAAGAGAAAAAAATGGGGAGGAAATAGGAGGGAAAGAAAGGCATAGATAGTAATCGTAACTGTGAATGTGAATGGCATTAACTCTTCCATAAAACAAAAGGAGATAACAGAATGGATTAAAAACCATAACCCTACAATATATTGTTGCATAGGGATACAAGCAGAGTAAAGATAAAAGGCTGGAGCAGAATATATTATGTTTCAGATAAAGTTAAAAAACAACAACGACAATAACAACAATAACAACAACAGCAACAACAAGCAAACAAACAAAACCAGGGGTACCTATCTTCATCTCAGACAAAGCAAAAGCAAAAAATTGATCTAATTAAAAGAAATAAAGAAGCAAACTACATCCTGCTAAGAGGTACCACGGACAATGAAGTAATATCATTACTAAACATATGCACCAAATGATATGACATGTAAATTTTTTTTTGTAATTTTTTTTTGGATAGGCAATGGGGTTAAGTGACTTGCCCAGGGTCACACATCTAGTAAGTGTTATGTATCTGAGGCTGGATTTGAACTCAGGTCCTCCTGAATCCAGGGCCGGTGCTCTATCCACTGTGCCACCTAGCTGCCCCAACATGTAAATTCTTAAAGGAGAAGTTCAGGGAGTTTCAGGAAGAAATAAACAACAAAACTATGCAAGTAGGGGACATCAACCTCCCACTCTTAGAGCTAGAAAACTCTAACCACAAAATTTAACAAGAAAGAAATTAAGGAGATGAATAGAATTTTTTTAAAAAGTTACATATAGTAGACTTCTGGAGAAAACTGAATGAGGATAGAAGAAAGTTTTTCTTGGCAGTGCATGGTACCCACACAAAAATGGACCACATATCAGGGCATACAAACCTCACAAAAAGGCTGAAATATAAGTGCATCCTTTTCAGATAATGATGCAATAAAAAATTAAGGGCCATGGAAAGATAGAATAAAATGTAATTGGAAATGAAATAACCTAATCCTAAAATTGAGTGGGTCAAATCACAAATCATAGAAACAATCAATAACTTAATCCAAGAGAATGACAAATAGTGAGACAACATAACAAAACTTAATAAGATGCAACAAAAGGGCTTCATAAGGGGAAATTTTATATCTCTCAATGCTTACATGAATGAAATAAAGAAAGTGGAGATCAATGAATTAAGCATGCAATTAACAAAGTTAGAAAAATAACAAATTAAAAATCACCAATTAAACACTGAAGTAGAAATACTGAAAACCAAAGGAGAGATTAATGAAATTGAAATAAAAAACTATTGAACTAATGAATAAAACTAAGAGATAGTTTTATGAACAAAAGCAATAAAATAGATAAGCCCTTGGTTAATTTGATTTAAAACAAAGGAAGAAGAAAACCAAATTATCAGTATCAAAAATGAAAAAGTTGATTTCAATACCAATGAAGAGGAAATTAAAACAATTATTAGGAATTATTTTGCCCAACTTCATGTCAATAAATTTGACAATCTTAGTGAAATGGATAAATAGTTATAAAAATATAAATTTCCCAGATTAACAGTACAGGAAATAGAATACTTAACCCCTTTTCAGAAAAAGAAATTGAACAAGCCATCAATGAACTCCGCAGGATAAAGTCTCCAGGGCCAGATGGATTTACAAGTGACTTTTTTTTGGGGGGGTGGGGTAAGGCAATTGCATTAAGTGACTTGCCCAGAGTCACACAGTTAGTGAGTGTTATATTTCTGAGGTCACATTTTAACTCAGGTCTTCCTGACTCTAGGACCAGTACTCTATCCACTGCACCACCTAGTTGCCTGGTACAAGTGAATTCTACTAAACAATTAAAAAACAATGAAGTCCAATACTATATAAACTGTTTGGGAAAATAGGCAAAGAAGGAGTCCAAACAAATTATTTTTATAATACATATATAGTGCTAATACCTAAACTTGGAAGAGTAAAAATAGAGAATGAAAATTATAAACCAATTTCCTTAATGAATATAGATGCAAAAATTTTAAATACAATATTAACAAAAAGATTACATCAACTTACAATGAGAATAATACACTATGACCAAGTAAGGTTTATACCAGGAATGCAGGGCAGATTCAGTATTAGGAAAAGCATCAGTATAATCGATCATATCAACAAGAAAACTATCAGAAATCATATGATTATCTCAATAGATGCAGAAAAAGCTCTTGACAAAGATACAACACCCATTTCTATTAAAAACACTAGAGAACATAGGAATTAATGGTTTTTCCCACTAAAATAATAGGGGACATAGATCTAAAATCAATAGCAAGCATTATATGTAATGGGGATAGGCTAGAAGAATTTCCAATAAGATCAGGGCTGAAACAAGGATGTCCATTATCATCACTGTTGTTCAATATGGTACTAGAGATGTTAGCTTTAACAATAAGAGAAGAAAAAGAAATTGAAGGAATTAGAATAGACAAAGAAGAAACAAATCTTTCCCTCTTCACTGATGAAATGATGATATGCTTACAGAATCTTAGAGAATCAAGTAAAAACCTACTTGAAATGATAAATTTAGCAAAGTTGCAGGATTTAAATAAACCCACATAAATCATCAACATTTCTGTATATTACTAACAAAGCCCAACGGCAAGAGATAGAAAGAGAATTCCTTTTTAAAGTTACTGTAGATATTATAAAATATTTGGGAGTCTACCTGCCAAAACAAACCCAGGAACTATATGAACACAATTAAAAATCACTTTTCACACAAATAAAATTAGATCTAAATAACTGGAAAAGCATCAATTGCTCATGGTGAGGCCGAGCTAATATAATAAAAATGACAATTAGACCTAAATTAATTTACTTATTCAGTGTCATACCAATCAAACTATGAAATAATTATTTTAAAGAGCTGGAAAAAACAACAAAAATTCATCTGGAAGAATAAAAGGTCCAGAATTTCAAGGGGATTCCCATCAATTGGTGAATGGTTGAACAAGTGGTGGTATTTGAACATAATGGAATACTATATGATGAGTAGGCAGACTTCAGAAAAACCTGGACTTACATGAATTGATGGTGAAGTGAACAGAAGCAGAAGAACATCATACACAGTAACAGCCACATTGAGCAATGACTACCTTTCTTAAACTTGGCTCTTCTCAGCAATGCAAGAATCTAAGATAACTCCAAAAGACCATGATTAAAAATGCTATCCATATTGAGAGAAATAATTATGGAATCTGAATTCAGATGGAAGTATATAATTGAATTTCTTTTTTCATTTGTTTTGTTTTGTTTCATTTTTTCTTATGGCTCCTCTCATTAGTTCTAATACTTCTTTACAACATGACTAATGTGAAAACATATTCAATATCAATGTATATGTAGAGCCTATATCAGATTGCATGCCGTCTAGGGGAGGGGCAGGAAGTAACAGGACAAAACTTAAAACTCAAAAGCTTGAAAACTAAAGATAAGTAGATTAATTACTTAAAAATTAAAAACATAATAATAATAAGAAATGATGAGAAGGCAGATTTCAGAAATACTTGGCAAAAGTTTTACAAATGATGGAAAGTGAAATGAGGATAACCAAAAAAAACATTGTACATAGTATCAGAAATAATCACAGGATTAACTACAAATGACTCAGCCCTTCTCAGCAATGCAATGAACCAAGATAAGAACAAAGAAATCATAAAGGAAAATGCTATCCATATCTAGATGAAGAATTGATGCAAGCAGAATGAAGAACGAACCACATTTTTTCACAAACTTAATTCTTTCTCATGCTTTTATTTCCTTTTTATGTTTCTTCCACAAATGTAATAACTATAGAAATATGCTTTATATGATAGTACATGTAGAAACTATATCAAACTGCCTTTCATTTTCAGAAGACAGGAGGGGAAGGAGGCAAAGAGAAAAATTTGGAGCTCAAAACTTTGTAAAAATGAATGCTTAATTTTTTTTCTTAATATGTAATTGGGTAAAAATAAAATACCATTTAATTAAAAATATACAAAGTTTTAAAAAAGCATGCCTCTATATGAATTCAGATACCATCCATTCTTTCTCTGGGAATGATAACATTTTTCATCCTAAATCCTTCAGAGTTGTCTTGGATCATTGTGTTGCTGAGAATATCTAAGGCATTCACTGTTGATCATCTTATAGTACAGATGTTTCTGTGTACAATATTCTCCTGATTCTTCTCATTTCACTTCGTAAGTTGTGCCAGGTTTTTCTGAAAGCATCTAGCTCATCACAATCATATACTACAAGTTGTTTAGCCATTCCTCAATTGATAAACATCCCCTCAATTTCCACTTTTTTTTACCCCCACAAAAGAGCTGCTCTAAATATTTAGACATAGTACCAAATTACTCTATATAATGGTTCAATCAGTTCACAACTCTAAGAACAATGCATTAGTGTCTCAATTTGTTCACAACTGCTCCAACATTTGCCATTGTCCTCTTCTGTCATTTTAGCTGATCTAGTAGGTGTGAGATAATACCTCAGTATTGTTTTAATTGACATTTCTCCAATCAAAAGTAATTTAGGGCATTTTTTTCATAACTTTGATTACTTCATCTGAAAGCTGACTGCTTATATTTTTTGATCATTTGTCAACTGGGGAATGACTCTTATTTTCATAAATTTGACTTATTTTCTATATATTTGAGAGATGAGGAATTTATCAAGAAAACTTGATTTATTTTTTTACAGACATGATTGCTAACTGTATTTCCCTCAATCCTATTTCCCCCAGTTATTCTATGCTCTCTCACCTTTCACGTATCCCTCCTCAAAAGTATTTATGCTTCTCATTACTTCTCCCCAATCAACCCTTCTTTCTATGTGCATTTCCCCATTCCTTATCCCCTTTCCCCTTCTTTCCTATAGTGGAAAATAAATTTCTATAACCAATTGAATATGTCTGTTACTCCATCTTCAAGCCAATTCCAATGAAAGTAAAACTTCAGCATTCCACACCACCTCCCCCATCTTACCCTCCACTGTAAAAGCTTTCTTGCCTTTTTTATGTGACATAATTCAATCCATTCCACCTCTCCCTTTCCCTTTCTCCCAGTTCATTCCTCTTTCTCAAACCTTAATTTTATTTTTTTTAGATATCATCCCATCATATTCAACTCACATCTATGTCTCTGTCTATATATACTCCTTCTAACTATCCTAATGATGAGAAAGTTCTTATTTACAAGTATTTACAAGTATCATCTTCTCACGTAGGATTGTAAACAGTTGAACATTTTTAAGTCTGTTATGATTTACCTTTCCCTTTTCATGCTGCTCTTGAGTCTTGTATTTGGAAGTTAAATTTTCTATTCAGTTCTTGTTTTTTCATCAAGAATGCTTGAAAATCCTCTATTTCATTTAATATCATTTTTCCCCTGAAGGATTTTACTCAGTTTTGCTGGCTAGGTGATTCTTGGTTGTAATCCTAGCTTCTTTGCCCATTGGAATATCAGATCCCAAGCCCTCAGATCCTTTACAGTAGAAGCTGACAGATCTTTTGTCATCCTGACTGTGCCTCCAAGATACTTGAATTTTGTCTTTCTGTCTGCTTGCAATATTTTTCCTTGACCTGGAAGCACTGGAAGTTGGCTATTACATTCCTGTGAGTTTTCATTTTGGGAACTCTTTTAGGAGATGATTGGTAGATTCTTTCAATGTTTATTTTACCCTCTGGTTATAGAATATCAAGGCAGCTTTCCTTGATAATCTCTTGAAAAATGATTTCTGGGCACTTTTTTCTGATCATGTCTTTCAAGAAGTCCATTTTTTAAAATTATCTCTCCTGAATCTAATTTCCAGTTCAGTTGCTCCCCTCCATGGGATATCTCACATTGTCTTCTACTCTTTCATTCTTTTGTTTGTTTCTTGATATTTCATAGACTCATTAGCTTCCACATGTTTAGTTCTAATTTTTAAGGAGTTATTTTCTTCAGTGAATTTTTGTGCCTCTTTTTCCAATTGGCCGTTTCCGTTTTTCAAGGCATTCTTCTCCTCATTGGATTTTTGTACCTATTTTACCATTTGGCCATTTTTAAGGTGTTATTTTCTGCGGTATTTCTTTTTGTGCCTCCTTTACCAAACTGTTGACTCTTTTTTCATTCCTCTTCCCACTTTTCCTCTATCTCTCTTACTTGATTTTAAAAATCATTTTTGAAGTCTTCCATGGCCTGAGACTGATTCATATTTTTCTTGAAGACTTCTAATGAAGAAGTTTTGACATTATCATCTGCTATTGAGTGTATGTTTTCATCTTCATTGTCACAATGGTAACTTTTTATGGTCAGAATATATTTTATCTGGTTTGCTCCACTTCCCAGCTTATTTCTTGTCTTTTTACTCTTTGCTAAAGTGAGGATCTGCTTCTAGGTTAGAGGGTGCACTGTCCTAAGCTGTTTTCATAGATATTTCTAGGAACTTGCATGTTTTCAATTTTTCCAAGTTTTTTTTTTATATTTAAGGAGAGCGTGTTTACTACTTTCCTGGCCTGTACTATTGCCTGTGAGTGACAACAAGCAAACCTTTCTGCCCTGGAGCAGTGATGAGGGTTACCCTTCCAGCATGGTCATAAGCTCTGATGTGCTAGGACACCTACTTACTCTCTAAGCTCTGATCTTATCATCAAGAATGTATGAAAATCCTCTATTTAATTGAATTTCATACACTGATATTAAGAAGAACTTTCAAAATTGAGAGAGTGAAGAGGGGAAGGCCTGTTAATTGGCTATTGTAATAATGATTTAATAAAAAACTTTTATTAAGTTCCTTCTAGTACAAGGCACTCACTGTTCTAAGTACTGGGATAAATTCATTCCTGTACTCAAGGGGTTCACATTCTAATGTAGGGAATGTGAAAATAATTGTACATATAAAATACATACTTTGGGACAAGAATATAATCTCAAAAAGAAGGCACAGTGGTGGTTATAGAGAAAGGCATCCTACAGAAGGCTGAGTTTATTTAACACCTACTATGTATCTAAGACACTGAGCCAAATGCTTTACAAATATTTACAAATTGAAAGAAATTAAAAGAATCCACAAATCACCTCCTGAAAGAAATCCTAAAAGGGAAAACTCCAAGGAATATTATAGCCAAATTGCGGAGCTCCCAAGGTCTAGGAGAAAAAGATTGCAAATATCCATAAAGAAACAATTCAAATGTCATGGAGCCATAGTCAGGATAACACAAGATTTAACAGCTTCTATATTAAAGGATCAGAGGGCTTGAAATGTGATATTCCAGAGGGCAAAAGAACTAGGATTACAACCAAGAATCACCTACCCAGCAAAATGGAGTATAATTCTTTAAGAGAAAATGCATATTCAATGAAATAGGAGAGTTTCAAGCATTCTTGATGAAAAGATCAAAGCTGAATAGAAAATTTGATTTTCAAATAAAAGAGTCAAGAGAAGCTTAAAAGATAAACAGGAAAGGGGAATCATGAGGGAGTTAATAAGGATAAAATTTTAATATTCTTAAATGGGAAGATGATTCTTGTAACTCATAAGAATTTTTCTCAGTGGGGCAGTTAGAAAGATTATATGTAGACAGAGTTGTAAGTTGAATTTGAATGGATGATATCTAAAAAAAATCAGGGGTAAGAAAGGACGGGGAGAAAGGGGAAGAAAGAGGTGGAATGGAAATTATTTCCCATAAAAGAGGCAAGCAAAAGCTTTTAAAGTGAGGGGAAGAGGGAAGAGGGGAAGGGGATTGAGTGAACCTTACTCTCATCAGTATTGGCTCAAGGAGGGAATATCATACACACTCTATTGGGTATAGAAATCTATCTTACTGTACAGGAAAGTAAAAGGGGAAGGTGATAAGAGATGATGAAGAAGATAAGAGAAGAAGGAGGGCAGATAGTGTAGTCAGAAGGAAAACATTTTTTTTTTGGCTTGGCAATGGGGTTAAGTGACTTGCACAGTCACACAGCTAGTAAGTCTGTCTGAGGCCAGATTCAAACTTAGGTCTTCCTAATTCCAGGACCAGTGCTCTATCCACTACACCATCTAGCTGCCCTAGAAAAACACTTTTGAGGAAGGACAGGGTGAAAGGAGAGAGAGAATTGAATAAACCAGTAAAAATAAGATGGAGGGAAATGCAGTTAGCAATAATAACTGGAGAAAAATTTTGAAGCATGTTTCTCTGATACAGGCCTCATTTCTCAAACATATAGAGAACTGAGTCAAATTTACATAAAAATACCCATTCCCCAATTCAAAAATGATCAATATATATGAACGGTTTTCAAATGAAGTAAGTAAAGTTATCTATAGACATATGAAAAAATGTTCTCTCTAGTTATTGGAGAAATGAAAATTAAAATAATTCTGAGGTACTACCTCATATCTATTAGATTGGCTAATAGGGCAGAAAAAAAGATGATATATGTGGGAGGTGATGTGGGAAAAAATGAGAAATTAATGAATTGTTGTTGAAGTTGTGAACTGATTCAACCACTTTGTAGTGCAATTTGGAACTATATCCAAGGGGCTACAAAAACATGGATTCCTTTTGACCTAGAAATACCACTACTAGGTCTGTATCTCAAATGAGACTAAAAAAAAGGAAAAAGACCTATATGTATGACAATATTTATAGCAGGACTTTTCTATTGGCAAAAAATTTGAAAATGAGGGGATGCCCATTAATTGGGGAATGACTGAACCAATTTTGGTATGAGATTATGATGAAATACTTTTGTGCTATAAGAAATGATGAGCATGATGTTCTCAGAAAAGCACAGAGAAACTTGCATGAGCTGATGCAAAATGACATGTACTGTTTACAAAATAACAGAAATATGATAAGGTGATCAGCTGTGAAGACAGTTATTTTCAGCAATAGAATGAACCAAGATGACTCTGAAGGACTTATGATGAAAAATTCTATCCATCCCTAGAGAAAGAACTGATGGTACCTGAATACACATTACAACATACCTCTTTTTTTTACTTTTTCTTGAGGTACTTTTTCTTTGGTCTATATTTTCTTTCACAACATGACTAATATGGAAATATTTTGCATGACTACACATGTATAAACCATATAGAATTTCTTGCCTTTTCATTGGGGGAAATGGGTGGTGAGGGAGGAAGGGAGAGAATTTGGAACTCAAAGTTTCAAAAACTAATGCTAATATTGTTTTTATATATAACTGGGGGAAAAAATAAATACTAAATATATATTTTTAAATGTCTCTTCTCTAGCTTCCAGTCTTTCTCTCAATGTGAATAAAGGAAGGAAAAACTAACAAATATGAATAATTAAACAAAATGGATTTCCATATTTGCCATGACTATACATACACACACACACACATATATATATAATCTCTCTCTATATATATAGTGAATATAATACTAATGTGTGAATATATTTGTATAAATATATAATCATATTTCATACATACATGAGCAATTTTTCATGCTAAGTCTTTCTTAACTCTCTGTCAGGATGTGGGTAGCATATTTCTTCATTAATCTTCTGGAATTTTTGATGGTCATCAATCTGATCAGAGTTTCCATGTCTTTCAAAGTTGTTTTTCTTTACAATAATTTTGTCATTGTTCTTCTGGTTAGTCTCACTTCACTCTGCATCAATTCATATGAGGCCTCCTAAATTTATCCCAAACCATTTTCATTATTTCTTATAATTGTTGTTGTTTGTCTTTCATTTTTTAAGAGGACCAATGACATCATGAGGTGATATCTTGATTCATGCATGAATTGGGTTTAAGTGAGCAGAGTTGAACAAAGTAGTCACCCTTACTCTCAATAGTAGAGTAATCAATACCAGTGGCAAGACAAAAGTCAACAGAACTGGCTTTAGCCCAATTTGCAGTAGATAACCTTGAGTTCTTTGATGGCTGACCAAACTCCAATCACTTAACAGCACCTGCTTCATCTACCTTTAAGGCTATTTGGAACAAATTGTCCTCATCTACCCATTCCACCAGGGAAAGTCTTCATATGCTTGGACTAGATACCCCTCTAACTCAATGACAGTTTTGAAGCCTATCAGTTAGCCTCAATATGTTTTAACCAATAGGCCAAGACAGTTTACCAGAATGTGGTAGCTGTACATGCAACAGCTTCTTGAAGCCACAGGTAAGAATTAAACATCATGTAAACAGCAAAGGTGGATGAACAGCCCTGAACAGGTAGGTCCTGCAAGTCCTTACACCAGACTTGTTAGTCCTCCTTGAACACTCCATACAACCAAGTATTCTGTCACATTTATATCATAACTTGTTCAGTCATTCCCCAATTGAGTATCCACTCAGATTCTATTCTTCATGACTTCAAAAAAATCCATA
>NW_020954610.1:29038133-29075624 GCF_900497805.2 Vombatus ursinus
ACACACACACACACACACACACACACACACACATATATATTTACATTCTTAGTGTTTGTTTTGCTTGCTACAAATACCTCTCTTAAAATACCCATCTAGGGGTAGCTAAGTGGTACAATGGATAGAGCACTGGCCCTGGAGTCAGGAGGACCTGAGTTCAAATCCAGCCTCAGATACTTGACATTTACTAGCTGTGTGACCTTGGGCAAGTCACTCAACCACATTGCCTAGCCAAAAAAAAAAAAATGTCCATCCTCCTTACTAACCTTTATTTCTCACTTTTCCTTCCAATATCCCTGTTGAGTGAAATGCATTTTTTAATCCAACTTTATGTGTATTCTTTTTTTCCCTTTACCATTTCCAATAAGAGCGAGGTCCAAGTGTCAGATGATCCCTCCCAATGTCTTCCTCTTTATTTAGACTTCCTATTGTAAACCTCAATTATGTGAAATATTATCCTCTGACCCTTTTCTCTTAATTTAAGTTGTTTTTTGCTTATAAGTAAATATCATTTGATTTCTAGAAAATTGTATTTAAATCTCTTTTTTTCTGGACTTATGGTTATTTACTGAATGTGATCCTGACTGTTACTTCTGAATACTTGAATTCTTTCTTTTGGATGCTTACAGTTTTTTTTATAATTTTTTTTTAAACCTGGAAGCTCAGAATTGTGGCTATAAAGTTCCTGGGATTTTTAATTTTGGAGTTTTTTTTCTTCAGAGGTAATGGTGGTTTCTTTTTATTTCTACTTTGTCCTCTAATTCTAAGAGAGCTGGGCAGTTTTCTTGAAATATAATGTCTAAGTTCTATTTTCAGCCATGGATATTCAGATAGTTTAATGATGCATAAATTGCTTTTCTTCAATTTTTTTCACCAGATTATTGTTTTTGCCTTATGACAAAGTATTTTATAGTACTTTCTATTGTATTCTATTTTTTCAGTTATTTTTCTTTGTTTTAGTATTTCCTGCAGTCTCATGGGTAGAGAGTTGTTGCTTAGGTGAGATTTTATACCTTTTGTACAAGCTATTACTTTTCTTTCCAATTCTTTCTTCCTTTGCTCTCATTTCTTATCCATTTTTTGTTGCATTATCATTTAATTTATATAAAAAATACTCTTTAAAAAAACTGTTGTTTTAGGTCTTCCAGTTGAATTTACAACCAGGCTATGTTTTTCTTTCAGGCTTTTCTTATAGATATTTGGGAGTCATTCATTTGTTCTGGGTTTGTGTCTTAAGCTTACTTGTAACCATTATATCTTTCTATGATTTGATTCTTTTTTTTTTAGTTCATTCTTCCAGTCTGCTTCCTGACTTTGTACTTTGTTTTAAGAACTAGAATCCTGAGGGTATCCTGATCTTTTTCTCAAGAACAGCTTATATTGGGGGTCTACAAATGTTTTAATAAATAATAAGTCAAAAATAAATCATAAAATAACTATCAATAATTGGAAAAATTATAGCATTATAATAGCATATCAAAATTTATGGGCAATAGATAAAGCAGTCCCTAAGGAAAATTTATTTCTCTGTACAGTTATTTTATGCATTTCATATAATATTATTGATTTACTGATTTTCTGCTCTCATCCTTATTGAGAACTCATAAGATATTAAACAAAATATCAATGAATAGGCTATAACATTTTAAAAATTATTCACTATCACTGCTTAGATTTATACCACAAATATAATGTTGTTTCACTATTACTAAAACTATAAGTGTATTAAATCACATTAATTTTTTTAAAAATCATAATTATTTTTATTATGTCTATATCAATTGATATAGGAAAAGCTTTTAGAAAAAATATAGTACTCATTTCTATTACAAACACGTAGCAATAAAAGAAAAAAGTTGATCTTTCTTTAATGTGGGCAAAATTATCTTTCTAAATCAAAAAGATAGATAGTTTGAGAAATAATGGAAAGTTCCCAACATAGTCAGAAATAAAGCAAGGAATCCACTGTATTTTCTATTGCAGAACAGAATGCCAGAAATGCTACCTATAACAATGACATACAGAAAAAATAAATTGAGGTAATATTCATCAGGAAAGAGGAGATAAAATTTTCTATCCTTATAGATGATGTCACTTTATTTAAAGAACCTCAATGAACCATACTCACAATTTATTGACATAATGAATAGCTTCAGAATCATAGGAGGATACTAAACTAAACACACACAGACACACACACACACACACACACACCAGGAACAAAACAAAACACAACAACTTTAAGTCTTATTGTATGTTGTTGTTTTATATAGGACAAAGATATGGCAAGATAAAATCCATTGAGGATTGTAACAAAATTCATCAAATATTGAATACAATTAAAGAAATATTTATTAAACACTTACTCTGTGTAAATCATTGTGTTTAGCTGCTGTGTATACAAGAGCAAAAATACATAACACCTTGCATTTAGGAAATATAAAGTTAATGAATAAAAACTGTACATATTTAGAAATTAACCTAACATAATACATGTAGAACTTACATAAATGCAGATACAGAACCAACCCTCCCCCCTTTTTTAACAGTAATGAAAAGACTGAGTTATTGGAGTACTTTTCAACATTCATAACTGAGATGAATCCATATAATTGAAGCTAATAGCACTTCACAAATAACTCCATATTTAGTGCCATATTGATCAAATTACCAAAGAGATACTTAATAGGATTATATAGCTAAGTTACATATTTGCATAATAAAGTGCTTACAAACATTTTTTTTTCCTTTTTCTGGTTATTGTAATTGATTTATAGCAGTTAAACTTATAAACAGTTAAACAGTTGATTGTAAACTGTTAAAAAATTATATTTGATATTATAATCAATATCAATGATATTTTTCCTATTACATAGTTTTCTGAGTCATAAACTCACCCAAATAAGTCAGAGTTCCTTTAAGTGTATACCATGTCTTCTCCTTTTAATTCTTTCTTCCAGTTTTACATTAATTTTAATCCTCGCTCGAAGATCACACAGTCCACATGCAACTGGCCCAGGAATGAATTTAAGATCAGATTTCTGTAAAGTCTAAAGAGCTGCATTTGGATTTAGAAATTCCATTGGAAACTCCACCTGACACTTACTGTCTGTGTGATGCTCATTAAGTCACTTGGTGGGCCTCACTTTTCTCATTGATAAGATTAGCAGATTGGATTTTGTAATTCCCTGCGCTTCTTCTAACTCTAAATTTATGATGTTATGATTCATTGATTCCCAAATGAGTAATCAGTTTTTCCTGTCTGTTAAAATATAGTCAATACTCTCTTTGTCTGATTTTACTTACTTTCTGTTATTAGTATCTTCTGATACTTTTCTTAGAAAACATATTTTTAAAGTATAAGCATCAATATTATCCACAAATCTTTTACCTCTCTCATTCCTTATTGCTGTACTGTATTTCCCAGCAATTTTCCTCTCTCTCACCTATTTTTGCATTCAAATTGTTAAGTATCAAATTATATATGGTGTTTTAGTTTAGTTTTTTTTGTATTTTTTTCCATATCATCCTCTGCAACAGAAGTTAGTAAAAAGTTTCCATCATTTTCATAATCATCTTTTTTTTGCAAATATTTATCTTAAGAAGTCAAAATAAGATGGTCAAACATTTCATGAAATGGAATTTATTGTTTTATTTGAAGGCATGACTAAAACAAGTCTAGCAACTCCTCTCTATGCCTCTCCAAAAAGAACCAGTGAGTTATTCCATTTAAGTGCAATATCTTTCTGTCTTTTTACTTTATTTATAGTGCCAGAATTAATACAAGTACTTTCCATTAGCAGTATATCTACTTCTTAGTCATTGAAGACATATCAATAGAAAAGTAATTGTCCTTAGACAATATGAAAATAAAATGATTTTTAAAGCAACATTTCATACATTTCTTATCATTTATCATGCTGTTACTGCAGAAGTGTAAGATACCTAAACAAGGCTGAAGATAATTGTTGCTTTATAAATTGACATGGCCAAATATTTTATCATTAAGAGATGTTTGCTCTTTATTTACACAAATAGGTTCATAAACTTGGTTGGTCCTCAAAAAATAGACATAGATTATTGATGGGACAATATTCAGAGTCCTGCTCCTTTAAAACAGGGGACAATACTAGAAAATAGCCTGATCATATTCAACAAACAGAAATCATCACTGGACCAGCCCAGACGTATCCATATAATTATGTGTTTTACTTTAAACCCCAAAGTCTTGGGGAGAGGGGGGCTCTAAGTTCTATATGGTTCTAACTCTACTCAGTGTCAGTGCTCATGTGGATTTTTTTTTAAATTCATAGTTTCTTAATGTTTATTGTGTTATGAACCTTTTCCCACTTTGATGAAGCCTATGGATTCTTTTTCAAGTGATTTTTAAATGTATAAAATAAAAAAAAAACAATGAAACCAAAGGTGAGTAAAAATAAAGATGTAGACTCAATTTCTTAAAATCTAGCCAAATGCTCAGATTCTTATAATGTAGCCAATAGTTCACTAATGTGTAGATTCCTTAAGAGACTGCCCAATATGATGGATGTTCTAACTAACCATGTCTTTGGCTGGAAGAAGGTTTGGGTCAAATTCATTTGAGCAGGACCTGCGTGTTGTGATTTTGGGGTCCCAGCACCCCTAAACCGCTAAACCTCAACATTTTGGTGGGTTGTACAGGGAAGCTGCCTAACCCCAAGCTCTTCTCCATCCAAGACTGGAAAGTATGTAAGACTCTCCTCCTTTTTTCTTGCCCTGCAGTTGGCGTCACTGTCTAACCACCTAGAAAGTCTTGGAGGTACTTTTCAGGCAGACAGTTATGAGACTGTCTCACACTCAGCCTGACACTTTCAGGCTCTCAGTCCACTGGTTCAGTTTAAGGCCATGGACCTGGGTATACCTTCCACAGCATAGAGGACAAGGACAGAAGACTTATTGGGAAGCATATGTCCAATTCGGTCAATACTCTCAGAGCTTGGGAATGGGGAAAACTGCAGGTTTTTTTGTTCCCTGAGGCTTGCTTACTCCCTTCCCTCTATAACCCCAGATCCTCCTTATATAGGTAATATTTAACCAGACTAAAGATATGGCCTAAACCCATGAGTTCCAGGACACAGTTTATATTCTTAAACTCATCTCCCACAAAAGCTGTTTGCAATGAGAATGAGCTACCGTGACTGTTTTGTTCCACTCGGTCTTATGGAGAGATGTCTGTGACAATGATTGATTCAAATATCCAGTATAAAACAAAAGGAATTAGAAAACATAGAAATTATTATTATGAAGAATTGTCCAACTTTGAACCTGGTCAACTACTCTGAGGTGAGATTCTAATATTTGGTTTTGGTGGTTATTAAAAAAAACTGAGTGAGTCAATGAGTTTTCAATAAAATCAATATATTTGATAGATTCTAATCTTTCTTATCAGAA
This sequence comes from Vombatus ursinus, assembly GCF_900497805.2. NCBI lineage: Eukaryota > Metazoa > Chordata > Mammalia > Diprotodontia > Vombatidae > Vombatus > Vombatus ursinus. The sequence continues at coordinate 29,043,564 of NW_020954610.1, forward strand.
CCATTTCTCTTTGAATCCTCATAATTTTATTCTGAAGAGTTTTCCAACTTCCTGGGATTACTTTCCATATAAAACATTAGACCATTTGATCCTATCTATCTTTTGAGAAGCCTTTGAAATCCACACAGATATGCTCTTTTTAACATGAAATCTATGTTGAGGTAGTCACCCTTACCCAAGATTTCTACTTCAGCCACCAATTCTTTCTGGTTATTCAGAATCGGACACAGAATACCAGCTACCTTGGTCACTTCTCCACATTTCAGAATTATGAAATTATCACTAAGTCAAGTCATGAATCCACCAACTGCTCTGCTTTTGGCAGAGAATAAGCAGTAGCTCATATTCAAATAGCTGAAGTCTCCCATCACTAATATTTCATGTTTTTGTGAGAGATTCATGATCTGCTTTCCAAACACTTGTCTATTTTTTCTTCTGTTCAGGTGGCCTCTCATGATGAAATTGCTATTTATCTCACTGTTAATCCTCACGTAATTGCTCCTCATCATACTTTCCCCCTTGGGTTATGGATTTTGTCATTTGAATAGATCTTCTTAATATATAATGCTATTTTTCCATTCTTTCAAAAAACTAATCTGTTCCTTTTGAATCATGAGTCCTAGTCCTCCAAATCTAAGTAATAACAGTAAAGTCGAATCTGTCTCTTTTTATTAGTGTCTCAGTTTCATTATTTATTATTTATACATATTCTATTCATATATAGATACCTGAAATCATGGTTTATTTCTAGCTCTTTTCTAGGATACAGTCAGACTTGCAAATCACTTCTCTTCTCTCTTGCTATTCTTTATACTAGGTTGTACTTAGTACTACTTTTACATTATTTTCCTATACTTCTCCTCTTTATTTATTAATTAATTTATTTTTATCAATTACACATAAAAACAATTCTTAACATGCAGGTTTTTTTTTTAATTTCGAGTTCCAAATTCATTCTCTTCCTCTCATCCCCACCCCACCTTGGGAATGATAACAATTTACTTCAGATTATACATATACTGTTATGTAAATTATATTTTCATACTAGTCATATTGTACGATAAAACAGAGAAAAAATAAAGAAATGAAGTTAAGAGCCAATATGGCTGAGTAAAATCAGGGATTTGCTTGAACTCTCCTCCAAACCCCTCCAAATACTTGTAAAAATGACACTAAACAAATTCTGGAGCAGCAAAACCCATAAAACATAGAGGGAAACAAATTCCAAGCTCAAGACAACCTGGATGGTCTATGGGAAAGGTCTCTTGGGCCAGGCTGGGAGAGGAGCACAGTTCAGTGTAGGCCAGGCACCAACAAAGACAGGGCACCCAGCAAACCCAGAACAGGCATCAAGGGACTGAATCACTGGCAGCTATGGTGGTTTCCAAAATTCTCAACCCACAAATGCCAAAGAAAACTTAGAAGGCCAGTGGGAAAGGTCTGTGGGACCTGGCTGACATAGGAGCTCAGTGAAGCCCCTGGCTATAGCAGCAGAAGCTGCTTCCAGAGCTCTCAGCCAACAGTCATTAAGGAGATAGAACAACTGTTCAGAAGGAGATTATAGGGATCTCTTTGCTGTCACTGAGGTAGGATTCTGTTGCTTTGCCCATACTTGGATCTAGGTCACAGTCCTGGGGGGGCAGGCCTGGGGTGAGAAGGAACACTGGTAGCACAACTTGTAGCAGCAGTTGAGAGGGAACCCTCCTCAAAGTTCTAAGGCAGAAAAATGTGCTTGTGGTCACTTACAGACCACATCACAGGCCAGAAGAGAAGTAAATAACTATCATTACATCGTACTACCTTAGAAGAACTGAAAACTTAAAGATGACTAGAAGTATCTCTGAAAACAACCTCACAGAAGCCCTAAAGCTTGAGACAGTACACCCTCCATACTGGAAGCAGAGACCTACCTTAACAAAGAGTTAAAAAGTCAAGTAATATACTGGGAAGGTGAGTAAACAGTGGGAAAAAATCAGAATATAGAATCTTACTTTGGTGACAAGTAAGATCAAAGCATACAATCAGAAAAAGAAAACAAAGTCAAAGCTCCTACATCCAAAGCCTCCAAGAAAAAATATGAATTGGTCTTAGTACAAGGAAGAGCTCAAAAAGGATTTTGAAAATCAAGTAAGAGAAGCAGAAGAGAAAAATGGGAAAAGAAATTAGAATGATGTAAGAAAATCATGAAAAATGTGTCAACATCTTGCTAAAGGACATCCAAAAAAATACTGAAGAAAGTAACACCTCGAAAAATAGACTAAACCAAATGGCAAAAAAGTCCAAAAAGCCAATGAGGAGAAGAATGCCTTAAAAAGCAGAATTGGCCAAATGGAAAAAGAGGTCCACAATCTCACTGAAGAAAATAATTCCTACAAAATTAGAATGGAACAAATGGAAGCTAATGACTGTCAAAATTTAAGAAATTATGAAACAAAAGAAAATGAAAAAATAGAATACAATGTGAAATATTTCTTACTGGATAAATAACTGACCTAGAAAATAGATCCAGGAGAAGTAATTTAAAAATTATTAGGTTACCTGAAAATTATGATCAAAAAAAGAGCTGAGACCTCATCTTTCAAGATATTATCAAGGAAAACTACCCTAATGATCTAGAACCAGAGACTAAAATAGAAATTTAAAAAATCCACCAATCACCTCCTGAAAGACATCCCAAAAGGAAAACCCCTAGGAATATTATAACCAAATTCCTGAGCTCCCAGGTTAAGGAGAAAATATTGCAAGCAGCCAGAAAGAAACAATTCAAGTATTGTGGAGCCACAGTCAAGATAACATAAGATTTAGCAGCTTTCTTCTACATTAATGGTTCAGAGGGCTTGGAATATAATATTCAGGAGGTCAAGTGACCTTGAATTATAACCAAGAATCACCTACCCAGATAAACTGAATATAATCCAAGAGGGGAAAATATTGTCATTCAATCCCCAGAATTTAATACGTTCTTGAGAAGCCAGAGCTAAATAAAAAAAAAATGACTTTCAAATACAAGAAACAAGATAAACATAAAAAGGGAAAAAGGAAAGAGAAATCATAAGGGACTTAAAAGTTGAACTGTTTACATTCCTAAATGGAAAGATGATATTTGTAACTCATGAGACTTTTCTCATTATTAGTATCATTATTAGGGAATATTTAGGCAGAGGACACAGGGAGAGTTGAATTTGAAGGGATGATATCTAAAAAAATAATAAAATTAAGGGGTGAGAGAAGAAAGTACTGGGAGAATGAAGAAGGGAGAGGTAGAGTGAGGTAAATTATGTCACATAAAGAGACAAGAAAAACCTTGTACAGTGGAGGGGAAGGTGAGAGTGAATGAGTGAATCTTACTCTCACTGGATTTAGCTTAAGGAGGGAGTAACACACACCCTCAATTGGGTATGGAAATCTATCTTATCCTACTAGAAAGTAAGGGGGGAAGATGATAAGAGAGGGAGGGGTGATTGAAGCAAAGGCAGTTTGGGGGAGGGGTAATCAGAAGCAAACACTTGAAGAGGGACTGGGTCAAAGGAGAGAATAGAATAAATGGTGGGGTGGTATAGGATGGAGGAAAATATAGTTAGTCTTTCACAACATGACTGTTGTGGAGGTGTTTTGCATGACTACACATGTATAACCTATATCAAATTGGTTACCATCTCAATGAGGGTTGGTGAGGAGGGAAGAAAGGAAGGAATTTCAAACTCAAAGTTTTAAAAATGAATGTTAAAAATTGTTTCTACATGCACCTCAGAAATAAGATATACAGGCAATGGGATATAGAAATCTTTCTTGCTCTATAGGAAAAGAGAAGGGGAAGGGGATAAGAGAAGTGGGGGTGATAGAAGGGAGGGAAGATTGTGGGAAGTGGTAGTAAGAATGCATGCTGTCATGGGGTGAGGGGTAGAGAGAGATGGGGAGAAAATTTGGAACTCAAAATCTTGTGGAAGTGAATGTTGAAAACCAAAAATAAATAAATAAATTTTAAAAAAGAAAATTAAAAAGTGTGTTTTGATATGCATCAGAATTTATCACTTCTTTCTTTTGAAGTGAATAAGATTTCTCATTGGATCATTTTATTGTTATGTTGTGATGGTTCTACTCATTTCACTTTGCATCACTTAATATAAGATTTCCCAGGTTGTTTTGACACCATCCTGCTCATTTCACATAGCACAATTTTATTCTATCACACAAATTGTTCACTCATTCCCCAATTGACAGGCATCCCCTCAATTTCCAAACCTTTGCCACTAAAAATAGTTGATATAAACATTTTTGTACATATAGACCCTTTTCCTTTTGCTTTGATTTATTTGGGATCATATCCATTATGGCAATCCTGGGTCAAAGGGTATGCACAATTTTATAGTTCTATGTCAATAGTTTCAAAATGTTCTCCAGAATGGTTGGATCAGTTCACAATAGTAATACATGTCATTATGCTTTTCTGTCATACTAGTCAATCTGATAGGTGTGGTGTGAGATGGTACTGCATAGTTGTTTTAATTTGCATTTGTCTAATCAATAGGGATTCAGAGCATTTTTATATGACTAAAGAGAATTTTGACTTTTTTCTTCTGAAAACTACCTAAGCATTTATCAACTGGGGAATTATATGTATTCTTAAAAATGTGGATCAGTTTGCTATATACTTCAGAAATGCTGCTTTTTCAGAGAAATATATTAAATATATATATATATTATAAATATTTTCTTCAATTCGCTGCATTTCTCTAAATCTCACTTAGATTCATTCTGTTTGTGCAAAACTTTTTAATGTAATATTATTAAAAGAATCTATTTTGCATCTTATAATGCTCCCTGCCTCTTTATTTATACATTATATTTTTAAATGATAAATTCTTCCTTTGTCCATAAATCTGACAGGTAAAGTATCCATGCTCCTTTAATTTGCTTATGATATCACTTTCATGTATAAATCATCTATTCATTTTCATGTTACCTTGTTACATAATGTGAAATATTAGTCTGTATCTAGTGCCTAACTGCTTTCCAGTTTTCCTAGCAGTTTTGTCAAATAGTGGATTCTTTTCCCAAAAGTTGACTTAACTTCTGTCTTGCCACTTGACTCTGATGACACTGGAAGAGACAGTAAGACCAACTACTTTGTGCAACTTTTCCTCACTTAAATCCAATCTGTGAGTGAGTCAAAAGACATTATCCATATCATTTTACCATTTTTATCCACTTCAATGTACTGTGGCAACAGGTAAATGACGAAGCAACAGGTGGGGATACACTGGGAACTGTAGTTACAACCTTGCACACTGTCATCGAAACAATAGAGTTGTATTCTTACTGGAATGAAACTGTATTGGGATTTGGCAGCCCCTAAGCATCTGAACAGTCCTTTTTAAAGACCATAGTACTCACTTCCTTATGTGAGGAAGGGGATAGAAAAGGTGCCCTACTTGGAATATAATACTCTGGAGGTCAAAGGAGATAGGATTACAACAAAAACTCACCTACCCAACAAAACTAAATATAATTTTTCAGTAAGAAAATAGACATTCAGTGAAATAGAGGACTTTCAAGCATTCTTGATAAACAGACTAGAGTTGAATACAAAATCTGGCTTTTAAATACTAGACTGAAGAGAAGCATGGAAAGGTAAACAGGAAAGAAAAGTCATAAGGGACTTACTAAAGTTGAACTGTTTACATTTCCACATGGAAAGATGATATTTGTAAGTCACGAGGCCTTTGTCAGTATTAGGGTAGTTGGAGGGAATAAATTTATATGGATAGATAGATAGATAGATAGATAGATAGATAGATACATACATACATACATACATACGTACATACATACATAGACAGACAGATAGATTAATAGAGGACACAGGATGAGTTGAAGAAAAAGGGGTGATATCTGAAAAATAAAATTAAAGGGTGAGAGAGGATTATACTGGGAGAAGGAGAAAGAAAGAGGTAGAAAGGGTTAAATTATCTCACATAAAACAGATAAGAAAAGGCTTTTACAGTGGAGGAGAAGTAGGGGAAGTTGAGAGGGAATGAGTGAATCTTATTCTCTTCAGATTTGGCTTAAGGACAGAATAACATTAACACTCAAATGGGTATGGAAATCTATCTTGCCTTATAGGAAAATAAGAGGAAAGGGGGAAAAGAGTAGGGGAATGATAGAAGGGAGGACAGATTGGAGGAGGAGATTAGAAACAAACACTTCTAAGGAGGGATAGGGTTAAAAGAGGGAATAGAATAAATGGGGAGTAGGATAGAATGAAGGGAAATATAGTCTTTCACAACATGACTACTATGGAAATGTTTTGCATGACGACACATGTATAACCTGTATCAAGTTGCTTGCCTTCTCAGTGAGGGTATGTGGGGAGGGAGGAAGGGAGAAAATTTGGAACTCAAAGTTTTAAAAACAAATGTTAAAAATTGTTTTCACATGCAACTGGGAAATAAGATATATAGGCGATGGAATATAGAAATCCATCCTGACTTAAAGGAAAATAGAAGGGAGGGGGATAAGAGAAGGAGGGGGTGATACAAAGGAAGGCAGATTAGGGGAGGGGTATTCAGAATGCATGGCATCTTGGGGTGGGCATAGGGGTGAGATGGGGAGAAAATGTGAAACTCAAAATCTTGTGGAAGTGAATGTTGAAAACTAAAAGTAAACTAATTAATAATTTTTAAAAGGTGCTCTAAAAATTGTGTCCTTTGCCTAAACTAACCCTGGACTGTTTATCACAGCAGTTGGGGATACTGCCTATGGTTGAAACAGAAAAAGTATGCAAACACTGTTGCAAAAAATATTCCACTCACCATAAAATGTGTGTGTGCTTATGTGCAACACCGAATCGATTAGCCTTGAAAGACAAACAGCTCTTGTTGTGAGAGAACTCAATAGGTATCATGTACAAGTACCAGCCCTAAGTTACACAAGGCTGGCAAAAACAAGCCAGCTTTAATGATGTCAGGATTGGAAACACAGCTTTCTAAAGTAGTTGCCATTGGGGGCAGAGAAAAGATGGCACAATAAAAGCAGTGACTTGCTTGAGCTCTCCATCAAGCCCCTCCAAATACCTATAAAAAATGGCTATAAATAAATTCTAGAACAGCAGAACCCACTAAAAGACAGGAACAATTTTCCATCCCAAGACAACCTGGATGGTTATTGGGAAATGTCTGTTGTGCTAGGCTGGGAGAGGAGCACAGTTCAGCATAGGCTGCACAGGCAAAGAACAGGCCTCACTAAACCTGGAGCAGTCCTCAGGGTACTGTCAGGGGTAGCTGTGGTTTTTTCCAAACTTTTCAGCCCATGAATGCCAAAGACAGTTTAGAAGGTCAGTAGGAAAGGTCTGTCAGAAATCAGTGAGAGAGGAGCTCAGTCTGGCCCAAGTCCTGGTACAGCTTCAGGGTGGTGGCTGCTTCTGGAGATCTTGGCCCACAGAAGGTGGGGGGATCCAACAACTGATCAGAGAGGGATTACAGGGATCTCTTTGCTGGTGCTGAGGTAGGATTCTCTTGCTTTGCTCTTCATGGATCTGGATCACAGTTCTGGGTGGTGTTTCTAGGGTGAGGAGGAGCATTGACATGGTGGAGCTCATACTGGCAGTGGAGAAGGAATCCTCTTCATAGTTCCAAAGTAGAAAACAGTGCTTGTGGTCTCTCATAGGCCAGAGCACAGGCCAGGAAAGGAGTAAACACTCTCCTTTGATCATAACACCTTGGAACAACTGAAAGTTTACAGGTCCCTTGAATTATCTCTGAAAACAGCTGCACAAAACCCCCAAAGCTTGGGACAGTACATTCTCCACACTGGAATCAGAACCTTACCTTAACAAAGAGTTTAAAAGTCAAATAATTGGCTGGGAACATGAGCAAACAGTGAAAAAAATCACACCATAGAATCTTACTTTGGTGACAAGATCAAAACATACAATCAGAAGAAGAAAACAAAGTCAAATCTCCTAAATCCAAGTCTCTAAGAAAAATATGAATCAGTCCCAGGCTATTGAAGAGCTCAAGAAGAATTTTGAGAAACAAGTAAGAGAAGTAGAGGAAAAGCTGGGTAAAGAATGAGAGAGATACCAGAAAATCATGAAAAACAAGTCAACAGCTTGCTAAAAAAGACCTAAAAAATACTGAAGAAAATGACACCTTGAAAAAGACTAACCCAAATGGCAAAAGAGGCCCAAAAAGCCAATGAGGAGAAGAATGCCTTAAAAGGCAGAATTGGCTAAATGGAAAAAAAGAAGTCCAAAAGCTCACTGAAGCAAATACTTCTTTAGCAACTAGAATGGAGCAAATGGAAGCTCATGACTTTATGAGAAATCAAGACAATGTAAAACAAAACCAAAAGAATGAAAAAATAGAAGACAATGTGAAATATCTCCTATTGGAAAAAAGCAACTGACCTGGAAAATAGATCAAGGAGAGATAATTTTAAAATTATTGGACAACCTGAAGACTTTGAGCTATAAAATGTTATCAGCCTTTGGACAGAACACACTCAGGGGAGAAGAGAGGAGGAAGGGAAATTGGAGAGAGAAGGGAGAGAGAGGGGAGGTGAGAGGGTAGGAAAGGGAAGGAGAGGAGAGGATAAGCTGAGTTACCAACTGGAACTGGTTCCCATTCAGGTAGCTCAGACTACTCACATGTGTTTGTCCAAAAATTGTTAAATGAAAAAAGAGAACTCAGCAGGATTTACCAGCAGGGTAGCTATTCTGTCTCTAAGAAGCTGGGATTTAACTCTATTAAAAAAAGTACAAAGAAGGTGTAGCCAAGATGGTGGAAAAAAGGTAGCAACTCACTAAAATCCCTCCAAACACCTTTAAATAATCCCATAAAATAATTTCTGGAGCAGCAGAACCCACAAAAGAATGTAGTGGAAAAATGTTCCAGCCAAACACAACCTAGATGGGAAGCTGGAAAGGTATATTGCACAGAGGTGAGAGTAGAAAATAGTCCAGTGCAGGTGGCACCAGTGCAGACCAGGCCCCAAGAACTCATGAGCAGACCTTGAGAACCACTGAATCAGCAGCCACAGCAGCTGCTTCAGGAAGTCTCAACTCACAGAGTGTAAGGTGGTTGAAAAACTGCTCACAAGTAGATCATAAGAGTTTATGTGCTTGCATTGAGGTAAGACCCTGTTGCTTTGCTCATACCTGGATCTGGTTTTCAGGACTGGGTGGTAGTCCCAGGGAGAAGAGAAGCACTACCACAATAGATCTTGTGGCCACCGTGGAGCAGGAACCCTTGTCACAATTCCAGGGCACAAAATAGTGCTTGTGGTTGCTCAGAGACTAGAACATATGTGAGGAGAATAGTAAATACATCTCTTCTTAGATCATATCACCTTTGAAGAACTGAAACATTACAGATCCCTAGAAGTATCTCTGAAAATAGCTACACAAAACACCAAACTTTGGAGAGTGCACTCTACATGCTGGAAGCAGAGCCCTATTTTAATGGAATTAAAAGTCAAGAAATAGACTGAAAAAACAAGCAAACAACAGAAAATAAATTGACCATAGAAAGTTACTATGGTGATGAGAAAGATCAAAACATACCATCAGAAGAAGATAACAAAGTTAAAATTCTAATATCCAAAATCTCAAATAAAAATATGAATAGGTCTCAGACCATGAAAGAGATCAAAAAGGATTTTTAAAATCAAGTAAGAGAGGTAGAGGAACAATTGGGAGGAGAAATGAGAGAGATAAAAGAAAATAATGAGAAAAAATCAACAGCGTGGTAAAGGAAACACAGACATACAAATACTGAAGAAAATGACACCTTAAAAAATAGGCAAGGTCAAATGGTAAAAGAGGTACAAAAATCCAATAAGGAGATGAATGTCTTAAAAAGTAGAATATGCCAAATGGAAAAAGAAGTATAAAAGCTCACTGAAGGAAATATTTCCTTAAAAATTAGAATTGTGCAAATAGAAAGTAATAACTTTATGAGAAATCAAGAAATAATTAAAAAAAAACAAAAGAATGAAAAAAAGACAAAAGAAATGACCTGGAAAATAGAACCAGGAAAGATGATTTTGATATCATTGGACTACCTGAAAGCCATGATCAAAAAAGTCTATACATCATCTTTCAAGAAATTATCAAGAAACACTGCACTGAGATTCTAGAACCAAAGGGTAAAATAGAAATTGAAAGAATCCGCCAATTACCTCCTGAAAAAGATGCTAAAAGGAAAACTCCCGAGAATATTATAGTCAAATTCCAGAGCTTCCAGGTCAAGGAGAAAATATTGCAAGTTTCCAGAAAAACAAACAAATAAAAAAAAAATTCAAGTATTGTGGAGCCACAGTCAGGATGACAGAAGATTTAGCAACTTGCTTCTACATTAAAGGATTAAAGGACTTTGAATAAGGCATTCCAGAGGGCAAAAGAGTTAGAATTACAACCAAGAATAACCTACCCAGCAAAACTAAGTATAATCCTACAGGAGAAAAAAATGGATAGTCTATGAAATAGGGGATTCTCAAGCATTCTTGATGAAAAGATCAAAGTTAATAGAAGTATTGAATTTCAAATACAAGACTCAGGGGACTCATAAAATGATAAACAAGAAAGGGAAATGATAAAGGACTTAATAAAGCTAAATTATTTACATTACTACATAGGAAGATGATAGTTGGAACTCAAAAGAACTTTCTCATCATTAGGACATTTAAGAATATATATAGACAAAGGGTACAGATGTGAGTTGAATATGAACGGATGATATCTTCAAAAAAGGGGGGGTAAGAAAGAGGAATACACTGGGGAGAAGGGAAAGAGAGAAGTAGAATGGAATAAATAAAGGTAAGAAAAAACTTTTACAGTGGAGGTGATAGTGGGAGAGGTGGGGTAAGTGAGTGAACCTTCCTCTAATCCAAATTGGCTCAAAGAGGTAATAACCTACACACTAAACTGGTTATAGAAATCAATCTTACCCTATAGGAAAGTAGGAGGAGAAAGGAATGGGAGAAGGGAAGTTTGATAGAAAGGAGGGAAGATTGGGGGAGGGGATAGTCAAAAGCAAAACACTTTTTGTGAAGGAATAGGGCAAAATGAGGAATAGAATAGAATGTTTATTCTATTAAATTAAAAAAGGTTTAAATAAAGTGGAGGGAAATATATTTAGTAATCATAACTCTGAAAAAAAAATTGAAGCAAGTTTCTCAGGTAAAGGTCTCATTTCACAAACATATAGAGAACTGGGTCAAATTTATAAAAATAAAAACCATTATCCAAATGTTAAATGATCAAAAAAAAAGTTTTCACATGAAGTAATCAAAGGTATTTATGAATATGAAAATATGAAAAAATGTTCTTACTATCAATTGGAGAAATCCAAATTGAAACAATTTTAAGGTTATATCTCACACCTATTAGATTGACTATTAGGACAGAAAAGGAAAATCATAAATGTTTGAGGGAATGTTGGTGAAATGATACATTATTGCATTGTTGGTGGAGTTGTGAACTGATTCAATCATTCTGTAGAGCAATTTGGAAATATGCCTAAAAGCCTATATAAAATCATGCATGATTTTTGACTTAGCAGTGCTACTATTAGGTCTATATCCAAAAAGAGATTTAAAAAAAGGAACAAAACCTTAGTACAGAAATATTTATAGCAGCTATTTTTTGGTGGCAGGGAGCTTGAAATTGGGAGAATGCCCATCAATTGGGGAATGACTGAACAAGTTGTTGTATATGATGGTGATGGAATATTTTTTGCTATAAGAAATGATGAGCAGGAAATATTCAGAAAAACCTGGAAAGACTTACATGAGCTGATGAAAAATGAAATGTACTGTGTACAAAGTAACAGCAATATTGTAAGATTATCAGCTGTGAAAGACTGAGCTATTCTCAGCAATACAATGATCCAAGACAACTCTGAAAGACTTACGATGAAAACTGCTGTCCATTCCCAGAGAAAGAACTGATGGTGTCTGAATACTGATTGAAGTATGCTTTTTTATTTTATTTTTCTTGGTTTTCTGGTCTATATTTTCTTTCACAACATGATTAATATAGAAATATGTTTCACATGACTTACACATGAATAAACTATAATCAGGGGTTTTCACTTGGTGAGCATTACACTAACCATATGTAGAATCATTGGTTACTTCCTCAATGAGGGGATTGAGGATAGAGGAAGGGAGAGAATTTGTAACTCAAAGTTTTAAAAATGAATGTTAAAAATTGGTCTTACTATTTAATGCCAGGAGAGGGGAAAATCAGAATTTATATACTACTGCTGTGTGGGTCAGACACATAATTTTTAGTTAAGAAAATAGTACCTTTCCTAAAAATGGAAAGATTATGTTTTGTTTTCTTTTGTTTTTTGTTTATGTGACTCAGATGGACAAAATAGTTTGAGGCAGGTTATTTTCCAAAGCAAGGAAGAAGACTGGATTCCTGTATGAATATTTAAGAAATTATTGCTTCAAGTAAAGCAGAGATATGTTTGCCAACCTGCCTATTTACTCAAAGGAGGACAATGTACCCACCAGGTGAATTGGAGCCACTTGACAATAAAGATGGCATCTTTTAAATGTGAAAAAAAATTGGTTTTACATTTAATTGAGGAAAATAAAATACTAAATACATTAAAAAAATATAAACAAAATCAAATCAAAACAAAACAAAAAAGACATAAAGTACAAGCCACCACAGCTGCCCATGATTCAGTCTCCTAATGCTTGCTCTGGCTTTGCTCTGGCCCCATCTTTGCCTGTGCAGCCCATGCTGAACTGTGCTTCTCTTCAACCCTGGAGGAAAAAAAACATTTCCTATCAACCATTCAGGTTGGCTTGGGCTGGAAATTTGTTTCACTCTGTCTTTTTGTGGGTTCTGCTGCTTTAGAATTTGTTTAGAGCTATTTTTACAGGTATTTGGAGGGGTTTGGGGGAGAGCTCTAGCAAGTCACTGCGTTTACTCCACCATATAGTCTCTGCCCCCCCCAATGCTTTTTAGCATGATGCTTTCAGCAATGTTGTTGGGCACCTTCGACAAGGACAAAAATGGTATCAAGGTCAGCTACTGCACAGATGGTAAATTATTCAACTTGAAAAGACTGAAGTGGAGTGAGAGTTGGTGCACTGTTTTGTTTTGTTTTTTTCACAAATGATTGTGCACTCAATACAGTCTCTGAATCTGAGATGAATCAGATTCTCTGTCACTTGTTCTAATTTTGGGCTAACAATTAACACCAAGAAAACAGAGGTTCTTCTCTAGCCAGCATCAAACTAACATATGTGGAATTATTGGTTACAATAAATGGAGAAATTTTGAACTGTGTGGATAAGTTAATTTACCTTGGAAGTATACTTTCCAGGGATGTCCACATAGATTATGAGATTGATGCACACATTGCCAGAGCTAACTCAGCATTTGGGAGGCCCCAGAGAAAATTGTGGGAGAGAAGATGTATTAGGTTGCCCAACACACTGACCTCATTGTTGTATGCCTATGAAACCTGGACGGTATAACAATACCATGCCAGGAAATTGAATTGCTTACATTTGAATTGTCTTAGGAAGATTCTGAAAATGACCTGGTAAGATAAGGTATGAGATACTGAAGTGTTTCCTTGAGTTGAACTGCCAAGCATTCAAACCATACTGCAGAGAGCATAATTCAGATGGGCTGGTGACATTATTCAATTGCCAAATGTATGTTTTCTGAAAACACTATTTTATAGTGAACTCACACAAGGCAAGTGTTCACACAGAGATCAGAAGGTGTGATATAAGAACACTCTCAATGTCTCTCTGAAGAACTTTGGAATTGATTGTGAGAAATAGGAGACACTGGGACAGACACCCAGCATGGCATGTTCCCATTAAAAAAGACTATGTGCTTTATGAGCAAAGTAGAATTGCAGGTGCTCAAAAGAAAAATGAGATATACAAATTTAGATATATCTCCATTTCAAATGTTCATATGGACTATTTCTGTCTGTCCTATGCTAGAGCCTTTTGAACTCATATTGGTCTGGTCAGCTACAGTGGGACACAATGTACATTGACCCTGACATGGTGTTGTCATTTTCATGCTCTTCAAGTAAAAAGGACAAACAGCCAATTCCATAAATAAAGAAGTATAAAAGGAAAACCCAGAAAACAGAGAATTTTGACTCATTCTGAACATATTACCCATGACATTGCAAAATTCATTAAAACACAATTTGGATTCTCCTAATTCATATACCTAGGACCTTTCTATGACATTATGACAGATAACCTGAGGAACAAGCTTTATTCACTAAGAATATTCAGAGTTAACTTCTTTTCATTTATGCTAAATAACTGAATATTTCAGGGTTCAGTTTTATATATTACTTAATATTGTAACTTTTTTTCTTCCTTTTTTACAATATGTGCTTATTTCAATGGAGGGCCATTATTTATTTATTTTTATTCATTTATTTATCTATCTATTTATTTATGTTGGAAAGGCAAATTCTTTTTGGGGTTGGACATTGTGCTGCTATAAAAAGTAGGAAATAAAGAAAAGATCATCAGAGACACTTATTTTTAAATATACACAAGCATAAGAAACTACAAAAGGTAACTGATAGAAACAGGGTAGTAGGAATGCCACCTTGTTTAAAGGTATCCTTAAGGTATCCTTAAAAATATAACCTGTGTATGATAGATTCATGATACCACATACATTTTAATACAATGTTAATCTTTGCTGACTCAAACATAGAGAAATGTCTGATGGGAGATGAGTTCTATTGGCAGAATGGAGTATTTTGGATTGCTGTTACATCATGTCTTAATCAATTTGCATAAAAGTCATAACCTATCATTGAAATAGAAGAAAATAGTTTTAAGGGTCTAGAGTTTAGAGAAAGCATGGTGATACATAGGATACAGTATATATTGAAGACATGAGACTTGGAGTAAGTAAAACCTTGTTCACATCCTGTCTCAGATACTTAGAAACTGCAACTCTGGGCAAATCACTTAACTTCTCTGTACCTCAAGATTTTTTTTTCAATTGTAAAGGGAGATTTCATGAACTAGAGTAAGATGAATTTAACAATGGATAGAGAGGAATTGATGCACGATTCTATACTATTGTGCACTATAACCTCTATTCCCATTGCCCAATCCACATAACAACAAACTTTTATAAGCTCATATTTAATTGGTATAGATTTTTTAAAATCTACTTATATGTGTACATATTACTTTCTCCAACAGAATAAAAGTTCTTTGAAGGCAGAGACTCTGTTATTTCTGCTTTTGTATTCCCAGTGCCTGGTGCTCAGTAGGTACTTAATAAATGTTTGCTGATTTATTACATTAATGAATGATTGATATGAGGATTCTGAATAACATCCTAAGTGAGCACTAGCTACATAAATCTAGTTTAGGTTCTTATTTTAATTCCTTTATAGAAGGAAAATAGATGAGGCATCCTCCTTCACCCCTACTTTCTTTATGAAAATTGCATATTGGCCTATTTCATTAATAAGAGTTAACTGTCCTTCACCATAATTACAATGAATGCTTAGTGGGAAGAATATTCTTTAAGCATTGATTTCATTATTTTATACCCCAAGGTAAGTGAAATGACATGAGTAGAAGAATTTATAGCTTTGAATAAAATATGATCAAAGTTATAGTGTTTACTGCAATTTTTTGGGGGGGAGAATGATAGTGAGGGTAGTCAGGTGTAGCAGAGTTTGGACCTATGGTTCTATTTGGGAACCAATTTTCTATAGCAAACGTTGGATGTATGTGCAAGTAGTTGATTATTTGCAACTCTATTGCAACTTATAATCTTAAAAATTACCTTTTAACCCTACAAAATTATGGCACTTGCCAAGGATCACTTAACCATTACAAATCAAAAGGTAAGAAGGAAAACTATATATTTCTGACTTTTAGGTCTGCTTTCCCTCCACTGCACAGTGCTTCTCCTCATAGCTTACCCTATGATGAAACAAAAAGGGTCAAGCTCTTTAAAAAAGTCAAGTACGTGATTTCATTACTATAAAATCATAAACCAGCTCAAATCACTATAAACACTGTGCTTCCACTGGAGATATTCCACTGGAATATCTTTATTCCAAAAAAACAGAGTCTGTTCTACATTCATATAACAAAAGATTCATGTTTTAAGCCTTGTCGGAAAAAATAATATTAAGATCCAAAAGTAATGTGGTACAGTGGAAACACTAATGTATTTGGAATCAAATGACCTGAGTTTGAATCTTAGCCTTGACATATGCTACTTGTGTGAATTTGGATCTCAGATTCCTTATCTATGAATTTCCTCAGGACTGGGGAAATTAGATTAAAAGACATTCAGAATTTCTTACAGTTCTAAATGTACAATCCTATTCTTGATTACATTGGGAACAGCATAGCAATCTCTACTTTCCTTTGCAAGCTTTGGAGAATGAACACTCCCTTTTAGGAAAGGAAAGAAAACTCTCCATTACCTCTTGTTCAGATTTTCAGCTTAGCAGCCAAGAGTTGTATGCCACAAAAACATTAATGTAGACAACTTTCAGAGTTAAAAACTATAACAACGGCTCATATATGTATGTATGTATGTATGTCTCTGTGTGTATGTGTATTTACATATATGTATATTCATATGTATATAATGTTTTACTTTTTATAGGTTACTTTACTTATAATAATGGTGTCAGTGAAAAATAGGCAGTGCAAGGTATTAGTTCTCTAAGTTTCAGATATAGAGATTAAGTCTGTTAAACATAATAAATAAGGAAGGCAGGAGTTGAATCCAGTTCTTCTATATCTAGACCTAATGTTACTTTCAATATACTAAGCTGATTCTAAGTAAAATAGTAAAGAGAAATCCTCCATTCACATCTGGTAGAAAGAATCTTTCATTAATACTCCAATTAAGCCATGACTAGTCATCTAGGAGGAGGGACTACTATGGATATCTCCACTTTCCTTGCAACTGTTAAAAAAATAAGAGAAGGGAAGGAAGAAAGGAAGGAAGAAAAGAAAGAAGGAAGGAATGAAGGAGGAGAAGGGAAGGGAGAAGAAGGAGGGAGGAAAAGGAAGAAGAAAGAAAGTGAATGAAAGAAAGCAAGAAAAGCACATCAACTTGCAAAGCCTCAACCTCCTCTCGCTGTCACCAAGGCGACATAGTAGGACTGTGATTAGCTGTTCAACATTATCACTAATCTGGGACCATTAAGGAAGAGATTTCTTGCCTCCTGAATAATATAAAAT
This sequence comes from Vombatus ursinus, assembly GCF_900497805.2. NCBI lineage: Eukaryota > Metazoa > Chordata > Mammalia > Diprotodontia > Vombatidae > Vombatus > Vombatus ursinus. Next base: position 29,060,805 of record NW_020954610.1, read on the forward strand.
AAAAATGTTAAAGGATTGTGAAGACAAAGGTGTGTGTGTGTGTGTGAGGTTGTCAAGTTTATTTTTATTAACCTTCTGCCCCTCTAAAGATGACAATGTTCACGTAACTATAATTAATTTAATACTATAAATGACCTTAAAATCATCCAGCGACAATCCATTTCCCTCATTTTATAGATGAGGAATTGAGGCCCAGAGTGGAGAAGTGATAAAGTCAAGCAGGGATTAAGCAGAAGAGCCCATGTTCAAGCCCATGACCTCTGGCTCCTATCCTTGTAATCTTGTTTTCTTCCAAATCATACTTCCACAGCATAGCTATTGATAACACCTATAAATCTCCTTATGTGTTGATTTAGCCACTTCACTCCTATGCTCAGAACTCTTGTTGATGCCTATTGTTGACAATGTAAAATGGAAACTTCTCTGTTAAACAGTAAAGACACTTCACAATCTGACACTATCTTATCTGTTCCTCCTTTTGTCATACTATTTCTAATTATGCAAGCTTGTATGCAGCTAAGCTGGACTACCATTTGCTTGCTGAACATACCTTCGCTGTTGTACCTGTATGTCTTTGCTTATCTTCATTCCTATGTTAAAAATGATCTTCTAGATAGCTGTTAAATTCTTACTCATTCTTTTAAGTTTAACTTGAATGGTTTTCCATTCAAGAAACTTCTCTCTTTTTAGTCTAGTTCCTTGAATCTCATGGAGAAGATGGTTTGCGCCTTGCTTATACCCTTATAAGATCAAAGATTGAGAGCTAGAAGGGACACTAGAAGTGATATTTAATACAATTTTATACAAAATTTATTTGGGTATTTGTCATATGCCTCATTTGTAACCTTCGTGAGGATAGGGTCATGAAGTTTGTATGTGTCCCATGACCTAGCACATTACTCTGCTAGAAGGAGGTGGTTACCTAATTTTGTTGTTATTGCCATAGATGATTTAGATGTGTGAATTTTAAACAGGTTTTACAAGGTAAACCTACACAGAGATGTCATCCATCCATCCGTCGATCCACCCATCCATCCATCCATACATTCATGCATTCATTCTTCAAGCAACTGAGAGGTATTTATTGACAATCTGCTTAGTGCCCAGTGTCTTACCAAATTAACACATTTCCCATTATCCAAAGGAGTTCAGCAATATTTTTTATCTTATCATAATGAACAGGAGGGAGTAGATTGTTTGCTTTTAGCAAGCACATTAATTATTGCAGGCTATCATTGTCAGTTTAACAAATTATTCTCTTCCTGTATACTAAATGACACCTCTGAGACCAGAATCAGTTGCACTATCTCCCAAAAGTGAGCAATATATTATCTTTTAAGTGGCAAAATTAATCCCATTACACAATAATCCTGGAACATCTGAGATGCATAAGTTCACTTTTTGGGATTTGGCTTTCTCAATGTTTAGTGATCAGTTAGATGCTTAGGGAAGCTCAGGAACTCAGCTATTATGTTTTCACTTAGTGCCTGTAGTTTGACTAATCAGTGGTGGAGCCTGAAGATTCAGTGACTTCCTTCTAATAAATGGCACCCTGAGGTCCTGTAATAAGTCGACTCATCTGCCTGCCCAAGAGATATGACTTGAAGAAACTCCAATTCCTTTATTTTCATTCTTTTCCATTCTCCAAATAAGAAAACTTAGTAAAGAGCATACAATGGCTACAGAAATACTTTCCTTTCTGACATTTCTAGTACTAGTCTTGGGATTAGTAATAAAAAAGTGTGCATATAGCCCAAAATAAATGAATCATATAATATTTTAGATAAAACATTTTCATTCTGAATATTTCCTCTGATTTGTATCACACAACAAAAAAATTTATATTTTTGCAGCCACTGTGCCAATATCCAATATTCTTTCATTTTTTTCCACCACTACCTCTTATGTGACCCCTTATCTATATATTTCATTTGGGAAAGGATTTCCTCTGAGACCATTCACTCCATTTTTAGGTTTATAATAGAATGTGTCAATGCCCTTAACCCACATCCCATCATACATCATGGAAAGCTTACATAAAAAAATAATAACAGATGACATTTGTGAAGATAGCATGGCATATTGAACAGAGAATTGGCCCCAGAACCAAGAAGATCTGAGTTTTAATATTTGGCCTACACTAGCTATGTGACCCTGAGCAGGTTATTTAACCTTTCCCTGCAAAGCATGCCACTAACTCATATATAAGTATTCCTATTGTTGCATATTGACTTAGAAAAACATATATTAACATTATTTGGCAAGTAACCATATTATCCTGTTGAAATTAATTACAATAATATATTATGTGCATATACAAGGTAAAAACTAGAATTTGCGTCCTTTAATATTGAATAGGGAATGTTTACTGAAACTAGGAAACTTTACTGAAAGAGAAGTGGCATAGGATTTGAAAAATCTTTGGTAGCCCTGCTGTATCTTTTTTTTTTTTTTCAGATAAGGAAATCAAGATCAAGGAAGGCAGTCACTTGCCCAAAATTAAACAGAGTGTTGTGAAAAATGTTTGTTAATTATGTCAATTAAAAGTTGAATTTTGCATCATATTCATATATTTCTTTGTTACATTTTGTTGTGTTCTTAATTCTGTGCCTTTGAGAATAGATATTACTTCTAGGTAAGATGTAAAATGTGTTGTTCTTATATAGCACACTTTAATGAATATTAGATAAATTGTAGCTATTCACAATGTGAAATGTGAGGAAACAAAGTTTTTCAAGAATCATTTAAACCTACAATGAAACAGGATAAGCTGAATGAAAGTACAACAGAAAGTTCTGTAGAAAATGAAAAACAATACAACTAGTACATTATTGTCACATAATGTACTAATCTTTGGGAAACAAATAAAGCTCTTCAAAGGGATCTTGCAGTTGGATAAATATTCTATAGTGAAATATAAGTTTCTTGAAGACAGAAGAATAGGAAGAAGACCAGGGGAGAAAAAAACTTGAATGGCTCTGAATTAAAAAAAAAAAAAAAATTCTGCCATGAACAAGACAATACAAAACTAGAGTACTTAAGAATGGGGAAAATAATTTTTATTGATTAAAAATCACATTTTAGTTCTGGACGATACCAAACTATTATCAGAAAATTAGTATTCTTTTTATGTCTACTCTGTTACCCACTTAAACTACTCTTGCTCTCTGTTTACCATAGACTACACTTTTTGCTTTCATTCAATTCAACAAGTTATTTATTAAGCACCTACTATGAACAAAATTCTGTCCTGTGTTTTAGTGATACAATTAGGAAAAAAAAATGGTAAAAACAAATGAACACTACATCAGGAACACCTATTCACTACTCTACCCCTTGTAAGCATCCAATTGTTACCACTCTATTGAAATCCTAATCTTGAAAATCACTGATAAAGGATACTATTTGTAAATCTGTCCTGAGTAATAAAAATCTGCTATCATTCTAGGAAAGCATTTGATACTTCATGGCAAACCCCACCATGCCCAAAACTTGTAGATCAAATATCATCACCTACTCCTGGTGATTCAAATTTAGAAAAGTAAATAAGGAAATTAGAAGACATTACTTTCTAGATCATGAAGTCATAGACAATAAATTAAAGAGATTCAGAGTATAGAGGTATTATAATCATTGCTGTTCATTGAAGATAGAAATTTCAGAAGGCAGAGGTAATTTAAGAAGTAAAAAGTTGGTTAAGATTATGGTATTTTAGAACAGGATTTACTTTTCTGAATCATGCTTTAAACAGAATCAAGAGTTCTTAGGATAGAAGGCAACTTTTGAGAATTGGTGAAACAGATAATTGAGTGGAATCTGCCAAAGCTGACTAAGAAAGATTTTAAAAGAAAAAGGGAACAGGCAGGGATGAACTTGACCATATTTCTTAGACAACAGGAAGAACATAAGAAGGATGGGAATAAAGAGAACCAGCACTTTCCAGGAAAGACTATCAAGGGCCAGTCATACCTACTAGCTTCTGCTACATTATAAACATACTTAAACGTATGTATGTGTATGCCTATACACATATACATGCATGCATACACATACACACACACATGAACATATACATTCACATATGTGTATTTATAGGTATGTGCATGTATGTATATATACATATATGCATATACACATCTATTTTGTCTCAGTGGTAAGATAAAGTGGATATTGCCAAATATTCCCCATATTTCCTTAACAACCTTCTCATACTTCTCATCTTTACATTAAAACTGTACTTTTCACACACCACCTATTATTTTTTTCAGTTATAGAAATCTAGTTAAAATTTTCAATACTGAATGTGCCTCTACTTATCCCTGCAACCTCCCACTGTGCTCATACCAAGCATTTTCTGTGACTTCAGGGAGCAAAAAGTAGGTTCTATAGATGATGAGTGCACAGGATTAAATGTTTGGAAGATCTTTTAAAGATAGTCAAGTTCAATGATTCTTAACCAGGCATTCATGTAGCCAAAGGGCATGTAAAACTTATTAAGGATGGAAATGGACTATTTGGAAACTCTCTCTCTCTCTCCATATATATGTATTTATCTATGGATATGTGTATACCTATGGATATGGATATATATGTGTGTATAATATATGCATAAATATATAATAAACACATATACACATATACTTAAATATTCTGCAAATATGCCATTTCTAGCTATTTAGCATTCATAAGTGTTATAATTTGTCAAAGTTTTTTAATTAAATATTATTTATGATATAATATAATATAATTTTTATATGAGAAATTATGAAGGGAATGGTTTCAGAAAAATATCTGGGCATATTTTTGGAACCTACACAAAATGAAGTAAGCATGTTCATGAGAATGATTAATAAATCAACAGCAATGCTGTGAGGAAAAACCCAGGATTATTCTACATTTATTGATATCATGCCATTGTAAATTTTTTAACATCTTAATTTTTTTATTTACACATACAGAAACCTTAACATTTGCTTTCTATTAAATTTTGATTTCCAAATTTTCTCCCTCTGACTTTCCCCTCACCCTTCATTTAGAAAAAAAAATATTTTTATATAAGTTATAAATGCAAGTCATACAAAATATATTTCCATATTAGTCGTATTGTGAAAGAATACACAGATTAAAAAAAAAAGAAAAGAAAAATTAAGTAAAAAATATGCTTTGGGCCAGCTAGGTGGTGCAGTGAATAGAGCTCTGGCCTTAGAGTCAGAAAGACTTGAGTTCAAATCCAGCCACAGACACTTAACACTTATTAGCTGTGTGACCCTGGGCAAGTCACTTAACTCTGATTGCCTCACCAAAAAGCAAAAAACAAAAAAAAGAGAGAGAGAGAGAGAAAGACAAAAAAAATTCTTTGATCTGCATTCAGGATCCATCATTGTTTTTCCTTAGAGTTGGATAGTATTTTTCATCACAAGTCCTCTGCTGACAGTAGCTATCATTCACAGTGGATCATTGTGCAATATTACCATTATTGCATACAATGTTCTCCTGGTTCTTTGCACTTTGCTTTACATCAGTTCCTACAAATCTTTCCAGGTCCTTATGAAAGCATTCTGCTTAAACTATACTAGTGGGGGACCTCAACCTACCTATCTCTGAACTAGATAAATCTAACCACAAAATAAACAAGAAAGAAGTTAAGGAGGTGAATAAAACATTAGAAAAGTTAGGTATGATAGACCTCTGGAGAAAACTGAATAGGGTTAGAAAAGAATATACTTTTTTCTCAGTGGTACATGGCACATAAACAAAAATTGACCATATACTAGGGCATAAAAACTTCACAATCCAATGCAGAAAGGCAGAAATATTAAATGCATCCTTTTCAGAACATGATGCAATAAAAATTATATGTAATAAAGGGCCATGGAAAGATAGACTAAAAAATAATTGGAAACTAAATAATCTAATCCTAAAAAAATGATTGGGTCAAACAGCAAATCATAGAAACAATAACTTCATTCAAGAGAATGACAATAATGAGACAACATGCCAAAACTTATGGGATGCAGCAAAAGCAGTTCTTAGAGGAAGTTTTATATCTCTAAATGCTTACCTACATAAAATAGAAAAAGAGGAGATCAATGAATTGGGAATACAACTAATAAAAAAACTAGAAAAAGAACAAATTGAAAATCCTCAATTAAACACCAAATTAGAAATATTGAAAACCAAAGAAAAATTAAGAAAATTGAAATTAAGAAAACTATTGAACTAATAAAAAAGAACTAAGAGCTGGTTTTATGAAAAAAAAAACAATAAAATAGATAAACCTTTGGTTAATCTAACTAAAAAAAAGGAAGAAGAAAACCAAATTACTAGTATCAAGAATGAAAAGGGTGAAACTACCACCGAGGAAGAGGAAATTAAAGCAACAATTAGGAATTATTTTGCCCAACTATATGCCAACAAATTTGACAATCTACATTAACAGAAGAGGAAGTAAAATACTTAAATAACACCATCTCAAAAAAAGAAATTGAACAAGCCATTGATGAACTCCCTAGGAAAAAATCTCCAGGGCCAGATGGATTTACATGAGAATTCTATCAAACATTTAAAGAACAATTAATTCATATACTATACAGACTATTTGGTAAAATAGGTGAAGAAGGAATCTTACCGAATTCTTTTTATGACACAAATATGGTGCTGATACCTAAACCAGGAAGAGTCAAAACAGAGAAAGAAAATTATAGACCAATTTCTCTAAAGAATATAGATGCAAAAATTTTAAACAAAATATTAGGAAATAGATTACAGTAACTTGTCACAAGAATAATACACTATGACCCGATAAGATTTATATCAGGAATGCAGGGCTGGTTCAATATAAGGAAAACTATCACTATAATTCATCATATCAACACCAAAATTAAAAGAAACCACATAATCATCTCAATAGATGCAGGAAAAGCTTTTGATAAAATACAACACCCATTCCTATTAAAAACACTAGAGAGCATAGGTATAAATGGACGCTTCCTTAAAATAGTAAATAGCATCTGTCTAAAACCTTCAGCAAGCATAATATGTAATGGGGACAAACTTCAAGCATTTCCAATAAGATCGGGGGTGAAACAAGGATGTCCATTATCACCACTGTTGTTCAATATTGTACTGGAAATGTTAGCTTTAACAAGAAGAGAAGAAAAAGACATTGAAGGCATTAGAATAGGCAAAGAAGAAACAAAGTTATCATTCTTTGCAGATGACATGATGCTATACTTAGAGAACCCCAGAGAATCAAGTAAAAAACTATGTGAAATAATAAACAACTTTAGCAAAGTTGTAGGCTATAAAATAAACCCACATAAATCATTGAAATTTTTATATATTAACAACAAAGCACAACAGCAAGAGATAAAAGGAGAAATTCCATTTAAACTTACTGTAGACCTTAAAAAATATTTAGGAGTCTACCTCCTAAAACAAACCCAGCAACTCTATGAACACAATTACAAAACACCTTTCACACAAATAAAATTAGATCTAAATAATTGGAAAAACATCAGTTGCTCATGGGTAGGCTGAGCTAATATAATAAAAATGACAATTCTACCTAAGCTAATTTACTTATTCAGTGCCATACCAATCAAACTACCAAAAAACTATTTTATAGTTAGAAAAAATAATAAGAAGATTCACTTGGAAGAACAAAAGGTCCAGAATATCAAGGGAACTAATGAAAAGAGATGCAGGGGAAGGTGGCTTAGCCATTCCAGAACTTAAATTATATTATAAAGCAGCAATCATCAAAACTGTTTGGTACTGGCTAAGAAATAGAGTGGTGGATCAATGGAATAGGTTAAATATGCAAGACACAGTAGTCAATGACGATAGTAATCTATTTTATGATAAACCCAAGGACCCCAGCTTCTGGAATAAGAACCCACTCTTTGAAAAAAACTGCTGGGAAAACTGGAAAAGAGTATGACAGAAACTAGGCATAGATCAAAATCTCACACCATGTACCAAAATAAAGTCAAAATGGGTTTATGATTTAGATATAAAGACTGATACTATAAGTAAACTGGGAGAGCAAGGAATAGTTTACCTGTCAGATCTATGGAGAACAGAAGAATTAATGACCAAACAGGAGATAGAGAACATTATGAAAGGCAAAATAGATAATTTTGATTACATTAAATTGAAAAGTTTTTGCACAAACAAAGCCAATGCAACTAAGATTAGAAGGAAGGTAGAAAATTGGGAAAGAATTTTTACAACCCGTGTCTCTGATGAAGGCCTCATTTCTAAAATATACAGAGAATTAATTCAACTTATAAGAATACAAGCCATTCCCCAATTGATAAATGGTCAAAGGATATGAACAGACAGTCCTCAGATGAAGAAATTAAAGCCATCAATCTATAGTCATATGAGAAAATGCTCTAAATCACTATTGATTAGAGAAATGTGAATCAAAACAACTCTGAGGTACCACATCACACTTATCAGAATGACCAACATGACAAAATAGGAAAATAATAAATGTTGGAGAAGATGTGGGAAAATTGGAACACTAATGCATTGTTGGTGGAGTTGTGAAGTGATCCAACCATTCTGAGGAGCAATTTGGAACTATGCCCAAAGGGCTATAAAAATGTGCATACTCTTTGACCCAGCAATGGCACTTCTAGGGTTATATCCCAAAGAGATCACACAAATGGGAAAAGGACCTACATGTACAAAAATATTCATAGTAGCTCTTTTTGTGGCGGCAAATTATTGGAAATTGAGAGGATGCCCATCAATTGGGGAATGGCTGAGCAAGTTGTGGTGTATGAATGTGATGGAATACTATTGTGCTACAAGAAATGATGAACAGTCTGACTTCAGAAAAACCTGGAAAGACTTGTATGGTCTGACGCTGAGTGAAGTGAGCAGAACCAAGAGAACATTGTACACAATAACAGCCACATTGTGTGATGACTGATATTGATAAACTTGACCCTTCCTGGCAATACAAGGATCTAAGACATCTCCAGAGGCCTTGTGATGGAAAATGTTATCCACACCCAGTGAAAGAACTATGGAAGCTGAATTGTTAATTTTTTTTCTCTTCTGTTGAGTTCTGTTTCCTCTTTCTGATGGTTCCTCCGATTGGTTTTAATTTCTACTTACAACATCACTAATGTGAAAATATGTTTAATATGAATATAAATGTATAGCCTATATCAGATTATGTGCCACCTTGGGAAGGGTGGTGGGGAGGAAGGGGGAGAAAAATTTTAAACTCAAAGGCATATGGAAGTGATTATTGATAAATCAAAATAAATTAATAAAAAAAGAACTAAAAAATAAAATCCCTTTATTGGGTTTCATTAAAAAAAAAGAAAGCATTCTGCTTATTATTTTTTTTCCAGTACTTGGGGTTAAGTGACTTATCCAGGGTCACACAGCTAGTAAGTGTCAAGTGTTTTGTCTAAGGCCGGATTTGAATTCAGATCCTCCTGACTTCAGGGCTATTGCTCTATCCATTGCATCACCTCACTGCCCCCTGCTTTTCATTTCTGATAGCACAATAGTAGTCCCTCACAATCACATATGACAATTTGTTCAACTCTTCCCCAGTTGAAAGACATCCCCTCAATTTCCATTTTTTTTGCCACTTTAAAAAGAACAGCTATAAATATTTGGTACATATAGATGCTTTTCCTTTAAAAAAAATTGCTTTGTTGGGGCAGCGAGGTGGCGTAGTGGATAGAGAATTGGCCCTGAAGTCAGGAGGACATGAGTTCAAATCCGACCTCAGACCAAACACTTGACACTCAGTAGCTGTGTGACCCTGGTTAAGTCACTTAACCCCAATTGCCTAAAAAACAGAACAAAACAAAAGCAAACACAAAATCTCTTTGGGATATAGACCTAGTAATGGTTTTACTGAATCAAAGGACATACAGAGTTTTATAGCCCTTTCGATATAGTTGCAAAATCTTCTACATAATGACTGAATCAGTTCATAACTGCACCAACAGTGCATTAGTGTTCCTATTTTTTCACATACCCTCCAACATTTGTCATTTTTTCCTTTCTGTCCTATTAGACAAGTGAATAATTATGGGGTGGTACCATCTTTTATTTAGTATTTTATTTTTCCCAGTTACATATAAAAACAATTTTTAACATTCTGTTTTAAAACTTTGAGTTCCAAATTCTCTCTCTTTCTCTCTCCCTAGCTCTCCCCCCACAATGAGAACACAAGAAATTCAACAAAGGTTATTACATGTGTAGCCATGTGAAATGTATCCATAATAGTCATGTTGTGAAAGAAAACATACAAAAAACTAAAGAGAAATAAAATTAAAAACTATGTTTCAATCTGTATTCAGACACCATCAATCCTTTCTCTGAGAATGGATAGCAGTTTTCATCATAAGTCCTTCAGAGTTGTCTTGGATCATTTTATTTCTGAGAATAGTTAAGTCCTTCACAGCTGACCATCATATAATATTGCTATTACTTTACACACAGTACATTTCACTTTGCATCAGCTCATGCAAATCTTTCCAGGTTTTTCTGAGAGCATCCTGCTCATCATTTCTTGTACAACAATAGTATTCTATCATAATCTCATTCCACTACTTGTTCAGTGATTCCCCAATTGATGGGCTTCCCTTTAACTTCTAATTCTGTACCCCAAGAAAAGAATTACTGTAAATATTTTTGTATATATAGGTCCTTTTCCTTTTTTATATGTTTTGTGATACAGACCTAGTAGTGGTATTACTAGGTTAAAAGGGTAGGCCTGGTTGTATATATAGCCCTTTGAACATAGTTCCAAATTGCTCTACAGAATTGTTGAATCAGTATCAGCAAAGCAACAGAGTCCCTCCTTAGTACTAACAAAAAGACCCCTGTAATCTCCTTCTGACTAGATATTTGACCACCTTACCATCTGTGGGCTAAAAGCTCTGGAAGTAGCCAGGGCTTTGTGGCTACTTATTCAGTTGCTTCCAAGATTTGTTTCTGGTTTCCTGGGGCCAGAGCTGTGTTGGTGCAGATTGTGATGGATTGTGCTCCACTCTTACACAGAGTGGCAGACCTTTCCTGCTGACCTTTCAGGTTGTCTTTGGCGTCTGTGGGCTGAGAGGTCTGGAAACTGCATTTCTCCCACTGATTCAGTTGCCCTAAGGCCTGCTCCTAGTTTGCTGTGGACCAGTCTGCACTGGCACAGGCTGAGCTGAAGTATGTTCCTCTCTCACCCCAGTGGAGTAAACCTTTCCTGCACACATTCCCAGTTGTCTTGGGCTGGAAATGTGTTTCATTCTGTCTTTTTGTGGACATAACTCCTCTAGAATTTGTTTAGAATCATTTTTAAAGATATTTGGGGAAATTTGGGGGGAGGTGAACTCAAGTGAGTCCCTGCCTTTACACTGCCATCTTGGCTCTGCCTCCAGTAGAGTATTTTTCATATGACTATAGGGAGCTTTGATTTCTTCATCTGAAAACAGTTTGTTTATATACGTCCTCTGACTATTTATCAGTTGGCCAATGACTTGCATTCTTTTAAATTTGACTGACACTTTTATCAAAGAAAAGTGCTACAAAACATCTTCCTCAGTTTTCTGTTTTGTTTCTGGTTTTGGTTGTGTTTTTCTGTATAGTATTCATTTCTGAAAATACATGTTTCTGAAAAAAAAACTTTTAAAAATGTAATGTAATAAATACTATCGATTTTGCATGCAACAATCCTATCTATCTCTTGTTTGGCCATAAATTCTTCCTTTATCAATAGACCTGACAATTAAACTATTCCTAGCTCCCTTAATTTGCTTATTGGATCACATCTTATGTCTAAATCATGTACCCATTTTGACTTTATTTTGGTATATTGTGTAAGATTTTGGTTTATACCTAGTTTTTGACAAACTGCTTTCCCAGCAGTTTTTGACAAATAGTGAGTTCTTATCCCAAAAGCCTGAATCTTAGTTGTGTAGTGTATACATAAATTATTCCACTGATCTACTTTATTTCTTAGCCAGTACCAACTTTGTTTTTTTCTGATTATTAACATTTTGTAATATAATTTGAGATCTGGTATGATTAGGCAATCTTCTTTCACATTTCATTGATTCTGTTGATGTTCTTTAGGATTAGATTATATAATTTCCAATTAATTTTCATTTATCATTTCATGGTTTTTTATTGAATGTAATTTTTATTGCACTATGATGTGAAAATGATGTATTTAATATTTCTGTTTCTCTACTTCTGATTCTGAAGTTCTTATGCACTGATATATGATCAATTTTTGTGTAGGTGCAAAAGTACATTCTTTCTATTTCCATTCAATTTTCTTCAAAGGTTATAATAAATAACTTTAAAATTCTATTCATCTTTAAATTCTTTCTTGTTTTATTTTTTGCTTTGATTTACCTACCTCTGTGAGGGGAAATTTGAGGTGCCCCACTAGTATAGTTTTACTATTTCCTCTGATAACTGCTTCAACCTTTCCTTTAAGAATTTGGATACTATACTATTGGATCCACATATGTTTACTATTAATATTATTTTAATGTCTATGGTACCTTATAGGAAAATGTAGTTTTCCTGCTTTTTTCTTTTAATTAGAATCATTTTTGCTTTCTCTTTGTCTGAGACCATGGTTGCCACATTTGTTTCTCTTTTCTTTTTCTTTTTTATGCTCTAGTTAAAACATAATAGATTGTACTCCAGCTCCTTACCTTTTCTCTGTGTGTATGTGTCTTGTAAACAATGTATTGTTGGATTCTGGTATCTAATTTACTGTACTATCTGCTTCCATTTTATGGGTGAGTTTATGCCATTCACATTCATAGTTATACTTACTTATTGTATATTTCCCCTTCTCTCTCTCTCTCTCTCTCTCTCTCTCTCTCTGTCTCCCTGTCATCAAAAGTGTGTGTGTTGGTTCTGACTGTCACCACTATCAATCCACCCTCTCTGATATCTGCACCCCTTTTCTCTCATCCCTTCCACTCCTAGTTCCCTGTAGGCAAGATAGATTTCTATATCCAATGGAGTGTACATGTTATTCTTTATTTGAGCCAATTCTGATGAGAGTAATGTTTAAGCCCTGACTTCCATAACCCCATTTTCTCCTTTACTATAAAAACCCATTCATGTCTCATTTTTGTAAGATGATTTTCCTTATTCTCTATCTCCCTTTCCTCTTCTCCCACTTCATCACTCTTTCTTACTCCTTAATGTTGCTTTTGTGGATATTATTCCATTGTGGTCCACTAATAACCCCACCCTCTATCCATGTATACCCTTTCTAATTGCCATAATAATGATCACTTGGAAGTTACAAGTATCATCTCCCTATGTAGGAATGTAAACTGTGTAAAAAATATTGGATACCTTATGATTTCTCTTTCCTGTTTATCTTTTTTATGCTCTTGAGTCTCATATTTGAAAGTCAAATTTTTCTATTCAGTTTGGCCTTTTCATCAGGAATGCTAGAAAGTCCTCTATTTCATTTAATATCCACTTTATACTCAGTTTTGCTGGGTAAATGACTTTTTATTGTAATGTGAGCTAATTTGCCTTCTTTAATGCCATATTCTAAGGCCTCTGATCATTTGGTGTAGAAGGTGCTAAATCTTGCATTATCCTGAATATGGTTCTTCAGTATTTGAATTACTTTTTTCCTGGCTACTTACAATATTTTGTGCTTGACCTAGGAGCTCTGAAATTTGGCAATAATATTCCTGGAGTATTCATTTTGGGATTCTTTCAGGAGGTGATTTGTGGATATTTAAATTCCTCTTTTATCATTTAGATCTAAGATATCAGGGTGGTTTTCCTTGATAATTTGTCAAAATATGATGTTTAGATTCTTTTTTATGATCATGCTTTTCAGATAGTCCCATAATTTTTAAAGTATTTCCCCTAAATCTACTTTCCAGATCAGGTGTTTTTCAAAAGTTACATTTCACATTTTCTCTAATTTTTTTTCATTCTTTTGATTTTTTTTTTAGTATTACTTAATGTTTCCTGGAATTGTTAGCTTCCACTGGTGCAATTCTACTTTTAGGTAATTATTTTCTTCAGTGAGCTTTTGTACCTCTTTCTCTATTTGACTTAGTGTGTTTTTTTTCTTTTTTTCTGATATTTTTTAAAAATTAATTTATTTTGATTTATCAACAATCACTTCCCTAAGCTTTTGATTTTAAAATTTTTCTCCCTCTACCTACCCCCCTCCCTCCCTGGGATGGCATGCAATCTAATATAAGTTCTACCTATACATTCATATTAAACATATTTTCATATTAGTCATGTTGTAAAGATGAATTAGAAGCAATAGGAAGAAACATCAGAAAAAGGAAAAAATAGCGAATTGTATGTTTTGATCTGCATTCAAACTCCATAGTTCTTTCTTTGGATATGGATAGCATTTTCCATCATGAGACCTTTGGAGATGTATTAGATCCCTGCATTGCTGAGAAGGGATGAAAGATCATGCTCATTTTCACTGGGTAGTTGATCCTTAGCTGCAATCCTAGCTCCTTTGCCTTATGGAATGTCATATTCCATGCCCTAGATCTTTTAATGTAGAAACTACAAAGTCCTGTGTAATCCTGACTGTGGTTTCATGATATCTAAATTGTTTCTTTCTGGCTGCTTGCAGTATTTTCTCTTCGACCTGGTAATTTGGGAATGTGGTTACTATATTCCTTGGCATTTTCAGTTTGGGATCTCTTTTAGGAGGTGATTGGTGGATTCTTTCTATGATTATTTTACCCTCTGATTCTAGAACCTCAGGGCAGTTTTCCTTGATGATTTCCTGAAAGATGTAGTCCAGGCTTTTTTGTTTTGTTTTGTTTT
>NW_020954610.1:29075634-29110099 GCF_900497805.2 Vombatus ursinus
AGCTGCTTTCTTCACTGTACTTTTTTTCCAATTGGCCAATTGTATTTTAAATACTTGTTTTCTACAGTTACTTTTTGTCCTTCCTTTTCACACTATTGACTCTCTTGCACACCTTTCATTTCTTTTTCCCAATTTTTCTTCTACCTCTCTTATTTGACTTTTAAAATCTTTCTTGAGCTCTTCCAAGAAGGCTTTTTGGGCTTCAGATGAGTTCATATTCCCTTTTGAGGTTCCAGATGTGGGTTTGTTGACAACGTTGTCCTCTTCAGAGTTTCTGCCTTGTTCTTCATTATTCCCATAATAAGAATCTATAGAATGCTTCTTTTTGCTCATGATGTTTGCTTATTTCTGGTCTTCAAAAAGATTGAGCTCTCCTGCTGGGGAGCAGGGGACACTGACCCAAGCTTCTTATGTTTGGAGCCTGTGGCCTGGTTACTGGCTTTGTGTGCTGGAGCCTCTGATGCTGGCAGTTGGAAGCTGAAGGGTTTAGGCAGGTTATCTGGTGTTGGGCTAGAATCAGCAACACTGGGACTCTAGGGGTAGGATTAGGTAGTCTTGCCCCTAGAGGTTACCTGCTCACCTGGGCCTTTTCTTCATTTCAGATGGATGTATCACTGCTGTGGGATATTTCTTCACCTGGGGGGAACCGTTAGAGCACTTCCCAGAGTTTTGCTGAGGCACTGGGAAACTTGGTTGCTGGAGAATGCTGAAGCATGTGATGGTTTTTTGAGTCAGTTTCCACTGGCTCCCCTGCCCTTACTGAGGCACTTGGGGGTCCTGGTGTTGGTGTTTGCCTGCTCCACCATCTGGGGGTCAGAATCTCCCTTTGGTATGCTGAGGTTGGGCTTTTCCTGGGACAACATTTTCTGGACTTTCAGAGGCTGATGAGGAAGGATGTGTGACTTATTTATTACTCAGTCATCTTGGCTCCAATCTTATTTTCTATGAAGGAACAGCCTTATTATGTGTTTTTTAAAAGGAGTTCTTTTTTCCTATTTATTTGTTAGTTTGTTTTTAAAATTTTCCCCAGTTACATGTAAAAAATATTTTTTACATTCATTTTTAAGTTTTTGGCTTCCAAATTCTCTTCCTTCTTCCCTCCCCACCACTCCCTTACTCAAATTGCAAGCATTTTTATGTTAGTTACAGAAGCATAGTAATGCAAAACATACTGATAATAGTCATATTGTGAAAGAGAACATAGGAAAAAAATCAAGAAAATTAAAGTAAAATAATAAAGCAAATAAAGTAATCAAGTAAAAAATAAAAAGGATATTTCAACCTCTATTCATACACCATCAATTCTTTCTCAAGGAATGGATAGCATTTTTCATCATAATTCCTTCACCGTTGGCTTGGATTGTTGTATATATGATAATAACATGTTTTGCAATTTGACTCAGTCAACTATGTTTGAGAAACGAGGCCTTTATCAGAGAAACTAGTCTTAAAATTTTTTCTCATTCACTATTGCTAACTGTATTTCCCTCAATCTTACCCTCCTATTTATTCTATTCTCTCTCTCCTTTCACACTGGCCCTCTTAAAAAGTGTTTTCCTTCTGACAACCCCTTCCTCCAATCTGTCCTCCCTTCTATCACACACACCCTTCCCTTTATTCACTCCCCTTATTAATTGCCTGTATGGTAACATTGATTTCTATACCAAATTGTGTGTGTATATTATTCCTTCTTTGAGCCAATTCTGATGAGAGTGAGGGAACCTCACTCCCCTCACCTTCCCCCTGTTTCCCTCTACTGTAAAAGCTTTTACTTGCCTCCTTTATGTGAGATAATTTACCCCATTCTATCCTTCCCTTTCTCTTTTCCCAAGGATATTCCTCTCTCACACCTTAATTTTATTTTTTAGATATCATCCCCTCATATTCTACACTTAACTGTACCATCTTATATATGTATATGTATATATATATATATATATATACATTGCCTCTAACTATTCTAATAATGACAAAGGTCTTATGAGTCACAAATACCAATATCTTCTTCCCATATAGGAATACAAATAGTTTAACCTTATTAAGTCCCTTAAGATTTCCCTTTCCCATTCACCTTTTTATGCTTTTCTTGAGTCTTATATTTGAATGTCAAATTTTCTATTCAGCTCTGGACTTTTCATCAAGAATCTTTGAAAGGGGGGTGGAGAAAAGATAGCAGAGTAAAAGCTTTGCTTGATTTGCTTGATTTGTAAAAGATTTGCTTGATCCCTCAAACCCCTCCAAATACCTATAAAAATGGCTCTAAACAAATTCTAGAACAGCAGAACCCACAAAAAGACAGAGTGAAACAAATTTCCAGCCCAAGACAACCTGGATGGTTGATTAGAAAGATCTATTGCACCAGGCTGGGAGAGGAATGCAGTCCAGTGAGGGCCACACAGGCCAAGACCAGGCCTCAGCAAACCTGGAGTAGGCCTCAGGGGACTGAATCACAGGCAGCTGGAGCAGTTTCCAGACTTGTCAACGCCAAAGACAACTTAGAGGGTTAGTATGAAATGTTGGTGACCATGGTGAGAGAGAAACTTGGTTTCAAACCAAATACTGGCACAGCCCTGGGGTGGTGGCTGCTTCTAGAGCTCTCAGCCCACAGAGGTAGGGGGTATAGAGTGGCTGATCAGAGGGTGATTGCAGGGATCTCTTTGCTGGTGCTGAAGCAAGAATCCTTTGCTTTGACCATGCTAGGATATGGGTCACAGTTCTGGGTAGCAGTCCTGGGGCAAGGAGGGGCACTGTCATGGTGGAGCCTGTTGTGGTGGCAAAAAGGGAATCCTCCTCACAGTTCCAAGGCAGAAAAGTGTGCTTGTGGTCACTCATAGACCAAAGCACAGGCCAGGAAAGGAGTAAAGGCCTCACCTCTGATCATACCAACTTGGAAGAACAGAAAATTTACAGGTCCCTAAAAGTAACTCTGAAAACAAGACACAAAACTCCTAAAATTTGGGGAGGGTACACCCTCCACAATGGAAGCAGACCCCTACCTTAACAAAGAGCTAAAAGTGAAATAATTGGCTGAGAACAAGAGCAAACAGTACCAAAAAAAGTCAGACCATAGGATCGTTCTTTGGTGACAAAGAAGATCAAAACATACAACCAGAAGAGGACAACAATGTAAAAACTCCTACATCCAAAACCTCCAAGAAAAAATATAAATCAGTCCAAGGCCATGGAAGAGCTCAAGAAAGATTTTGAGGAGCAAGTAAGAGAAGTAGAAGAAAAACTGGGAAGAGAAATGACAGTATGACAGTGATGCAAGAAAATCTTGAAAAACCAAGTCAACAGCTTGCTAAAGGAGACCCAAAACTATACTGAAGAAAATAACAACTTAAAAATATGCTAACCCAAATGATAAAAGATGTCCAAAAAACTAATGAGAAGAAGAATGCTTTAAAAAAAAAAAAACAGAATTAGCCAAATGGAAAAGGAAGCCCAAAAGCTAACTGAAAAAAATACTTCCTTAAAATTAGAATGGAGTAAATGGAAGCTAATGACTTCATGAGAAATCAAGAAATTGTAAGACAAAACCAAAAAAATGAAAAAAACTATAGAAGACAATGTGAAACATCCCATTGGAAAGACAACTGTCCAGGAGAGAGAATTTAAAAATTATTGGACTATCTGAAAGCCATCATCAAAAAAAAGAGCATAGACACCATCTTTCAAGAAATTATCAAGGAAAACTGTCCTGATGTTTTAGAACCAGATGGCAAAATAGAAATGGAAAGAATCCACTGATCACCTCCTGAAAGATATTTCCAAAGGAAAACTTCTAGGAATGTTGTAGCCAAATTCCAGAGTTCCCAGGTCAAGAAGAAAATGTTGCAAATAGCCAGAAAGAAACAATTCAAGTATTATGGAAATACAATCAGGATAACACAAGATTTAGTAGCTTCTACATTAAGGTAACAGTGGACTTGGAATATAATATTCTAGAGGGCAAAGGAGATAGAATTATAGCCAAGAATCACCTATCCAGCAAAACTGAATATAATCCTTCAGGGGAAAAAACGGAAATTCAGTGAAATAGAGGACTTTCAAGCACTCTTGATGAAAAGACCAGAACTGAATAGAAAATTTGACTTTCAAATACAAGACTCTAGAGAAGCATGAAGAGGTAAACAGGAAAGACAAATCATAAGGTTATTATGATTGAACTGTTCACATTCTTGCATGCAAAGATGATATTTGTAACTCATGAAACCTTTGTTAGTATTGGGGTAGTTGGAGGGAAAAAATTACATGTATATATGTATGTATGTATGTAAAGATAGATAGATAGATAGATAGAAGGCACAGGGTGAGTTGAAGATGAAGGGGTGATATCTGGAGAATAAAATAAGTGGGTGAGAGAGGACTATACTGGGAGAAGGAGAAAAGGAGAGGTAGAATGGAGTAAATTATGTCACATAAAACAGACAAGAAAAGGCTTTTACAGTGGACAGGAAGTGGTGGAAGATGAGAGGGAATGAGTGAATCTTATTCTCATTGGATTTGGCTTAAAGAGGGAATAACATACACATTCAATTGAGTATGGATATATATCTTAACCTGCAGGAAAATAGGGGAAAGGGAATGAGAGAGGGCTGGATAATAGAAGGGAAGGCAGATTGGGGGAGGGTGTAATCAGAGCCCAACACTTTTGAGAAGGGACAGGTTCAAAGGAGAGAGTAGAAAAAACAGGGAGCAGGATAGAATGGAGGGAAAGAAATAGTTAATCTTTCACAACATGACTATTATGGAAGCATTTGGCATGACTACACATGGATATCTTTTATCAGATTGCTTGCCTTCTCAATGAGGGTGAATGGTGAGGGAAGAAGGGAAAGAATATGGATAAAAAATGTTTTTACATGCAAGTGGGAAATAAGATATACGGGGGTATAGAAATCTATCCTGCCCTACAGGAAAAAGAGAAAGATAAGGGAATAAGAGAAGGGATGGTGATAGAAGGGAGGGAAGATTGGGGGAAATGGTATTCAGAATGTATACCAGCTTGAGGTGGGGAGGGGTGAAATGGGGAGAAAAATTGGAACTCAAAATCTTGGGAAGTGAATGTTGAAAATTAAAAATATATAAATTTTAAAATATTAAAAAAGATTGCTTGAAAGTCCTCTATCTCATTGAATTTCTATTTTTCTCTTCCTGAAGGATTAGATGGATAGATAGATATAGATATATACATATTTGTGGAAAGGTGATTATTGGTGGTAATACTATCTTCTTTACGTTCCAGAATATCATATTCTAAGCCCTCAGATCTTTTAATGTAGAAGCTGCTGAATTTAGTCACAGTCAGAGAACTGTGACTCCACCATACTTGAATTGTTTATTTCTGGCTACTTGAAATATTTGCTCCTTCATGTGTAACTCCTTGAAGCTGTAGAATTTGGCCATGACATTCTCGTGAGTTTTTATTTTGGGATCTCTTTCATGAGGTGATCTGTGGATTCTTTCCATTTCAATTTTAACCTCTGGTTCTGGAATATACGGGCAGTTTTCCTTGATAATTTCTTGAAATATTCTGTCCATGCTTTTTTTTTTTTAATCATACCTTTCAGGTAGTCCAATAATTTTTTTTAAAATTATCACTCCTGTATATATTTCTCATTTCAGTTGTTTTTTCATTGAGATCTTTCACATTGTCTTCTATTTGTCCATCTATTTTTCTATTCTTTTGGCTTTGTTTTATTATTTATTTTATTTCTAATGAAGTCATTAGCTTCTACTTATTCCATTATAATTTCTATGGAATTATTTTCTTCAGTGAGCTTTTAGACTTCCTTTTTCTTTTGGCCAAATTTGATTTTTAAAGCATTCTTCTCTTCACTTACTTTTCTGACTTCTTTTGCCCTTTGGTCTTTTCTATTTTTTAAGATGTTATTTTCTTCATTACTTTTTGTGTCTTATTTGCCAGCTGTTGACTCATTTTTCATGATTTTCTTGTATTACTCTCATTTTTCTTCCCAATTTTTCCTCTATCTATCTTGACTTTCAAAATTTTCTTCAAGCTCTTCCAGGCCTGAGAGACCAATTCATATTTTTCTTGGAAGGCTGGATATAAGATCTTTGACTTTGTTGTCATCTTCTGAGTGTGTATTTTGATCTTCCTTTTCACCATAGTAACTTTCAATAGAGGTTTGTTTGTTTGTTTTTTTGTTTTTTTGTTTTTTTGTTTTTGGTTTGTTTTGTTTTGTTTTCCATTACTTGCTCATTTTCTCAACCTATCAGTTGACTTTCAGCTTTTTGTTAAAATAGTGCTTTCTTTCCAGGGTGGAAGGCTGTCCCAAACTTCAGGGTTTTGTGCAGCTGTTTTCAGAAATATTTCTAGGTATCCATAACTTTTCAGTTCTTCCAAGTTGGTATGATCTAAGGATAGGAGTTCACTACTCTCCTGGCCTGTGCTCTGCTCTGTGAGTGACAACAAGTACTTTTATTTGCCATGGAACTATGAGGAAGGTCCACCCTCCACTGCTGCTACAATATCTCCTATGCTAGTGCTCCTCCTTACCATGGGACTGCCACCAAGGACCATGACACAGATTCAAGTATGGGCAAAGCAACAGAGTCCAACCTCAGTGCTAGCAACAAGACTCCTATCATCTTCTGACCAGTTATTCAACCCCCTACTGTCTGTGAATTAAAAGCTCTGGAATAAGCTGCTGCTGCTGTCACCACTGCTAATTCAGTCACTCCAAAGGCCTGCTCCTGGTTTGATGGGGCTTGGTCTGTGCTGGTGTGGACATGCTGGACTGAACTCCACTCTCAGTCAGCATGACATACTTTTCCTGCTGATGTTCTAAGTTTTCTTTTATGTTTGTGGGCTGAGGAGTCTGAAAAATGCCACTGCTGCCAGTGATTCAATCACCACAAGCCCTGTTCCTGGTTTGCTGGGACCCAATCTGTGCTGCCATGGCCTGTGTTGGATTGCATTTTTCTCTCACCTTGGTGGAACAGACCTTTCCTGCCATCTTTCCAAGTTGTTTTGGTGTGAGAATTTGTTTCACTCCATCTTTCTGTGGGTTCTGCTGCTCTAGAATTTGTTTTGAGGCATTTTTAAAGGTACTTGAAGTGTTTGGGTGTGGATCTCAGAAGACTCTCTGACTTTACTCCACCATATTGGATCTGACCCCTGGAGTTCTTTTTGTCAGTGAAGTTTTGTACATCTTTTTCCATTTTGCCAGTTCTTTTTAAGGTATTGTTCTCTTCAATGGATTTTTGTGCCTCTTTTACCAAACTGCTATTTTTCATAATTTTATTCCTTTCATTTCATTTCTTTACCAGTTTTTTCCTCTATAACTTTTATTTGATTTTGAATAGACTTTTTAGTTATTTTATGAATCTTTTTAGGCTTGTGTCCAATTCACTGTTTTCTTTAAGGATTTGCTTGTATATCTTTGGACTTCATGGTCTTCTGAGTTTTGCGTCTTGATTTTCCCTGTCACCTTAATTGATTTATTTTAATTTTCAGATTTTTTGGCTATTGTTTGTTTATTTCCCACACTATTCCTGATTTTAAACTTTATGTAAAAGTTAGGGCTGGAGTAGAATCTATTATGCTTCAGCTGAAGTAAAAATGGCAGTAATAACAATCATGATCTGAGACAAAGAAAAAACAAACATATACCTAATTAAATTGTGTAAGCAGAGAAACTGTGCCTTATTAAAAAGAATCATACAGTTAAGCAATATCAAAACTAATATTCACCAATAGCATAGCATTGAAATTTTAAAGGCATAGTTGAATTAAAAAGTGGAAGGGCAAAGCCAAGATTTCAGAGTAAAGGTAAGGATTTGCCTGAGTTCTCCCCAAAACAGTTCCTTAAAAATTGGAATTGAGCAAGTAGAAGCTAATGATTCCATAAGACATCAAGAAAAAATAAAAGAAAAACAAAATAAAGACAAAGAAAGTGAAGACAATGTGAAATATTTCATTGGAAAAACAACTGACCTGGAAAATAGATCCAGAAGAGATAATTTAAAATTATTAGACCTCCTGAAAGTCAAGAGAGTTTAGATATCATCTTTCAAGAAATTGTTGAGGAAAATTGCCCTGATGTTTTAGAACCAGAGGATAAAGTGGAGATTGAGTGCATCGTTTTATCGCTTCCCAAAATAGATCCCAAACTGTAACCTCCCTGGAATATTGCAGCCAAATTCCACAGTTTTCAGGTCAAGGAGAAGGTTTTGAAGCCAGATAGTAGTAAACAATTCAGGTTTTCATGGAACCACTTTCAG
This sequence comes from Vombatus ursinus, assembly GCF_900497805.2. NCBI lineage: Eukaryota > Metazoa > Chordata > Mammalia > Diprotodontia > Vombatidae > Vombatus > Vombatus ursinus. The sequence goes on from NW_020954610.1 coordinate 29,083,885, forward strand.
AATAACCCAAGATTTAGCATTTTCTACATTAAAGGATCAGGGGCTCAGAATGTGTTCTGGAAGACAAAGTGGCTAGAATTGCAAACAAGAATCACCTGCCCAGTGAAGCTTTGTATAATCCTTGGATGAAAAAAAGACATTCAGTGAAGTGAAGGACTGTCAAGTATTCCTAATGAAAAGACTAGAGCTGAATAGAAAATTAACTTATAAGTACAGGGCTCAAGAGAAGTGTAAAAAGGTAAGCAGGAAAGGGAAACCACAAGGGACATAATAAAGTTAAACCATCCACAATCCTACATGGGAAGATGATGCATCTAACTCATAAGAACTTTCTCATTATTAGGACACTTAGAAGGAGTATATAGATGGAGGACACAGGCATGAGTTACATATGATGAGATGATACCTAAAAAATGAAATTAAAGGGTAACAAAAAGAGAATTCACTGGGAGAAAGAGAAAGGGAGAGATAGAATGAGGTGAATTGTCACATATCATCTGTTTGTGGGGCAGAGCCAAGATGGCAGAGTAAAAGCAGTGACTTGCTTTAGCTTTCCCCCAAACCCCTCTAAATACCTATAAAAATAGATCTAAATAAATTCTAAAGCAGCAGAACCCACAAAAAGACAAAATGAAACACATTTCCAGCCCAAGACAACCTGGATGGTTGATCAGAAAGATATATAGCACCAGACTGAGAGAGGAATACAGTTTGGCTTGGGCACACAGGCCACAGTGAACCTGGAACAGGCCTCAGAGGACTGAATCCCCGGCAACTGTGGTGGTTTCCAGACTTCTCAATCCATGAATGCCAAAGACAACTTAGAAGGTCAGTGAGAACAGTCTGTCTCTGTGGTGAGAGAGAGGCACGGGGTCCCAGATCCATTCCCCGAGCTTGGCCCAGGGGTGGCGGCAGACTCCTGAGCTTCTGGCCCCCAGACTGAGGGGAAATCAAGTGGCTGATCAGAGGGGGATTGCAGCGATCTCTCTGCTGGTACAGGATTCTCTTGCCTTGCCATGCTTGGACCTGGGTCACAGTTCTGGGTGGCAGTGCTGGGGCAAGAAGGAGTGCTGGCGTGGTGGAGCTTGTAGTGGCTGTGGGAGAGGAAATCATCCTCACAGCTCCAAGAAGTAAAAGAGAGCTTGTGGTCACTCATAGAGCAGAGCCCAGGACAGGAAAGGAGTAAACACCTCACCCTTGATCGTAGCACCTTGGAAAAACTGAAAATTTACAGGTCCCTAGAAGTATCTCTGAAAACAAGCTGCACAAAACCCCTGAAGCTTGGGACAGTACATTCTCCACACTGGAATCAGACCCCTATCTTAACAAAGAGTTTATAACTCAAATAATTGGCCAGAATCATGAGCAAGCAGCACAAAAAGAGTCAGACTATATTATTTTACTTTGGTGACAAAGAAGATCAAAACATACAACTAGAAGAAGAAAACAAAGTTAAAGCTCCTACATCCAAAACTTCCAAGAAAAATATGAATTGGTTCCAGGCTGTGGAAGAGCTCAAAAAGGATTTTGAGAAGAAAGTAAGAGAAGTAGAGGAAAAACTGAGAGTGATGCTAAAGGTGACCCAAAAAACACTGAAGAAAATAACACCTTAAAATATAGCCTAACCCAAATGACAAAAGAGGTCCAAAAAGCCAATGAGGAGAATGCCCTAAAAAGAAAAATTGGCCAAATGGAGAAGGAAGTCCAAAAGCTTACCAAAGAAAATGCTTCCTTAAAAATTAGAATCAAGCAATTGGAAGCTAGCAAATATATGAAAAATCAAGGCACTGTAAAACTAATCCAAAAGAATGAAAAGTAGAAGAGAATGAAATATCTCCTTGGAAAAACAACTGACCTGGAAAAAAGATCCAGGGGAGAGAACTTAAAAATTATTGGACTATCTGAAAGCCCTGATCAAAAAAAGAGCCTAGACATCATCTTTCTTTTTTAAATTGTTTTTATTAATTTATTTTATTTTATTAACAATCACTTCCATAAGCTTTTGAGTTATAAATTTTTCTCCCCCTCCCTACCTCCCTCCCCAAAATGATGTGCAATCTAATATAGGCTATACACATACATTCCTATTAAACATATTTTCACATTAGTGATGTTGTACGTAAGAATTAAAACTAATAGGAGGAACCACCAGAAAGAGGAAACAAAACACAACAGAAGAAAAAAATAGCAAATAATATGCTTCGATCTGCATTCAAACTTCATAGTTCTTTCTGTGAATGTGAATAGCATTTTCCATCATGAGGCTTTTGGAGATGTCTTACATCTTTGTATTGCTGAGATGGTTAAGTCTATCAAAGTCAGTCATCACTCAATGTGGTTGTTACTGTGTACAACATTCTCCTGGTTCTGCTCACTTCACTCAGCATTAAACCATATAAGTCTTTCCAGGTTTATCTGAAGTCTGCCTATTCATCATTTCTTATAGCACAATAGTATTCCATTACATTCATATATCACATTCACAATTATGATTGCTATCTATGTCTTTCTCTCTATTCTTCCCCCCCCACTGTTTATGCTTTTCTTTCTCCTTTCTCCTTTTTCCTCCTCACTAATGTTTTGCTTTTGACCACTGCCTCCCTCATTTCTACCTCCCTTCTATTAGCACCCTTCCTTTTCTTTCCCCTTTTCCCTCCTACTGCCTATAGGGCACGTTGGATTTTTATACCTAACTGCTTATGCTATTCCCTTCTTGAGCAAAATCTGATGAGATTAATAACATGTTGTTTCTTTCTGTCCCATTTACCTTTTTATGTCTCTCTTGAGTCTTGTATTTGACGATCAAATTTTCTGTTGAGTCTCGCCTTTTTATCAGGAAGGTATGGAAGTCCCCTATTTCATTGAATATCCATCTCCTCCCCTGAAAGATCATGCTCATTGTCGCTGGGTAGTTGATCCTTGGTTGTAACTCAAGCTCCTTTGCCTTGCAGAATATCATATTCCATGCTCTATGATCTTTTAAGGTAGAAGCTGCAATATCCTGTGTAATCCTGACTGTGGTTCCACAATATTTAAATTGTTTCTTTCTGGTTGCTTGTGGTATTTTCTCTTTGACCTGGTAATTTTGGAATTCAGCTACTATATTTCTTGGTGTTTTCAATTTGGGATCTCTTTCAGGAGGTGATCAGTGGATTATTTCTGTGGCTATTTTACCTGTTGGTTCCAGGACCTCAGGACAGTTTTCCTTTATGATTTCCTGAAAGATATTGTCCAGGCTCTTTTTTTCATCATGATTTTCAGGTAGACCAATAATTTTTAAATTGTCTCTCCTGGATCTATTTTCCAGGTCAGTTGTTTTACCAATGAGGTATTTCATGTTTTCATCTATTTTTTCATTCTTTTGTTTTTGTTTGACTGATTCTTGCTCTCTCATAGAGTCATTAGCTTCCATTTGTTCAATTCTAATTTTTAACAAATTGTTTTCTTCTATTAGATTTTGCACCTCCTTCCCCATTTGGCCAATTTAATGTTTTAGGGACTTGTTTTTTTCAGTGTATTTTTTTTCCAGTCGGTCAATTGTATTTTTTAAGGACTTGTTTTCTACAGTTAATTTTTGTCCTTCATTTTTCAAGCTATTGACTCTGTCTTGCATACCTCTCACTTCTTTTCCCATTTTTTCTTCTACCTCTTTCATTTGACTTTTAAAATCCTTCTTCAGCTCTTCTAAGAAGGCTTTTTGGGTTTCAGATAAGTTCATATTTACTTTTGAGGTTCCAGATGCAGGTTTGTTGATAATGTCATCCTCTTCAGAATTTCTGCCTTGATCTTCACTCTTCCCATTATGAAATCAATTGTACATTTCTTTTTGCTCACGATGTTTGCTTATTTCCTGGCCTTTAAAGAGATTGAGCTCTCCTGCTGGGGAGTAGAGGGCACTGACCCAAGCTTCTTGTGTTGGGAGCCTAGGGCCTGGTCGAAGGTTTTGTGTGCTGGGGCCTTCAATGTTGGCAATTGGAGGCTGTAGGATTCTGGCAGCTTACCTGGTATTGGGCTGGAATCAGCAACACTGGAACTCTAGGGGTAGGAGTGGGTAGTGTGGCTCCTGGAGATTTCCTGCTCACCCAGGCCTTTCCTTCCTTTTGCTTTCTTCAGCTCCTTTCAGATGGATGTTGTAGAGTGTTTATCCACCTGGGGCCCGTTGGAGTGCTGCTTCCCTTAGTTTTGCTAAGGCACTGGGAGACCTGTTTACTGTAGAATGCCAAGGCACCTGGTGGTTTTCTGAGCTGGTTTCCACCAGTTCCCCTGCCCTCAATGAGGCATTTAAGTGTTTGCCTGGTCCACCACCTGAGCTTCAGGATCTCTTCCTGGTATGTGAAAGTGGGGCTTTCCACTAGCTTGCTGGGATGCCTTCTGTTCTATACTGCTCCCCTTCCCCCAAGGTAAGAGGGGCCTTTCCAGTTAATTCCTCAAGCTACCTGGGCTATTGGACTGCTGCACCCCATCTTTCTTCTGGTTCAGCTGTTCCAGGGTTTTTCCTGGGATGATATTTTCTGGGCTTTCAGGGGTTAATAGGGGAGGGTAAGAGAGACTCTCCTTTTACTCCGCCTTCTTGGCTCCTGGAAGCAGAACTCTAGACATCATCTTTCAAGAAATTATCAAGGAAAACTGCCTTGATATTTTAAAACCAGAGGGCAAAATAGAAATGGAAAGAATTCAATGATCACGTCTTGAAAGAGAGCCCCAGTGGAAAACTCCCAGGAATATTGTAGCCAAATTCCAAAATTCTCAGATCAAGGAGAAAATATTGCAGGCAGCCAGAAAGAAACAAGTCAAGTATTGTGGAAATACAATCAGGATAACACAAGATTTAGCAGCTTCTACATTAAGGGACCAGAGGGCATGGAGTATGATATTCAGGAGGGCAAAGGAGATAGAATTACAACCAAGAATAATCTACCCAGCAAAACTGAGTATAATCCTTCAGGGTAAAAAAATGGTCATTCAATGAAATAGGAAACTTTCAAGCATTCCTGAGGAAAAGACCAGAGCTGAAAATAAAATTTGACTTTCAAATACAAGACTCAAGTGAAACATGGAAGAAGTAAACAGGAAAGAGAAATCATAAGAGACTTATTAAGGTTGAACTGTTTACATTCTTGCATGAAAAGATATTTGTAACTCATGAGTCCTTTGTCAGTATTATGGTAGTGGGAGTTAAAGTTATATGTATGTATAGATAGATAGATAGATAGATAGTTAGATAGATAGATAGACAGGTAGATAGATGGCACAGAGTGAGTTGAAGATGAAAAGGTGATATCTGGAAAATAAAATTAAGGGGTGAGAGAGGATTATGTTGGGAGAAGGAGAAAGGGAGAAGTAGAATGGGGTAAATTATCTCATATGAAACAGACAAGAAAAGGCTTTTACAGTGAAGGGGAAACGGGGGAAGGTGAGAGGAAATGAATAAATCTTATTCTCATAGGATTTTGCAGAAGGAGGGAATAACATACGTACTCAATTGGCTTTGAAAATCTATCTTACCCTACAGGAAAATAAGGGGGGAAGGGAACAAGAGAGCAGGGGGTTGATAGAGGGGAGGGCAGATTGGGGGAGGGGATAACCAGAAGCAAACACTTCTGATGAGGGACAAGGTCAAAAGAGAGAATAGAATAAATGGGGTGTAGGATAGGATGAAGGGAAATATACTTAGTTTTTCACAACATGATAATGATGGAAGTGTTTTGCATGACTACACATCTATAACCTGTATCAAGATGCTTGCCTTTTCAATGAGGGTGGTTGGGGAGGGAGGAAGGGAGAAAATTTGTAACCCAAAGTCTTAAAAACACATATTAAAAATAAAAAACATATTAAAAACACTGGAGAGCATAGGAATAAATAGAGCATACTCTAATTAAAAGAAAATTGTAACATATAAAAGAGGCAAGAAAAAGAATTTACAGTAGAGGGGAAAATTGGGGAGGTGGTCATGAATACTTGAACATTACTCTCATTGGAATGGGCTCAAAGAGTGAATAACATACACATTCAGTTGGACATAGATAACTATCTTACCCTACCTTACCCTACAGGAAAGTAGGAGGTAAAGAGGATAAAATAAGTGTAGAGTGGTTCCCATGGAAAGGTGGGTGGATATGGGGAAGGGTTAGTCATAGGCAAAATGCTTTTGAGGAGGGACAAAGTGAAAGGAGAGAGAGAATAGAAGAAATAGGGAGAGAAATAGGATGGAGGGTAAAATAGTTTATAATCATAACTGTGAAAAAATGATGCAAGTTTCTTTGAGAAAGGCCTTATTTCTCAAATATATTTAAAATGGAGTCAAATTTATAAAAATAAGATACATAAGGAAAGGTTTATGTGACATAAGGGAAGGTCTTTTTTTTTTACTTCCTAGTATTGACCTTTCTTCTAATTCCACCTATCAAAATGTTACATATACCTATCCCTTTTTTTCTTGATAAATGTTTGTTGATATGACTCAGCATACCTCAGTGTGACTACTTAGAGCATTTTCTTAAATCACAATTTGTCTTGTCTTGTTGGTATCTGTGTATGTGTCATTTCTCTTACTAAACCATAAACTCTGTGAAGGTAGTGACCCTATCTTGTAATTATTTATGTCTTCCAAAATACTTAGTATAGGGTTTAAATATATACATTTGTTTAAGGAAGAGGACAGATTAAATAAGGGTAAAAGGAGAGAAGGAAAATGGTCCCATGTTTATCTTACAAGGCAAGGAAGATAGAAGAACAATTTTTACACCTTTCCTTTTGAAGGGAGATTTGGGTGCTGTCTTATCTATGAATCTTATCTCCTCCTTCTCCACTCATCTCACTCTGACATTCTTAAAAATACCTTAAACATAGGGAAATTCCTGATCCCAAATATGTGATCTCAGTATTAAAAGGATATTTAGCAAATTAAACATGTCACTGGCCACAAGAAGTTAATCAACATACCCAAGGTATCAATATTCTGCAATTGGTTAATGCTCCAAATTTTCACTGTCACTTTGTAGTTTTCTGTACATGGAGCCAATGTGATTAGCACAGCAATTTGGTTGAATGAACATTGTGCCAAATGATCTCAAATTTACAAGGTAACAATTTAAACAGTTTTATGGAAAATTACTCACAAAATTACACTCCCTAGAAATAGCAGGCATTAATCACATCCTACAAGGACACATATATTTTATTAGACCCAAATCCTATTACAACTTGGTGCAATGGATAATGTAACATTCCAGAGACACCTAAAACCATATTTCTAAAATATATTAACATTTAATTCTATTAATATTGCCATAAAACATTTAATAAGGGCCAAATTAAGGAAGAAAAAATGATAGAAAAGACGGTTGAATTCAGTGTGTTGACAGAATATTAAACATAAACATTTTCAGTCCTCTGGTAAAGTCAGACTATAGAAAAGAATTTGGGTCTACATCTCACTAAATCAACTGGTCAATCCCATCAGTTCAGTCAAATGACTAGTCAATTCAGGAAAATAATCAGCTACTTGTTTGCTTATTATCATTTTTAACTTAATTTTAATTTACAGAAAATTAGATGATTATTTAAGTATTTGATGGCAAAATAAAATTGAAATCGACACTTGTGAATTCACTGACTGATGGAAAATGTCTAATTCATATGGTCAAAAATGGATATTTAGAGATGATTGTTGTAAACTTCTGGAATATTCTGTTCTTATAATGTCTCTTATGTCCATTCAATGCTTTCCTCTATAAATCATGCAAAAACATTTAATAAGTAATTACAATGTACTAACAACTATGCTATGCATTAGGATACATGTCCATAAATAAAACATTTCCAGCCCTCTAAGAACATACCTTTTATTTTAACCATACATCAGATATAGATAAAAGACAACGAAAAAAATATACCCTAAAAGATTTCAGAATACATGATTTCAGAAAGAACAGTGTCATGTGGGGCAATCAGGAAAGGTTTCCTGAAGAATGTAGCACTTGAACTAAGCTTTTGTAGAAATAAAAAAAAAATTAAAAGAGAAAAAGATCGGGAAGAAGAGAGTTTCAGGCATGGAGAGCAACTAGTGGGTAAGTAGAGTATTGTGTGCATGACGAATAGAAGGAAGACCAGTGAACCTAGATTATAACATGTGTGGTGAGTAGTCAAGTATACATATGTATATAATTCTTCTGTATTAATAAAATACATATGTGGGCAAAGCCAAGACAGCAGAGTAAAAGCAGTGACTTGCTTATGCGCTCCCCCAAACCTCTCCAAATACTTGTAAAAATGACTCTAAACAGATTCTAGAGCAGCAGAACCCACAAAAAGACAGAGTGAAACAAATTTTAAGCCCAAGATAACCTGGATGGTTGATATGAAAGGTTTTCTCCTCCAGGGTTGAAGAGAAGCAAAATTCAGCATGGGCTGCACAGGCAAAGATGGGGCCAGAGTAAACCCAGAGCAAGCCTCAAGAGACTGAATCATGGGCAGCTGTGGTGCCTTCCAGACTTCTCAACCCACAAATGACAAAGACAACTTAGGTCAGTGAGAAACATCCGTCAGACCTGGGTGAAAGAGGAGCATGGTCTAGCCATAGCCCTAATGCAGCCTGAGGGCAACAGCCACAGCACCAGTAGTTGCTTCCAGAGCTTTCTGCCCACAGATGGTGTTGTAGTCCAGCAGCTGATCAGAGGGGGATTGCAGTGATCTCTTTGCTGGTGTGAAGCAGGATTCTCTTGCTTTGCTCCTGCTTGGATCTGGCTCATGGTTCTGGGTGGTGATGCCAGGGTGAGGAGTGCTGGCAAGGTAGAGCTTGTGGCAGCAGTAGAAAGAATTCTCCTCACAGCTCCAAAATAGAAGAGTGCTTGTTGTCATTCATAGACCAAAGCACAGGCCAGGAAAGGAGTAAATGCCTCTCCTTTGATCGTACCACCTTGGAAGAACTGAAAATTTACAGGTCCCTAAAAGTATCTCTGAAAATAGCTGCACAAAATCCCTAAAATTTGGGATGGTATATCCTCCACACTGGAAGCAGATGCCTACCTTAACAAAGAGTTTAAAAGTAGAGTAATTGGCTGAGAACATGAGCAAACTGGGCAAAAAAAAGTCAGACCATAGAATCATTCTTTATTGACAAAGAAGATAAAAACATACAAGTAGAAAAGGACAACAAAGTCAAAGCTCCTACATCTAAAGCCTCCAAGGAAAAAAATGAATTGATCTCAGGCTGTGAAAGAGTTCCAAAAAATTTTTGAAAAGCAAATAAGAGAAGTAGAGGAAAAATTGGGAAGAGAAATGAGAGTGATGCAAGAAAATCATGGAAAAAAAAGTCAATAGCTTGCTAAAGGAAAATATTGACTTGTAGTGACTTGCTTGAGCTCTCCCCCAAACCTCTCCAAATACTTGTAAAAATGACTCTAAACAGAGTCCAAAATACTGAAGAAATAACACCTTAAAAAAAGACTAATCCAAATGACAAAAGAGGTCCAAAAGGCTAATGAGGGGAAGAATGCCTTCAAAAGCAGAACTGGTCAAATGGAAAAAGAAAGTCCAAAAGCTCACTGAAGAAAATACTTCCTTAAAAATTAAAATGGAGCAATTGGAAGCTAGTGTCTTTGTGAGAAATCAGGGCATTGTAAAACAAAGCTAAAAGAATTTTAAAAAATAGAAGACAAGGTGAAATATTTCATTGGAAAATAGATCCAGGAGAGATAATTTTAAAATTATTTGACTTCCTGGAAACAATGATCAAAAAAAGAGTCTACGTCTCGTCTTTCAAGATATTATCAGAGAAAACTGCACTGATATTCTGGAACCAGAGGATAAAATAGAAAATGAAAAAAAATACATAGATCACCTCCTGAAGGAGATCCCCAAAGGAAAACTTCTAGGGATATTATGGTCAAATTCCAGAGTTCCCAGGTCAAGAGAAAAATATCGTAAGCAGGCAGAATGAAACAATGTAAGTATTGTGGAAACACAATCAGGATACACAAGATTTAGCAGCTTCTACATTAAGGAATCAGAGGGCTTGGAGTATGATATTTTGGAGGTCAAAGGAGCTAGGATTAAAAATAAGAATCACCTACCCACCAAAACTGAGTATAATCTTTTGGGAGAAAAACAGTTATTCAATGAAATAGAGTATTTTCAAGCATTCTTGATGAAAAGACTAGAGCTGAATAGAAAATTGGACTTTCAAATACAAGATTCAAGATAAGCATGAAAAGGTAAACAGGAAAGGGAAATCATAAGGGACTTATTAAGGTTGAACTGTTTACATTCTCAAATGGAAAGATAATATTCATAATTCATGAGACCTTTCTCACTCAGTATTAGGGTAGTTGGAGGTAATACATATAAACACACACATACATATATACATATGTATATTCTATATATTCTGTCTATGTATTCTATACATATTTTATTATGCATATATATGTATATATGTAGACAGAGGACATAGGGTGAGTTGAATATGAAGGAATGATATCTAAAAAGTAAAATTAAGTGGTGAGAGAGGATTGTATGGGAGAAGGAGAAAGGGAGAGGTAGAATGCCTAAATTATCTCACATAAAAGAGTCAAGAAAAAGCTTTTACAGTGGAGGAAAAGGGGAAGGAAGTGAGAGAAAAATGAGTGAATCTTATGCTCCTTTTGGTATAGAAATCTAACTTAACCTACAGGAAAATAGAGGGGGAGGAGACAAGAGAGGGTGGATAATAGAAGGGAAGGCAGATTGAGGGAGGGTGTAATCAGAGCCCAACACTTTTGAGGAGGGACAGGTTCAAAGGAGAGAATAGAAAAAACGGAGCAGGATAGAATGGAGGGAAAGAAATATAGTTAGTCTTTCACAACATGACTATTATGGAAGCATTTGGCATGACTACACATGTATATCTTTTGTCAGATTGCTTGCCTTCTCAATGAGGGTGAGTGGAAAGGGAAGAAGGGAGAGAATATGGACCTCAAAGTTTTAAAAATGAATATTAAAAATTGTTTTTACATGCAATTGGGAAATAAGATATACAGGGGTATAGAAATCTATCCTGCCCTACAGGAAAAGAGAAAGGGAAGGGAATAAGAGAAGGGATGGTGATAGAAGGGAGGGCAGATTGGGGGAAATGGTATTCAGAATGTATACCATCTTGAGGTGGGGAGGGGTGAAATGGAGAGAAAAATTGGAACTCAAAATCTTGTGGAAGTGAGTGTTGAAAACTAAAAATAAATTAATTAATAAAAAACATACATGTGTGTATACTGAAACAGATAAATAGATAGATTGACTGATTGATTCCATTGTAGTACATATCATGACAATCTTGCTATAAAAGGAATCAGCAGATGTAAGATGTTACATGTAAATGAGGATGACTTAAAGGTTCTCTTCTCAGAAGGAAATTGACGTGTTACTAGAATTGGGTTCATTCTTTGCCTAAAGGTAATGTGAAACTTTTAGTAGAACATTTGTTCATCTCTCTTGGCAGTATTCTTGATGTGTGTAAGTGAAAAAACTCCTACAAAAATAATTACCAATATTTATTGCAGAGCATGAAATATGAGTATTCTATGAGGAACTTCATAAGATCCTCCAAAATAAATCAATGCCTGCCTTTATATTTAAGAATTTCACTGGGCAAGTAGGCACTTGCTAAAGTGACAAAAAAATCTTTTTTACATATTAGTCATAATATAAAAAAGGAAAAGGAAGAAGCTAAATAATTGTATATCAATTATATTCTTCAAAAAGAGTTAGAAAGCAATAGCTAGAACATTCATTAATCTATCAATATTATCCCCACAACATAGACCCAGAATTAAGGAAGACATAGTTCTAGATAGAAGTAGAAAAAACGTATTTTCATATTGCTCTCTGCCACAAAACATTATTAATGTTGGCATTATTTTTAAATGCCAATAGTCATCCAGTGATGCTATGTAGCTATGAATTGTAGGATCCCATTATCTTAATAGAATTATAATTTTAGGTGAAAAAAAGGCAATGAAAAGACATGTTGGATATGATTACTGGAAATATTTCACCAATTAAGACTACCTTGTTGATCAGCTGGACTAAATATATCAAATATGATCAATAGTAACTTGCTATTAGTTGACAAACTCGTTCAATATAACCACTAAATATTTTGTAAAGTTTACCTCAGACATTCCTCTATTTTTACAGTGATTGTGTCAGAGTGGCAGAAATAGGGGTAGAGAGCTCTAAAAATCAAAGAGTTTTTAATCTATTTAAAACTGTTAACCTAATTGATAATACCCTGAAATGAGTTTATTGTTCAATTACCAATAAGCATGAATACTAGTGGAGGAATTGAATCATCTTAGTCTTAACTGTACATGAAACAATGAGGAAGAAAAAAGTTACAGTCAAATAAAAGGATAAAAAGGTTCTCTTTGGAGAAGAAAACAAAAGAATTAATGGAATCTTGTTGAAGATAAGTTCAAATATAATCATTAATTATTTTACTGGATATTTGGTCATGTTCAATTATAGGGTTTATGGTAAATTCCTGCCAAAAGACCACTTTTGGAAAGGAAATAGCACTGAAGAGAAAAAAATGGTTGAAAGCATCAAGGGTGAATCAAGAATACACAGAATCACCCATTCTAAAAGCTATAAAAGATTGAGGGAGTTTAAACCTTATCAAATTATGCTAAGGAAGGAAAGATACAAAAGGAATAGAAAAAAAAATCAGTACCTATTATTATTCATACAAATAATCGAGAATATTAAAAAAGAGCTACTATTCAATAAGCCAAAATTCCAATTTCTAAATCAATCAACTAAAAAGATTTTAAGTTAAAAATACATATTTATTAGGCATCTACTATGTGTAAGGCAGAAGTACCTAATATAGATATAAAGGGTGAAACACAAATTAGGGAAACATGTAATATTTTGCCTATAAGATATATGGATATGGGAAAATTTTATGACAAGACATGAGATAGAGGGAAGTATAAGATATAAAATGGGCAATTTTGATTACATTAATGTAAATAGTTTTTGTACTAACAAAACCAAGATAACCAAGATTGAAAGAGAACCAGAAAACTGGGTGAAATCATTACAAGTTTCTCTCATAAGTGACTCATTTCTCAAACATATAGAGAACTGAGTCAATTTATGAGAATATGAGATATTACCCAATTGATATATGGTGAAAGAATATGAACAGAAGAAGTTTGGTTTTCAGAGGAAGCAATCAAAGTTGTGTATAGTCATGAGAAAATGCTCTAAATCACTACTGATTAAAGAAATACATATGAAAACTACTCTGAGGTACCAACTCACACCTATCAGATAGGCTTATTAATGTGTTGTTGACAGAGTTGTGAACTGATTTAACCATTATGTGGAGCAATTTTAAACTATGACTAAAGGGCTATAAAAGCATGCATACCCTTTGATCCAGCAATAACCCAACTAAGTCTGTATCCCAAATGAGATTTAGCAAAAAAAAAAAACCTGTATGCACAAAAAATATTCATAGCAGCTCTTTTCTGGTGGCAAAGAATTGGACATAGAATGCATGTACATCATTTGGGATATGGCTGAACAAGTTGTACTATATTGTTTTGATGGAATACTATTGTGCTATAAGAAATAATCCACAGGATGCTTTCAGAAAAAAAAACCTGGAAAGACTTACATGAACTGTTGCAAAGTAAAATTAGCAGAACCAGGAGAACATTGTACACAGTGGTAGAAATATTTTAAGATAATCAACTGTGAATGACAGCTGTTCTCACAAATAGAATGACTTAAGACAGCTATGAAGGACTTATGATTGAAGATGTTATACATTCCCAGAGAAAGAATTTATGGTATCTGAATACAGAATGAAACCAACACTTTTTAGCTTCTTTATTATTATTCTTTATTATTTTTACTGTGCATGTGTGTGTGAGTGTGTTCTGTTTTCTTTTGCTACATGGCTAATATGGGAATGCTTTATGTGACTGCACATGTATACTCTACATGCATTGCTTGCCTTTGCAAGGAGGAAGGAGGAAATGGTGGGAGAAAGATAATTTGGAACTCAGAATTTAACAAGAGTGTTATTTTTCATGAAATTCAGAAAAAAAATTAAATTTAAATTAAATTAAACTAGAAAAATGGTTGAATAGTGAACAACAGAAGAAATGAAGGGACTAAATGTAAAGACAGCTTTTTCAAGGACTTGGATTGAGAATGGAAGGACAGACATGGGATCACACTTTGCTGGGTTGGTGGAGTTCAGTAAAGGATTTTGTTTTGTTTTGTTTTCAAATTAACCAAAGATTTATCTATTGTATTATTTATTTTTAATAAAACCAACAATTAGCTTTATTTATTAGTAGGAATATATTTGTAGAGTCTATATCAGATTTCTTGCCATCTTGGAAAGGCAGGCAGGGAGTGAAGGTGAGAAAATTTAAAACTCAAAAGCTTATGGAAGTGAATGTTGAAAACTAAAATTAAGTTTAAAAAAGACTTAAAAAAATAAGTTCCAATAAACCATGAGCACATTCTTAGATGAATGAGAGTTCCACCATCTCAGAAATAAGGAAAAAACAAAACAAATAATCAAACTTAGGTTGAGCACTGAATAGTCTAAGCAATATGACTTCTTTGGCAGTGGTCAGCAGCATAAATTAATGATAATATCTAACACTTTAAGATCTGCAAATTGCTTTATACTTGCTATTACATTTGATTTCCATGACAAATCTGTGACATAGGTCATATTATTATCTCATTTTAAGGATGAAGAGACTCAGGCTCAAGGAATTGCCCATGATTATATAGTTAGTAAGTGCATGAGGCAGGATTCAAACCCATCTTTTTTTGACTACAAGTCTATGTTCTTTCCATCTCATCAAACTCTCCTTCCCATCAAGGTCATAAGTTATGTAAGTAATAATAATAATTATATGTATATGTGTATATATATATATATATACACATATATGTTCATGCCTTTTTAATATATGTATATATTATATGTGTGTATCTAAGTATGTGTTCATGTGTGTATTTAGTTTGTGGGGACTTTATTTAGGGGCATATGATGTTTATGTCAGGATATTTAAATACCATATTTGTACAGTTCGGTAACAGGTATTTTTGGTTTGCATTTTGCAATACTGATCCTGGTTCTTTGCCAGATAGATGAAAAGTTCTTATCAATGAAGTGAAAGTGGCATATCAACTTTTTGAACTTCAGAAAACTAAGAGGAAATTAGCAAGGAACGTGCCATGTCCTTTTCTTGAGTTGAAAAATATAGTCATCAACAAGAAGGAACAGATGAACAATAATCCAGCCCCCCAATGATAATTTCATTTATCCCACGGTAATATGTTTTCTAAGAACAATTGATTACACACACACACACACACACGTACACATACACACACTTTTTTTCCTTATTGAGCAACACAAAGGGAACTGATTAAACAGTAAGGATGAACACACTATTTTTTTCCTCTAATAACCTAATGTAGTGCCATTTTTCTTCTGTAGTGGAAATTTTAATCTCTCAGAAAAAAATTCAGAATATCTCTGAAAATTTCAGAATACCTTTTAATTTCATCAGGGTTTTATGAGGGTGAACAAATGAGAAGAATTTTATGTTTTGGCATTCATGTGCAGTTATGATGTGGTCTCAATCATTTTTATATGCTAAGAAAGAAATCAAAATGGGGGAGGGGAGGGTGCATACAGGAAAGAGTTAACTTTAAGAAAAATAATGACAGACATTTTTCAAAAACATTATTCAATAATTCAAATCTATGGAGGGGGAATCAAGTGGCTGATCAGAGGGGGATTGCAGGGATCTCTTTGGTGGTGCTGAGGCAAGATTCTCTTATTTTGCTCATCCTTGGATCTGGGTCACAGTCGTGGGTGGTGGTACCAGAACAAGGAGGAGCCTTGGTGTGGTGGAGCTTGTGGCAGTGGTGGAAAGGGAAACTTCTTCATAGTTCCAAGGCAGAAAAGAGTGCTTGTGATAACTTATAGACCAGAGCACAGGCCAGGAAAGGTGTGAAGACCTCATCCTCGATTGTATCATTCTTGGAAGAACATAAAAATTTACAGGCCTCTAGAAGTATCTCTGAAAACAGCTGCGCAAAACCCCTGAAGTAGATCCTCCACAATGGAAGCAGACCCCTACCTTAACAAAGAATTTAAAAGTGAAGTAATTGGCTGAGAACATGAGCAAACAGTGCAAAAAAGGTCAGACCGTAGAATCATTCTTTGGTGACAAAGAAGATCAAAACATACAACCAGAAGAGGACAACAATGTCAAGGCTCCTACATCCAAAGCCTCCAAGAAAAATGTGAATCACTCTCAAGCCATGGAAGAGCTCAAAAAGGATTTTGAAAAGCAAGTAAGAGAAGTAGAGGGAAAACTGGGAAGAGAAATGAGAGTAATCCAAAAATCATAAAAAAAAACCAAGCCAACACCTTGCTAAAGGAGACCCAAAAAAATACTGAAGAAAATAACACCTTAAAAAATAGACTAACCCAAATGACAAAAGAGGTCAAAAAAACTAATGAGGAGAAGAATGCTTTAAAAAACCAAAACTGGCCAAATGTAAAAAAGAAGTTCAAAAGCTAACTGAAGAAAATACTTCCTTAAAAATTAGAATGGAGCAAATGGAAGCTAATGACTTTATGAGAAATCAAGAAGTTGTAAAACAAAGCCAAAAGAATGAAAAAAAAAGTAGAAGAGAATGTGAAATATCTCACTGAAAAAAACAATGGATCTGGAAAATAGATCCAGGAGAGAGAATTTAAAAATTATTGGACTATCTGAAAGCCATGATCAAAAAAATAACCTAGACATCATCTTTCACGAAATTATCAAGGAAAACTGCCTTGATATTTTAGAACCAGAGGGCAAAACAGAAATTGAAAGAATCCACTGATCACCTTCTGAAAAAGATCCCCAAAGGAAAACTCCTAGGAATATTATAGCCAAATTATAGAGTTCCCAGGTCAAGGAGGAAATATTGCAAGCAGCCAGAATGAAACAATGCAACCTTTGTGGAAAAACAATCAGGATAACACAAGATTTAGCAGTTTCTACATTAAGGGACCTGAGGGCTTGGGATATGATATTTCAAAGGTCAAAAGAACTAGGATTACAACCCAGAATCAACTACCCAGCAAAACTGAGTATAATCTTTCAGGAGGAAAAGTGGAAATTCATTGAAATAGTTGACTTTCAAGGATTCTTGTTGAAAAGACCAGAGCTGAATAGAAAATTTGACTTTCAAATACAAGACTCAAGAGGAGCATGAATAGGTAAACAGGAAAGAGAAATCGTAAGGGACTTATTAAAGTAGAACTGTTTACATTCCTAAATGGAAATATGATATTTGTAATTCATGAGACCTGTGTCAGTATTAGCATAGTTGGAGGAACAGAAATATATGTATGTGTAGATAGATAGATAGATAGATAGATAGATAGATAGATAGATAGATAGATAGATAGAGGGCACAGGGTGAGTTGAATATGAAAGGGTGATGTCTGGAAAATAAAATTAAGGGGTGAGAAAGAATTATAGTAAGAGAAGGAGAAAGGTAGAGGTAGAATGGGGTAAATTATCTCACATAAAACAGACAAGAAAAAGCTTTTACAGTGGAGGGGAATTGGTGGAAGGTAAGAGGGAATAAGTGAATCTTATTCTCATTGTCTTTGGCTTAAGGAGGGAATAACATATACAGTCAATTGGGTATGGAAATCTATCTTACCTTATAAGAAAATGGGGGGAAGGAGATAAGAGAGTGGGGTATAATAGAAGGGAGGGCAGATTGGGGGAGGGGGTAATCAGAAGCAAACCCTTCTGAGGAGGGACAGGGTCAAAAGAAAGAATAGAATAAATGGGGGGCAGGATAAGATGGTGGAAAATATAGTTAGTTTTTCACAGCATGACTACTATGGAAGTGTTTTGCATGACTGCACATGCTTAACCTGTATTGAGTTCCCTGCCTTCTTAATGAAAGTGGGTGAGGAGGGATGAAGGGAGATAATTTTGAACCCAAAGTTGTTTTTTTTTAATATTAAAAATTGTTTTCACATGTAACTGAGAAAGAAGATACACAGGCAATGGGGTATAGAAATCTATCTGCCCTACAGGAAAATAGAAGGGGAAGGGGATAAAAGAAGAGGGCAGATTAGGAGAAGGGGTAATCAGAAGGCACACCATCTTGAGGTAGGGGGAGGGGTGAGATGAGGAGAAAATTTGGAACTCAAAATCTTGTGGAAGTCAATGTTGAAAACTAAAATTAAATAAATTAATATATGTTTAATATAAAAATTCAAATAAAAAGTTTTTAAGCCTTTTTTTAGTTTGTTTCTTAGATCCTTTAGCATTCTTGTGAAGCCTATAGATTCCTCCTTGGAACCGTTTTAAAATGTAAAAATTAAGATCACAAATGGAACCAAATATATTAGTATATATTTATTGATGTATTTTGAAAAATCCAAGTGTACGTACCACACTTTAACAAACCTTCCTTAGTAGCTGGTCTTCCTTGGTTGTTGTGGCCAAAGATATCTTAACTGCTACTTTTAGCATTGAGAGTTGGCCTCTCAGAATACAAAATGAGAACTGGACTCATAGCCTGTTAAGTTATTTCCCTTAGAGATATTTTAATTTCTAAGATGATCACAAAGAGCCAGTTAAACAATTGATTTGCCTTTAGCTTAGATTTAAAACACTCATTCTTAAATTTTGGCTTCTCTTTAAGAAAACTAGTATGTCATTTCATCTACATTCTGACATTTTTCCAGGTCACCATCTCACTGGCTTTTGACAGTTGTTCAATATTAGGAGGTCACAAAGTTCACTTAATCAAAAAAGCCAAGACCCTTTTCCACATATGTAAGTTACCAATGGTTTGCAAATGACACTACAGGTCTGAAACTGTTGTTTGAATCTGTTTACTTTCCCTGGAATGACCTTATTTTTGTGTCCTTTGCTTTTTCTCTTCCCTTGTACTCTTTAATAATTATTTTTTCCTTCTATGAATACATAGATACGATGCCTATGAATTGATGAATCAATGAGACTTAGACATTGAATAATAATAGATCATGTGCAGAGTAAAATCACTATCTAGTATATCTTCCCTGTGGAATGGATTAAGTGAGGGAGATATGTAAAAACTCCCTACCCCCAATTCCCTCTTCTAATACTTAATGCTTTATTTAAGACATAACTTTATTTAAGAATTTGAAGAATTATTATTACTCAACCAATATTCAACAATCTATGCATCAAACACCAATCATTTACTAAGTACCTACCATGGTACTAAATACCATGTGCCAGGGATGAAATATTTTGCAAATATCTCATTTGATCCTCATAACTATATGAAGTAGACTCTATTACAATCTTCATTTTATAATTGAGGAAACAGAGAGAAATTAACTTACTCAAGATCACAGTTAGAAAGTGTCTCAATCTGGATTTGAACTCAGATCTTCATGATTCAAGGTTTACCACTATACTACATGCCACCTAACTGTCTCACAGCTCCACTTCATCCTTCTTTCTCTCTTCAGTAAGAATGAACAGAACAGTTCATTAAAAATTTGATAAGAGACTACCTGTATCATGTAGAATGTAGGTAGAGAGATCTTGACAAGTTTTGTGATCAAAAAGCAATATTTCTCTAACTCCCTCATCTGTTCCTTGCTAACAGCCTACTACACATAATTCTTCCCCCAAATTCAGGACTCACTTCTCCCTAGAACAACCTATTTCCTCAGTCAAAAAAAAATCTCAGTATAAGAGCTGGGTTATGGAGCAGAGCTGCCCTTGACATCCTTTATAACAAGAAATTTCACAGAAAGTAAAGCCTCTTGACAGCTGTACTTTTGCCTCTACCACTTGCCATCAGGCTAGGCCAAGGACCAGATTAGCCTGCCCATCTTTTCTTTTACCCCTCTGCCACCTTTTCTTCCTTGGGTACAAGTACCATTGATACTGTGAAGGGTATGACAATTTAATGTTCTGTGGCTAGCAGAAACTCTGCTACTCAAACCACGCCCCCCTCCATTTTCTTCTATCTTACTTTAGTCTCAGAACAAAAGGTGGTTCCTCTCTTTCCCATGGCTAGCCCCTCTACGTGTTCCTTTGATCCAACTACCTCTTAACTCCTCTGATAGATAAACATTTTAATCAAACCCTCTTTTGACATTATTTTTAATCCCTTCTCATCTACCATGTCCTTCCTTGCATTTTACATACATGTCCAGATCTCTATCCTCTCACCCCCCAAAAAAATCCCACAACATAAAAACAAAACAAGACAAAAAAATCAAATCATTTGAATATAACCTACTTTTAAACTATTATAATACAGGAGCTAAGATGGTGGAGTGAAAGCAGTGACTTGTTTGAGCCCTCCCCCAAACCCCTCCAAATACCTGTAAAATAAATGTCTCTAAACAAATTCTAAAGCAGCAGAAACCACAAAAAGACAGAGTGGAACAAATTTCCATCCCAAGAAAACCTGGATGGTTGATTGGAAAGGTATATCATGCCAAGTGGGGAGAGGAACGCAGTTTGGCATGGGCTCGCAGGCCACAGCAAACCTGGAGCAGGCCTCAGAGGGCTTAATCATGGGATGCTGTGGTGGTTTCCAGATTTCTCAACCCATGAACACCAAAGACAACTTAAAAGTTCAATGGGAAAAGTCTGTGACTCTGGTGAGAGTTAGAAGCCAGGTCTCAGTGGCAAGTCCTGAGAACAGTCCAGGACTGTGGCTGCCTCCTGAGCTTCTGGCCCACAGACTGAGGGGTAATAGAGTGGTTGATTAGAGGGGGATTGCAGGGATCTCTTTGCCAGTGCTGAGGTAGGAATCTCTTGCTTTGCCCATGCTTGGATCTGGGTCACAGTTCTGAGGGGCAGTCCTAGGGCAAGGAGAAGTGCTGGCATGGTGTAGATTATTGTGGCTGTGGAGAGGAAACACCTCTCCCCTTATCATACCACCTTGGAAGAACTGAAAATTTACAGGTCTCCAGAAGTCTCTCTGAAAATACCTGTAACAAACCCCTGAAGCTTGGGACAGTACATTCTCCACATTGGAAGCAGACTCTTACCTTAACAAAGAGTTTAAAACTCAAGTAATTGGCTGGGATCATAAGTAAGCAGCGCAAAAAGAGTCAGATTATATTCTCTTATTTGGTGACAAAGAAGATCAAAACATACAACCATAAGGAGATAACAAAGTCAAAGCTCCTATATCCAAAGCCTCCAAGAAAAATATAAATCAATCTCAGGCCTTGGAAGAGCTCAAAAGGGATTTTGAGAAGCAAGTAAGAGAAGTAGAGGAAAAACTGGGAAGAGAAATGAGAGTGATGCAAGAAAATCATGAAAAAACAAGTCAACAGCTTGCTAAAGGAGACCCCCCAAAAAAAAATACTGAAGAAAATAACACCTTAAAAAATAGCTTAACCCAAATGGCAAAAGAGGTCCAAAAAAGCCAATGAGGAGAAGAATGCCCTCTAGAACAAAATTGGCCAAATGGAAAAGGAAGTCCAAAAGATTACTGAAGAAAATATTTCCTTAAAAATTAGAATAAAGCAATTGGAAGCTAGTGACTTTCTGAGAAATCAAGACACTGTAAAACAAATCCAAAAGAGTGAAAAATTAGAAAACAATGTGAAATATCTCATTGGAAAAACAACTGACCTGAAAAACAGATCCAGGAGAGAGAATTTAAAAATTATTGGACTATCTGAAAGCCATGACCAAAAATAAGAGCCTAGACATCATCTTTCAAGAAATTATGAAAGAAAACTGCTCTGATATTTTAGAACCAGAGGGCAAAATAGAAATTGAAAGAATCCACTGATCTCCTCCTGAAAGAGATCGCCAAAGGAAAACTTCTAGGAATATTGTGGCCAAATTCCAGAGTTCCCAGGTCAAGGAGAAAATATTGCAAGCAGCCAGAAAGAAACAATTCAAATATTGTGGAAACACAATCAGGATAACACAAGATTTAGCAGCTTCTACATTAAGGGACCACAGGTCATGGAATATAATATTCCAGAAGGCAAAGGAGATAGTATTACAACCAAGAATCACCTACCCAGCAAAACTGAGTATAATCCTTCAGGGGAAAAAATGGTCATTAAGTGTAATAGGGGACTTTCAAGCATTCTTGATGAAAAGACCAGAGCTGAATAGAAAATTTGATTTTCAAATACAAGACTCAAGTGGAACATGAAGAGGTAAACAGGAAAGAGAAACCGTAAGAGACTTATTAAGGTTGAACTGTTTACATTCCTGCATGGAAAGATGATATTTATAACTCATGAGACCTTTGTCAGTATTAGGGTAGGTGGAGGGAAAAAAATGTATGTATATAGATAAATAGACAGATAAAAAGATAGATAGATAGATAGATAGATAGATAGATAGATAGATAGATAGATAGATAGATAGATAAATAGATAGATAAATTGATAGAGGGCACAGGGTGAGTTGAAGATGAAGAGGTCATATCTGAAGAATAAAATTAAGGGGTGAGAGAGGATTATAATAGGAGAAGGAGAAAGGGAGAGGTAAAATGGGCTAAATTATCTCACAAAAAGTCAGAAAAGAAAAGGCTCTTACAGTGGAGGAGAAACGGGGGAAGGTGAGAGAGAATGAGTGAATCTTATTTTCATAGGATTTGACTTAAGGAGGGAATAACATACATACTCAATTGGGTGTGGAAATCTGTCTTACCCTACAGGAAAATAGGGGGGGAAGGGGACAAGAGAGTAGGGCAATGATAGAGAGGAGGGCAGATTGAGAAAGGGGGTAATCAGAAGCAAATACTTCTGAGGAGGGACAGGGTCAAAAGAAAGAATAGAATAAATGGGAGGGCAGGATAGGATTAAGGGAAATAGAGTTAGTTTTTCACAGCATGTCTACTATGGAAGTGTTTTGCGTAACTGGACATGCATAGCATATATTGAGTTGATTGCCTTTTCAATGAGGGTGGGTGGGGAGGGTGAAAGAGGGAAAATTTGAAACCCAAAGTTTTAAAAACACATGTTTAAAAAAATGTTTCCACATGCAACTGGAAAATAAGAAATACAGGAAATGGAGTACAGAAATCTATCCTGCCCTACAGGAAAATAGAAGGGGAAGGGGAAAAGAGAAGGAGGGGAGAGATAGAAGGGAGGGAAGACTAGGTGAAGGGGTATTCAGAATGCATGCCATCTTGGGGTGGGGGGAGGGGCAAGATGGGGTGAAAATTTGGAACTCAAAATCTTGTTGAAATAAATGTTGAGAACTAAAAATAAATAAATTTATTAATAAAAAAATAAAAAATAAACTATTACAATAAACCTCCCCTCTTTCATAGGCAAAATCCTCAAAATAAGTTTTCTATACTCTTTTCCTCCACTTCCCTATTTCTCATGTACTTCTTAAATTTTTGCCATTAGGCTTGTGACTCAGCACTTGACTGAAACTCACCTCTCTAAGGTCACCAGGGATAAAGTGAGGCAATATTTGTAAGGGGCTTAGCTCAGTGCCTGGAATGTAGTTGGTGCTTAATAAACATGCATTCCTTTTCCCCTTTTGACTGGCAAATGTATGCCTTTTCTACCTTTCCACTCTCTGTGGTCTTTTCCATTCTTGACAATTACAGACAGTTCTCACTTCATGTAAGTTGAACATTCCATAGACTTCTACATTAATTGATTTTTATATAATGTGTATGTGTCCCTATCCCCTAAGCACTTAGCCTACATAACAAAAGCTTACTCAAAATATTACCGATACACAAGTCTTAAAATATACTAAAATGAAGACATATTAAATACTGCACCATATTAATCAACAGAAGGTAAAGTTAATGATAAAGTACCCATAGTACCATACAATAAAGTTAACCTAGGTTTGTGGTATGTTTCCCATTCCCCATCCTCTGTACCTAGCAATTATCATTAGTAATTGAAGAATTTTTTTTTTCTAATGAAGCTATTAAGAGTTGTTTGGATAGTGGCTCTCTTTTGTCCCTCATATAGCTGAACATAGCAAGAATTCTTTTTTAACTTTGTATTAATTTATTTTGATTTATCAATAATCACTTCCATATGCTTTTGAGTTTAAATTTTTTCTCCCCCTTCCACCCCACCACCCTTCCCAAGATGGCACACAATCTGATATAGGCTATACATTTACATTCATATTAAATATATTTTCACATTAGTGATGTTGTAAGTAGAAATTAAAACCAATAGGAGGAACCATCAGAAAGAGGAAACAAAACTCAACAGAAGAGAAAAAAAATTAACAATTCAGCTTCCATAGTTCTTTCACTGGGTGTGGATAACATTTTCCATCACAAGGCCTCTGGAGATGTCTTAGATCCTTGTATTGCCAGGAAGGGTTAAGTTTATCAATATTAGTCATCACACAATGTGGCTGTTATTGTGTACAATGTTCTCTTGGTTCTGCTCACTTCATTCAGCATCAGACCATACAAGTCTTTCCAGGTTTTTCTGAAGTCAGACTGTTCATCATCTCTTGTAGCACAATAAGATTCCATCACATTCATACACCACAACTTGCTCAGCCATTCCCCAATTAATGGCCATCCTCTCAATTTCCAATTCTTTGCCACCACAAAAAGAGCTACTATGAATATTTTTGTACATGTAGGTCCTTTTCCCATTTGTGTGATCTCTTTGGGATATAGCCCTAGAAGTGCTATTGCTGGGTAAAAGGGTATGCCCATTTCTATAACCCTTTGGGCATAGTTCCAAATTGCTCTCCAAATGTTTGGTTCATTTCACAACTCCACCAACGATGCATTAGTGTTCCAATTTTCCCACATCTTCTCCAACATTTATCATTTTCCTGTTTTGTCATGTTGGCCATTCTGATAGGTGTGATGTGGTACTTCTGAGCTGTTTTGGTTTGCATTTCTCTAATCAATAGTGATTTAGAGCATTTTTTCATATGACTATAGATGGCTTTAATTTCTTCATCTGAGGACTGTCTGTTCATATCCTTTGACCATTTATCAATTGGGGAATGGCTTGTATTCTTACAAATTTGACTTAATTCTCTACATATTTTAGAAATGAGGCCCTTATCAGAGAGCCTGGTTGTAAAAATTTTTTCCCAATTTTCTACCTTCCTTCTAATCTTAGTTGCATTGGCTTTGTTTGTGCAAAAACTTTTCAATTTAATGCAATCAAAATTATTTATTTTGCTTTTCGTAATGTTCTCTATCTCCTGTTTGGTCATGAATTCTTCTGTTCTCCATAAATCTGATGGGTAAATTATTCTTTGCTCTCCCAGTTTGTTTATAGTATCAGCCTTTATATCTAAATCATGTACCCATTTTGACTTTATTTTGGTATATGGTGTGAGATTTTGATCTATGCCTAGTTTCTGCCAAACTCTTTTCCAGTTTTCCCAGCAGTTTTTTTTCGGAGTGGGTTCTTATTCCAGAAGCTGGGGTCTTTGGGTTTATCAAATAATAGATTACTATAGTCATTGACTACTGTGTCTTACATACTTAACCTACTCCACTGATCCACCACTCTATTTCTTAGTCAGTACCAAGCAGTTTTGATGATTGCTGCTTTATAATACAATTTAAGATCTGGAATGGCTAGGCCACCTTCCCCTGCATTTCTTTTCATTAGTTCTCTTGATATTCAGGACCTTTTGTTCTTCCAAATGAATCTTATTATTATTTTTTCTAACTCTATAAAATAATTTTTGGTAGTTTGATTAGTATGGCACTGAATAAGTAAATTAGGTTAGGTAGAACTGTCATTTTTTTTATATTAGCTCAGCCTATACATGTGCAACTGATGTTTTTCCAATTATTTAGATCTGATTTTATTTAAGTGAAAAGTGTTTTGTAATTGTGTTCATAGAGTTCCTGAGTTTGTTTCAGGAGGTAGACTCCTAAATATTTTATAATGTCTGCAGTAAGTTTAAATGGAATTTCTCTTTCTATCTCTTGCATAGCAAGAAATTTTATCCTCAACTAGTCTCTGAACTTTTAAAAATCCTAAATTTTTTGGATCCATCTTTTCAATTAAAAAAAAACTCAAATAACAAAATTCTTCTACCAACTGTTTCACTGTGATTCTTTTTGTTGGTTTGACCTCAGCTTCTGAAGCTTCCCTTTCATCATCATCATCATCATCATCATCATCATCATCATCATCATCATCATC
>NW_020954610.1:29110109-29133783 GCF_900497805.2 Vombatus ursinus
TTCTTCTTCTTCTTCTTCTTCTTCTTCTTCTTCTTCTTCTTCTTCTTCTTCTTCTTCCTCTTCTTCTATCTTTGCAGCTAGTAGCTCGATCAGATCCTCATTCAGAATGCTGATTCCAATTTCTTTCAGAATTATTTTTTAAAAGTCAAATTTGTGTAATGTGAAGTGATGTAAAGCAAGAACTGTCTGTACTCTCAACTCTCACAGATTTCATGACATTGTTCTCTCCAATAATCATGAGTTTCATGTGCAGTATTATTATTGAAATATCACTTCCCTTCATGTATTTGTACTTCAGGGCTCTATACTGGGTCCTTTTCTCCTTCTATTTTTTTTCTTTCTTGATGATCTTATCAGTTTGTATGGGTCCAAGTATTCTCTCTGTAAACAATCCAAAATCTCTTTGTCTAGGCTCCATCTTTCTCTACTGCTGTAATATCACATTACCAGTATTTTATCTATTCTTATCAAGGATAACACCATTCTTATAGTTATCCATGTTTATAATCTTTGAATTTTTCTCTTCTTATCACTCTTACCCATCTCCTATATTTAAATTATTACCAAGTTTTATCTATTCTAACTTTCCAACACACATTGTACCTGTTCCCTTCTTTGTTCTCACTTGAGAATCTAGTTCACCCTAGTTTAGATCCACATAACTTTTTGCCTTGATTTTTGCAATCACCCCCTAATTGCTTTACAAGTTTGCAGTATCTTCCCTCAGTAATTCATCTTCCAAATAGCTTCTGAAATAATATGTTCAGAGAATAGATGTAATGCTGTCATTGATTCAAAGCTAAAATACAAACTTTTCTATTGGATATTTAAAGTTCTTAAAATATGGATCCAAGCCTATCTTTCCAAACTGATTTCACAATACCCCCCATCACATATTCTACATTCCAGCCAAAATATGGTCTACTTGCTCCTCTTCATACACATTGTGCTTCCTCCCTCCTACCCCCAGCACCATAACTTTGCACAGGTTGCCTTGCATGCCTGGAATATGCTCCTTCTTTACCTCTATTCGTTAGAATTTCTAGATCCTTTCAAGGTTTACCCTGTGCTACTTCCTACAAGAGGTCTTTTTTGATTCCATAATTACTATTGCTACCTACACCAAAAATCATTTGTAATCATTTTATGTGTAAAATATTTAATTAGTTCTGTTTATATACTTTTTTATTTTTAATATAATTTATTTTATTCTTACCTTAAGAAATAAAATAAGAATTTACATAAGAGTAGAATAAAAACAAACAAACAGATGATCGTACACAAAACTACAAATCTGTTATATATGATTTGATATTGTTTTTAAACATATAGTAATGACCAGATATCAATTAATCAATCAACAAGCATTTTTAAGCACTTACTTTGTCCCAGGCTCTATGCTCTATGTTTGAGATATAGAGAAATGCAAATATAGTCCCAGCCTCCTTATATTCTAATGGGAAACAACATGCATACCAAGAGGTACACACACAATATACAGAGAGTAGATGGAAAAACACCTTAGAAGAGAAGGATTTCATCCATGGTGTAGGTAGGGGAAAATGCATATAGGCCTCCTATAGAAGGCAGCATTTAAGATGAGTTTCAAAGAAAGCCAAGAGAGAAGTAGAGAAGAGTGTTACAAGCATGGAGATGATATGAAGAAGACAAAGGTACAGAAGTGAAAATATAGCATCCTTTGTATAGAACAGTGAGTAGGCTGGTATCACTCTATTGTGAGGTACATAGAAGAAAAGTAAGCATGTCACCTGGAAATATATGGGTCAAGTTGATAACATATTTAAAAGGTAAACAAAAGACTATTATTTGAGCCTGGCAGTAAGAGGGAGCCAGTAGAATTTATTGAACCACTGTCACAAGTGGGTGCTTCAGAAATGTTTGTTAAATTGAAATAAATTTGAGATAATGTCAATCAGTTGTCTTGCAAATCAAAAAGAATTTTGAGTAGTTTCTAAATGATATGCAATTATATTCTTAAAAGAGCCTATTATATTCTAATAGTTGTAAAAAATGTGAGTGAGAATAAAGGTGAATTTAGCTTTTTAGACATATTACAGAATTTTGAAATACTTTAGAATAATATGTACTGAGGACTACAAAAAGCTTCTGCTCTCTCACCAAAGGCTCCTTTCCCTCAGCATAGCCCTCTCTTGCATGGCATGGGCAACTGGGATGAAAACATTGGTTCTTTCCTTTCCAACTACTTTTTTTTAATCTTTTTTTTCATTTTAATTTTAGAGTTGAATACTAAAACTTAAATATGCAAGAAAAAAAGAAACATATTATAAACTTAAATATAAAATAGGAAAAGAAAAAATATGTCATGTGCACAGCAGAAAACATGAGAGGATTCAAAATGTATAGCAATAAATTTCCATTTCAAGAAAGCATATATATTAAATACTATGCATTCTGTTGAAAGCAGTCTATATTTTTTTGCTTTCTTGTAGGTTTTCTTTTGTTCTCTGCTATACACTTTTTACTTTGTTCTTTTTTTCTCCTTCCCCTCTCCCCTCCAACTACAATTAAGCATTTTATATTTATAAATATATATTATATAGATATATATACAGATACAGATATATACATACACATATACATACAATATAAACATATACTTTCTCTAAAAGATTCTACTCCTGATCTTTGTTTTCCTATTTGTTCCTATTTCTTATTTTCTATCCCTCCTGACTCCTCCACTTTACTTCTACCCATGACCTTATCCTCTTATGAGTTAACCTACACCCCCCTCCTATGATCCCTCTCTCATCCTCCCATTCTCATAAATCTAAACACCCTTTTATATGCCCCTTTGACTTATTCCCTCACCCTTCCCTCTAAAGATCCCTCCCTTAGCCTCTCTCCCCTCCCTATCCCTTTAACAATTTTTTTAAATTTAGAAGACTTTTATATTCTTCTAAATGTATATGTATTGTTACCTCTTGAACCTATTCCTAATGAAAATAGGTTTCCAGAACTAATAGTCCTCTTCCCTCAACTAATTACTCTGTATCAGTTCTTCCTCTGGCACCTCAATTAGATAATTATTCTTTTTACCTGTTTCTGAATGGTTTTACTGTTTGAAGTCATATCATGTTCAGGTCTACCCCATCTTTCTTATGAACTACCCAATTACTAATAACAATCTTAGATATATGTTTTATATTCTACATACATAAAAGGTAAACAGTCTGGCCTTATTGACTCCTTTGTAATTTGTCTTTGGTACATACATTATGTTTCTCTTTTCTCTTGTATGTTAAATCTTCTATTAAGTTCAGTATTTTTTTGGGGGGGGGTTGGGCAATGGGTGTTAAGTGACTTGCCCAGGGTCACACAGCTAGTGAATGTTATATGAGGCCAGATTTGAACTCGGGTCCTCCTGATTCCAGGACCAGTGCTCTATCCACTGTGCCACCTACCTGCCCCCAAGTTCAGTATTTTTTTTAAACAAAGTGTTGAAAATCTGACAATTCATTAAATATCCATTTTTTATTCAAGATTATCCTTAGCTTTCCTGGGTATGATATTTTCAGCTGGAAGCCCAGTTCTTTTGCTCTTTGATATATAGTGTTCTAAGATCTGTAGTCTTTTAGTGTTGCCATGGCTAAGTCTTGTGTTATTCTAATTGTGGCACAACCATATATAAGTTGTTTTGTTTTGTTTTGTTTCCTTTTTCCTTTTTCTTCTTATTCATAATATTTTATCCTTGAGCTAGGGGTTTCAGAATCTGACTATAATATTCCTGTAAGTTTTCCTTGTAGGATCTCTTTCAGGTGGTGATCAGTGGATTTATTCTATTTCTACTTTCCCTCTTATTCTAAAGCTCCAGGACAGTTTTCTTTAATTATTTCTTGTATTATTGTATCAATTCTTTTTTTTATCATACCTTTAAGATAGTCAATTATTCTTATATTTTCTTTTCTTGATCTGTTCTCCAGATCAATTGTTTTCCTTATGAAATGTTTCACATTCTCCTCTATTTTTCATTCTTTAAAATTTGTTTTCTTATTTCTTGATCTCTTATAACTTCACTGACTTCACCTTTCCTAATTCTGATTTTCAAGAAGTCATTTTCTTCCTTAAGATTCTGGATCTCCTTTTCTAATTGTTGGAATTTCTTTTTATAATTTTATTTTTTTCTTGCAGTATTCTTATTTTTTTTTTTTAGTTTTTCCTCCATCTTTCTCACTTGATTTTTAAAGTTTTTTTTTCTACAATCTTCTCTGAATTCTTTTTGGGCAGGTGACCATTTGACATTACTCTTTGAGGTAGAAGAAGCTTGCTTTGCTTCACTATCCTCTTCTGAAAAAAAAAATCAGTCTTCCTTCTCTATTCCCATAGTAATTCTCTATGATTGGATTATTTCTCCTTTGCCTGTGCATTTTTTTTGTAATTTTGTAATCACCTGTAGTCCTAGTGTATGGGGAATGATACCTCTGGCCTCAGATCCTCCTTCATTTCTGTCCTTTGACCTAGAACCCAAAGCAAGTCCTCCAGCATCCTGTAAGTGCCCACAGCCAGTGGAGTCCCCACCCCACTGCTTCTGCACTCACTGGGCATGTACTGGCTCCTTCTTTCCCTAGCTGCATCTCCACAGCACAGCTGGGTTTAGTGATTGTTGTCAGCAGAGATTCCTTTGATCTTTCTGGTCTCAGATGCCCAACTCCCTCACTGTTTAAGGTAAAATTTCCTGTGGCTGGGGCCAAGGCTGCCTCCAACCCAACTAATCCCAGAGCTTGCCCTTGTTTAAGTGGTTCCTAGGCTGGAGGTGTTCACTCTTCACAGAGAATAAACCTAGTACAGGGATTTTTCTTCAGATCTTCTCTGATTGTCCCAGGAGGACCCCATGTTCTGCTGCTTCTGTTGTTTATTTTTACCTATGTTTGCCCTGAGGTATTGTTTTATCTCCTTTGTGGAGGAAAATCTTAAGAACTTGGAATTTTCTGAACTACTCAGTGGTCTCAGAATCCTCTCCTTTCCAAATACTTTTAACAAATATTTTCCTGCTATATTTTTTTTTAAATCAACCTCCCTGCCCCTAGAGACCCCTTATTAAAAAAAGTGAAAGAAAAAAGATGAAGGAAAGGTGGAAAAGTTCAACAAAATCAGTCAACATATTGAAAAAGTTTAATGTTATGTGGAATATTCCACATCCATGGACCCTCCCTGAAAGGATGCAGGAATTGAGAAAAGAGGTGGGAGAAGGGAAATTTCTTCTCCTGTCTATACTTTGGAGCAAAGCTTAATCATTAGAATTTTAGGACTTGTACTTTTTATTATTTTGCTGTTGTTCCTTCAGTTTACAGGCACACGTCATTTTTCTTGCACTTCACCTTATTGTGTTTCACAGATATTATGCTTTTTTAATGAATTAAAGATTTGTGGTGACTCTGCCTCAGGCAAGTCTATGGGCACCATTTTTTTCCAATGGCATATGCTTAGATCATGTCTCTGTGACACAATTTGATAATTACCACAATATTTCAAAATTTTTAATTATTATTCTATCAGTTATGGTGATATGTGACCTTTGATGTTACTATTGTAATTGTTTTGGGGTACCTCAAACCATTATCATGTAAAATGATGAGCACAATTGATAAATCTTATGTGTATTCTGACTACTTCCCTCTCTCTCTCCCCTTCCTCAGGCCTCCTTATTCCCTTAGACACAATGATATTGAAATTAGATCAATTAATAACTTTACAATGACTCCAAGTGGTCAGAGTGAAAGGAAGAGTCAATCAATTTGTCAAAATTCATTGCAATCATCTTTCAGAAATTCCCACAGTCATGTCAGCCTTCAACAACTACCACCTTGATCAGTCAACAGCCACCAATATCAAGGCTAGACTATCTACCAGAAAAAAAAATTACAGTTTGCTGAAGGCTCAGATTATGGTTAGTAGTTTTTAGCAATAACATATTTTTAAATTATGTTGTATACATTTTCTAAGATAATACTATTGCACACTTAATAGTCTACAGTGTAGTATAAACATAAATTTTATATACACTGGGCAAAAAAAATGTGATTTATTTCATTGCAGTATTTACTTTATTCCAGTGGCCTGGAACTGAACTTGCAATATCTCTGAGGTATGCCTGTACATTGTTGTAATCATTGTACAGTATATTGGTTTTGTTGACTCTACTTGCTTTTAATTTTATCATTTTTTTAGTTTATACCCACTAACTTTATCTAGATCTTTTGAGAAGCTGCACAGCATAAGGCACATAATTCACCTCAGTTTTCCTTTGGTGAATCCAGGAGGTAGAAATATTAGTAAAGTGATAGTGTTCTTTTGACCTACAAGATTTATTTGAGAGGTACAGGTTCAAGTGAGAGGCAAATTGCTCAAACATTTTGGGAAGGAGAAGATCATTGACTAAAATTTTTGCATGAGTCATTCTAGAGTGAGAAACAAAAAAAAAAATTTTGGATAATCCAAGAAAGAGCATTCCCATAGCCACCTAAGGAAACCCTTTGTGAATATTCCAATGGAAATAAGAGACCCAAGTATAAAATAATAAAAGACTTTAAATAGAACAGAAGTAGTGGTTATATGTATAGAAAAATGTAACTTTTTTGTTGATATTCCAAGGTCATTGTGTCATAAGCCATCTGCTTTAAATGTTTGATTTGAAATAACTAGCTCCAATTATAGGAAGATGATAACAGCAAGCCATAATGCCTGCTAGGAACAGGAAGAAATTTACTAAAGAATAGCAGTCAATGAATGAGCAAAATGGCTGTCTGTAGAGCACCAGCAGGGAAAAATGAATGCCAAGTCTCTCTTCAATGCTGACCTCTCACCAAGGGAAGTACTACAATTCATAGCTACTATAGAGTCCCTTATGGAGGATAGGAGAATTTTTGTTTTAGTTCAGTTATTTAGGTCATGTCATATTCTTCACAATCCCATTTTTTTTTGCAAAGATAATGGAATGGCTTTCTATTTCTTTCTCCAGATCATTTTTCAGATGAAGAAATTGGTTCAACAGTGTTAAGTGACTTGCCCAGGGTCACACAACTGGTAAACATCTGAGACCATATTTGAACTTAGGAAGATGAGTCTTCCTGACTCCAGACACAGCACTCTAAATATTGCACCATCTAGCTGCCTGGATGAGAGGATAAAGGAGAGTAAACTACCAGAAGAGAAATTTATTGAGTTTGTTGACCTTGGATGCAAGTCCTTTCATGATATTGCATATATAAAGCTTTTCCGTATTTTCAGAGTCTTTTGTAACTGAGAACCTGTATGGTTTCTCTGTTCTTGTTCAAGTAAAAGACACTGAAGTTCCTAGGTTCCACCTTGGTGAATGGAGCCATTTAGCAAAATGAAAATTTCCCAATTTTGCCCAAGTTCCTCTCTTCAGGAAGGAAATTCAGTGAAATAATTTTATCTAATTAAATGTACAGTTATCATCATTTGTCTAATCATTTGTCTTCATCCACTAAGAATTTGTAGTGAGTCCTATGTTTATATGAATAAATGTATTCAAATGAGCATTCTCATCCATTAGTCAACAAATATTTTTGATCACCTGTTCCATAACAAATACTGTGCTAGGAAAACATTGTGGTAAATACTGTATATAGAGAAGCATGTCATATTTCATGCCTTCAAAGCATAGAAAACAAATTCCTCTAATCTCATTGTGAAGTTATGTGAAGACAGATATGAAACAATAACAAACTGTACAAGACAGAAAATAAAAACTACATTACATAATGTTAAAAACAACAATAATAATGGGATTAGGTGGTAGATCTGAAACTTCATTGATATAGGGAGCTCTCAAATGAGAGAAATTCCCCTACCAATGCATATCACCTTCTTTGCATTTTATAATCTCAGAGTTGCCTGAAGCACTGAGATGTTAGGTGATTTACTCAGGGTCACACAACCAGTTTTTATCTAAAGCAATACATGCAACCCAGTAGTCTGATTCAAAAGCTGGTTTTCGATTCACTTCACAGGAGGAGAGTAGAGTGCTGTAGCTTTCAGGGAGAGCTGCCCTGTCCCATTGAGTTTCACTTGCCCTTTTCTAGTCAGGAATAGGAATTCAGTAGTATTTAACTCAAGATCCCCATGTCCTCTTCTTCTTCCCTTCCTTCTGTTTTATGAAAACCATATCATCTATCAAATTGATATCTCTGCATATGCTGTCTTACATTCCATTCAAAGGCATAAGGAGACAACATATATTTTGTGAATTAATGGTCCTTTGGCTATCTTTCCCAGGTAGTTATTATTTAGGTTGTCTAGGAAATTTCCTATGATCAAAAAACCCCCCTACACACACATATACATCACAACTATGTAATAAAAAAAAACAAAATTTATGATTGCTATGTAATGTTTTGATCATCATCATCACCAATGTCATCATCAAAAACAACAACAAACATTTTTAAGTGTTCACTGATTATGTACCAGGCATTGTGCTAAATGATAGATAGATAGATAGATAGATAGATAGATAGATAGATAGATAGATAGTAAGATGACCATAAAGGTAATGAGAACAAGTTGTGAAAAGTTTTAGAGGCCAAACATGAGATTTTATATTTGACCTTGAAAATATCACAGAACCACTACACTTCATGGTGTGTGGAGGTAAGGGTAACATGACCAGACCTACACTTTAACAAAATCTTTTTGACAACAACAAGGAGGAAGGACTGAAGTGGGCAGAGACTTAAGGCAGACATATCAATCAGAAGGCTATCATAATAGTGTAAATGAGAGGTAATAAGGGCCTAAACCAAAATGGCAGGTATATAAGTGAAGAATAGGGAATGCACAAAAGAGATGCTATGAATGTAGAATTGTCAACAGACTAAATATAAAGATATAGAGAGATATAAATATAGATATAGAGAGAGGAGAGTTGAGGTTCTGAGCCTGAATGACTAAGAGGATGATGAATTTTGTTACAAGAAATGGTTGAGGGGATATGAGTTCTGTTTTAACATATTGAATTTGAGATCCAGTTCTTGGTGTACAATGGAGCTTGATAAATAGATTTGAGAATCTTCAGTATAGAAACAATAATAGAATCCATGGAACCTGCTGATATCAACAAGCAAAATAGCATAGAGGCAGAAGAAAAGTGGACCAAAAGTAGACCCTTGGGGAACACCCAGAGCTAATTGGCATAATCTGGATGGAGAAACATCAAAGGAGACTGAGAAGAAGACAGACAATTGAGATGAGAGCTAAGAGAAAAAACTATCATGAAAATCTAGAGAGGAGAGAGTATCTAGGAGAAAAGAGTGGTTCCTCACTTACTGGGATTCAGTTGATTCCTCTGACAAGCAAGGCTTGAAGTCATAAAGACATGGAAAACAGGTTTTAATGGATCTCTGTTTGCCCTTTGCAGGAGAGACATTTTCTCACTGTTTATCACAGTTGCCTTTACACCTGAAGGGAAAAAGTAATGATTGCTCATTTTGTATAACTGGGCAGCAAATGGTACATATTCAGCATTGTTATGCCTATTTCCTTTTTCTCATGTAAAATCTTATCAAAGCTAAGTGCTGAGTTTCCTCCTATTGCTGTAATTGAACCTGGACAAAGGGTGGGGATTTACCACAATCTTTTAGTTTTACTCATGTCCTAATAATAGATTGCTTATTTCCTTTCATCTAGGCAGATTTTTTTCCCTTCCTTATCAGACTAAAGAGAAGTACTTTAAGAATAGCAACACACACACCACTCTCCTCATTGACCTGAGTGATGGAAATGACACAACTTTTATTGTGAATCCTGAAGCTGTTATTAGCACAATCCTGAATACAGAAAGTATGAAAGATGTTTAATGGCCTTCTAAACAGGTCTTGATTAATCTCTATACAAGGGATGTTTGGTCAATGAATCAAAAACCTCTGCAGACTCTTAAATTACTTGCCAAGTGTTCTGAGCTGCTCTAACACCCCCAATAATGTTCATTTGTGATTATCTGGGAATGCTTTTTATAAGGTTTTAATTGACATATTTATTGAATATGGTTGAATAAATAACAGTAAGCCTCAAAGACTATATTTAGAAGGAAATTATCACTTAGATTGAAATTGCCAAACTTCTAAAATACCTCATTCTAGCAAAACTCTGCTCCTGTCTGCTAAAATGGGTAACAGCTCACTGACTCACATAATATACTTATCATTAAGAAAGGGGATTTGCTCAGGCAGAGATCTTTAAAAAAATCCAATGCAATAAACCTTTGAAAGTCATGCTTTTCTCTGGAGAAATTCAACAAATCATCACAATATGACAAGTAGCTGATTTCTTGTTAAGAAGCAGTAGCTATTGTGAAATACCAAAATTATAGACTTCATTTCAACAAGATTGAGTTCTCTGAAAACACTTAATTTAGGGAAACTTTTGATGCCAAAGACTACACAAATCTATAAAGGAAAGGCTAAAGAGGGAAGGAAAAGATTAATTGAGTTTTCAAAGTAAAGCCAAAATTGACAGGGAAGAAAAGTGTAACCAACCCTGAATCCAAATGACAAAAACAAGAAGGAATTTGGGGATAAAAAATTGAGCCAATTTCATAGACATGTCAGATGCATAAAAATCCCATCCAGAAACACTAAAAAACAGAACTATCTGGAGACTAACAAGAGGTATCTTAACTGTAATCAAGTCTGTAGTTGAAATTTCTGATTGATTAAAACAAACAAACAAGCAAACCAACAATCTTTATATACCTCCTGTCTTAAAAGGGACAACTGAACACTAACACAATTTTGATCCCATTCTCTATCTGAAACAAATAGAATTCATTTCATTTGATTGTTCCATTTTATGTCTGTTCAACCACATTCCCTAAATTCACTATGGATTTCCATTCTAATAGTATAAATTAGTTCTGTTCATGTTATTTCTGACTCTTGTTCCTTTTAAAATGTTAGTAGGTGGGAATTCTTGAAACATAGGCAATATGTTGATAACCATGCTGAGGATTGTTTTCATCATTTCCTTGAGATGATACCGTTTTTCTTAGTAGAAGGTCAAGCAAAACTTTCCTCAAGGACTGGAGCTTTTTCTTCTTGGATATGGAATAGAAAGTGCTTCCACCCCCCTTCCCCATTATATTTAGCTATGCAAAGGCTATCTCTCCCAGATGACCTGACACAGACCTGACCAACACCATCCATAATGAAAATCAATGGCACCAAGTCACTAAACAATTACTCCGTCTTCTTTAAAAATGCACAAGTCTTCAAAAAACAAGGATTCAGAGACTGATTAATTTGCCATTTGTCTAGGAGATTGCACAAGTTGCATTATTTACGAAGTTGCCTTGTCTCGATACCCTCATAAGATGAACCAAGATTAAAGGCTTGAGTGTCACCAGTCCCAGTGAAGGACACTTAAAGAAAACTAGTAAATCATATTACATAAGTCTGTTATGTATCAGTAACACAATCCAGCCCTTTATTGTCAATAAGCCACAGTGAGGGATGTTCTCAAACTTACAAAACTAAAAATAAAGTGTCTTCACCATATGAATCATGGTATCTACACACTTTTTTTTTCAAAACCAATCTATTCTATTAACCCTACAGGGGTAGGAGGTAAAATGTGTACTGGAGGGCTGGATTTGAAAACAGTAGACTAGGATTTGCCTCCCAATTCTACTATTTAAATTAATTGTGTGATCTTGGGCAAGTCACTTAACCAATCTGTACCTCCCCAGTTTCCTTCACTATAAAATGAGAAGGCTAGGGTAGACACATGACCTCTAAAGTCCTTTTCAACTCTAACTGTTATGATATCCTATATTTCCATCATAATTAAATTGCTATAAGACATTTGTGAGCAGAGAGCAAATTGACAAACTGAAGGTAAAAGCATAGGACCAGATTTCTGTAAATTCCATACTAACTAAAAACAAACACACAAACAAAAATAATGTCTAACAGATAATTGTCAGATTCCTGAGACCAGCCTTTTGAAAGTTAAAAGAAATTTAGGAGAATTTATTTCTAGTCCTGAAGGACTGAACAAAGGACATTTTTCTTTTTTTTCTTTTTCTTTTTTTTTTCTGGATCAATATGCACACAACAGCTAACAATTGCATAAATGGGAGTGGGGGAATGGCAGAGAAACAGAGTTAAAAGATACAATCAAATACCTTCATAGCTCATTTGGGCTCCAAACTCCCATGCCCAATAAAAATAATCCAAAATAAAAATGTTGCACCTTCTGTAGCTTCAATAGGAGTTGTTGCCACTCAAGATGTGAGATATGGAAGGGAAATAATAAACAACAATAAAGAATGGATTCTTACAAAGTTCTAACTATGAATTTTTGTTCCCATGGTAAATACTTTGAACTAGACATGAGGCGAATTACACAAAATATACCCTGAGTCTTTTGATGAAGAGGTAGAAGAGCTAGTTGTGATAAAGATGCTTCCTTGTGACAGAGAGCTAAGGGATGGGTGTCTTTTTTCTAAACTTCAAAAAGTCCTCCATATTCATCACTCTGTAAATCAGGTGACCTGGAACAAATCTCTAGTCAACTAATGGTTGCAATCACTTATGTCATCTAGGTCTTGTTTGTTTGTTTCCTTATCTAGGTCATAAATATGAAATAAATTTACATCTGAAGTAAAAAAATAAAATAAAGCATACTGTATTGCTTTCAAAAACCTAAGTTCCTACAACGAGGAGGGGAACCAGGAGAGAGCAATGTCACCAAAAACCCAGAAAGAAGAGTATTTCAAGGAGAAGGTAATCAATGTTGTCAGAATCCTGAAGAAAGGTCAAGAAGGATAAGGATTGAGAAAAGAAGAGAATTAGTTCTGGCAATTAAAATATCATAGGTGACTTGGAAAGAGCAGTTTCAAATTTAATTATGAAGTTAGATGACATTGAAAACGATTGAGAAAAGTGAGGAAACAGAGAGGAAATTGAAGCAAAGTTAATCATTCTTTTACAATTAATTTCATAATTTTGCAAGAAATCAGGCAATCTATCATTTGATTCAATTAAATAAGTTAACAATATGTTTAATATCTATAAAACTCTATGAACCACTCAGCAGTTGTTGATTTCAAGGAGTTTATGATATAATGGAGGAATATATGTCCAGTATACAAATGCTATGAGATTAAGTTGTGTCATGAACACCAGGAATACAAAATGATAGATGTATGTTAGATGGTACTATATGGGCAGATTATCCTTGGGGGAGAAAAATTAGAAAGTTTCCAAACAGAGAAAAGAAATTGGTGAGACATTGGTATGTGGTGGGACTTCAGAAGGGTGAAATCTTTGTAGTGGTCTCTCTTTCTTCTTCTATTGTTCTTAAGAATTATGTTCTATTTGTCCTTTTCCCCCTGGAAATAGAGAAGCATTCTGCAATAGAACTGTGGATTTCTGCTCACCGTCTAGATGAATGGAAGCTGTTTTTTGGGAGTCAAACTCTGGAATGCTGACTCCAAAGGCTTGTGTCTGTATCAGTGGGGATTGATGACTAGCAGTTGAGACTAGACCAAAGAAGCAGGTGACTGGAAACCAGTAAAGAGCTGGAATACTGGTTAGCAATTGGCAGATTTTGAAAACACCACTGTATAATGAGAAAGCAAGAAGGATTATTCTTCATTTTGCCCTCCTGTTTACTTTCCTAAAGAGTTAGGTAGTTAGGTGGTACAGTGGATAGAGCACTGGACCTGCAGTCAATAAGACTGAAGTTCAAATCTCATCTCAGACATACTTATTAGCTTTGTGATCTTGGAAAAATAATTTAAGCTCTGTCTTAGTTTTCTTAATATTAAAATAGGAATAATAAGACCACCTATTTTAAAAAAAGAATGATGATGATCCAACCATTTTGGAGAACAATTTGGAACTATGTCCAACGCACTATAAAA
The DNA here is from genome assembly GCF_900497805.2 of Vombatus ursinus. Lineage (NCBI taxonomy): Eukaryota > Metazoa > Chordata > Mammalia > Diprotodontia > Vombatidae > Vombatus > Vombatus ursinus. Next base: position 29,124,034 of record NW_020954610.1, read on the forward strand.
GTGTGCATACCCTTTGACCCAGCAATATCACTTCTACGGCTGTATCTCAAAGAGACCATACAAATGGAAAAAGGACCCACTTGTACAAAAATATTTATAGCAGCTCTTTTTGTGGTGGCAAAGAATTGGAAATTGAGGGAATGCCCATCAGTTGGGGAATGACTGAAAAAGTTGTGGTATGTGAATGTAATGGGATACTAGTGTGCAATGAGAAATGATGAGCAGGCAGACTTTAGAATGACCTGGAAAGACTTGTAGGGACTGATGCTGAGTGAAGTGAGCAGAATCAGGAGAATGTTGTACACAGTAACAACCACCCTGTGTGATGACTAACTTTGATAGACTTAATCCTCAGCAATGCAAGGATCTAAGACATCTCCAAAGGTCTCATGATGGAAAATGCTATCCACATCCAAAGAAATAACTATGGAGTTAGAATGCAGTTAGAAGCATACTATTTGCTTTTTTTTTCTCTTCTGGTTTGTTTTGTTTCCTCTTTCTGGTGGTTCCTCCTATTGATTCTAATTCTTCCTTACAACTTGACTAATGTGAAAATATATTTAATAGAAATATGTATGTAGAGTTCATATCAGATTGCACATTGTCTTGGGGAGGGAAGGGGAAGGAAGGGGGGAAATTTTTTAAACTCAAAAGTTTATGGAAGTGATTGTTGAAAACTAAAAATTAATAAAAAATTTTAAAAAGTGAATAATAAATAAAAAAAGAAAATGAAGAGATTGGATTAGGTTACCTCTAAGTTCCTTTCTAGCTCTAAATCCTATGGGGACTTTTTTGGGGGTCTTTCCAATCTAGTGAAATCAAGGGGGTAGGTTTCCAGAGTTAGGACTCCTTCCATTAAATAAATGGGAGTGAGGGAGGGATGAACTCTGTATTTTACTCCTTTGAATATTGGGACTATATGAATACAAAGTGCATGTTGAGTGGCAAGTATAGACTGACATACACTTGAAGGTCAAGGGCTTAAGAAGACTAATGTGAATCTGAAAGGGAAGGGAGGGAGGAGGAAGAGGGGAGAGAGGAGAGGCAGAGAAAAGCAAGGAAAGAGGGAGGGTTCCAATCTAGCTTCAGATACTAGCTATACAGACCTGGTCAAGTCACAACCTCCATTTACCTCCGTTTCTTCAAGTGTAAAAAAGGAGGATAATAATAGCGCCTACCTCCCAGGCTTGTTGTGAGGATCAAAAGCCATCATAATTGTAAAGCACTTAGCACAGTGCTTGGCACATTTGTCCTTGTTCAGTCATTTTTAGGTTGTGTTGAACTCATGACCCTGTTTCTGTGTTTTCTTAGCAAAGATATGAGAGAAATTTACTATTTTCTTCTCCAGCTCATTTTGCAAAAGAGCAAACTGAGGCAAACAGGGTTAAGTGTCTTGCCCATGGTCAAATATCTGAGACTGGATTTGAACTCAGGAAGAAGAGTCTTCCTGACTCCAGGCCCTGTTCTCTATCCACTGTACCACCTAGCTGCGGATAGGAACTATTTTTTGTTATTGTTGTTTTTTTGGCCAACATAGTTTCTGGCAGATGGCAGGTCCTTGTGAAATTGTAAGGTCATAGACTCAGATCTGGAAGGGTTCTCAGAGTTCATCTAGTACAATTACTCATTCACAGTTGAGAAATCTGAGGGAAAAAAAAGGGTGGAAAAAAAAACAATGAAAGAACTTAGATACTATAACACTTGGTGCATATATGGTTATTATTGATATTACTTCATTGTCACTGGTACCTTAGGGTAGGATGTAGTTTCTTTCTTTAACTCTTCTAATTAGATCTATTTTTTTTCCTTTTGTTTTGTCTGAGATCAGGATTTCTAGACCTCCATTTTTTCTACTTTAGCTGAAGCATAATATATTCTGCTCCAGCCCATGTGTTTCTTGTAAACAAAATATTGTACGATTCTGGTTTTTAATCCACTCTGCTATCTGCTTTTCTTTTATGGGAGAGTTCATACCATTCACATTCACAGTTATTACTGTATGCCTTTTTCTTTCCATCCTATTTTCCCCATTTATATTTTTCTCTCTTTTCTCCCTTTCCCTCCTCACCAATGTTTTGCTTCTGACCAATCTTTGCCTCCCTCCATCTGCCCTCCATCAGCTCCCCTCCCTTTTCCTTCTGCTTTCACCAACTATTTCTTCCTTCTCTTCTATCCACTCCCTCCCTTTTCTTTCCCTTTTCTCCTGCAATTTCTTATAGGATAAGATAGATTTCTATACCCAGCTGAGTGTGTGTTATTTCCTCTTTCAGCCAAATCCAATGAAAATACAGTTGAAACAATGCTTTCCTCCCTCACTTCTTTCCCTTTACTGTAACATGTCTTTGCACCTCTTCATGTAATGTAATTTACCCTTTTCTGCCTCCTTTTTTCCTCTTCTCCCCATACTATCTATATTTTTGCCACTTAATTAATTACTGTTTTTATCATCACATCAAAATCAACTTATACCCACATCCTCTGTCTATGTATACCACTTCTAAATTTCATAATAAAGAGATAGTTCTCAGATTTTGTAAGTATCATCTTCCCATGCAGGGATACAAATATGTTATTGAATAATGTTTTTTTTCATTCTTTTGATATTGCTTGATCAATTCTTGATGTCTCATAGAATCAATAGTTTTCATTTGCCCTATTCTAATTTTAAGGAATTGTTTTCTTTTTAGATTTTGCATCTCCTTTTTCCATTTGGCCAATTTTACTTTTTTAAGGAATTGTTTTCTTCTGTGAAATTTTTTGGTCCATTTTGCCAAATGTATTTTTTATGGAATTATTTCCTTCAGTTATTCTTTTTGTAATTCCTTTTCTAAGTTGTTGACTCTTCTTACATACCTCTCATTTATTTTCCCAATTTTTCTTCTACCTCTCTTATTTGACTTTTGAACTTCTTGAGCTCTTATAAGAATGCTTTTTGGGCTTGAGACCAATTCATATTCTCCTTTGAGGTTTCAAATGTAGGTATATTAACAATGATGTCCTATTCTGAGTTTGTATTTTGATCTTCCCTGTCACCATTAAAGCTATCTATCTTCAAGATTCTTTTTGCTTTTTGCTCAGATGCTTGCCTATTTCCTGGCTATTAAAGTGGAGATGTCCTGCTGAAGCACAGGGGATACTGACCCAAGATTTTTGTGTTGGGGCCTTAGGTGCTGGCAGCTGGAGGCTACTGGCAGCTCACCTGGTACTGATCTGGGGTCCTAGTGGTTATGTCTGGCATGTATTGAGGCCAGGTGGGGTTCTTCTGCATTACCCTAGGGCTACACTGAAGCATGTAGAGATTTTGTTGCTGAAGGATGCCTGCCTACCATAGGCAGCATGTAGTGGTTCTCCAAGCTCAGGTCTACTGGTTCCCCTGCCTATGCTAAGTAATGTGGGGGGTCCTGGTGTTGGTGTTCATCTGTTCCAACACACAAGTGTTCAGGATCTTCTGCTGGTTTGCTGAGGTGGGGCTTGCTGGGACACTTTCTATCCTGGAATATGCTCTCCTTTTACCTGACTGAAATGTACTTTCTTTCCAATCCTCCAAATTTCCCAGGCTAAAGGACTGCTTGACTCCATCTTTTCACTGGCTCTGCTGTTCCAGGATTTTCATGTGTCACTTATTTTCTGATTTTCTAGAGGTTAATATGGGAGAGTTACAGCAGGAAGTCCAGTGGATTTTTTTTTCAATGACTATTTTACCTTCCGATCCTAGTATATAATTGATATACTAGGTTCAAGAAATTGATAATTTCTTGAAAGATGATGTCCAGGCTCTCTTGTTTTCTGATTTTGTTTGCCTGATTCTTGATGCGTCAGAGAGCCATTACCTTCCACTTGTCCAATTCTAATTTTTAAGAAATTATTTTCTTCAGTAAATATTTCTACCTCCTTTTCTATTTGGCCAATTCTACATTTTAAGAATTTTATTCTGTGGAATTTTTATTTTCCAATTTGGCCAAATATATTTTTTACCAATTATATTTTTTTAAGAAATTGTTTTCTTTAATCATTTTTTGCAAAGCAACTGGGATTGAGTGAATTGCTCAGGGTCACACAGCTAGTAAGTGTCTCAGACCAGATTTGAACTCAGGTCCCCCTAACTCTAGGGCCAGTGCTCTATTTACTGGGCCACCAAGCTGCCCCTTTTTTGTCAATTTTTGTCCTCCTTTTCCAAGCTGTTGACTCTCTCTTGTATAACTTTCATTTCTTTTTTAAAATTAATTAATAATTTTTAGTTGTTAACATTTACTTCCATCATATATTTAATTCTAAACATTATTCCCCTCTCACAACTCCCCCTTCCCCATATGACATGCAATCTCATATAGGCTCTACATATACATTCATATAACATATTTTCATATTAGTTATGTTGTAAAGAAGAATTAGAACCAATGGGAGGAACCACCAGAAAGAAGAAACAGACAAAAAAAGAGAGCAAATAGTATCCTTCAATCTGCATTCAGACTCTGCAATTTCTTTCCTGGATGTGGACAGCATTTTTCATCATGAGTATTTTGAAGTTGTCTTAAAACCTTGCATTGCTGACAGGAGCTAAGTCTATCAAAATTAGTCATCACACAATGTAACAATATATTCTAAGTTCTGCTCACTTCACTCAGCATCAGTTCATATAAGTCCTTCCAGGATTTTCTGAAGTCTTCCTGCTCATCATTTCTTATATAACAATAGCATTCCATTATATTCATATACAACATCTTGTTAATCCATTCCCTAATTGATGGACATACCCTAAATTTCCAATTCTTTGCCATCACAAAAAGAGCTGCTATAAATATTTTTGTACATGTGGGTCTTTTCCCCCATTTTTATGATTTCTTTGGGGTACAGACCTAGGAGTGGTATTGCTGGGTCAGAATGTATGGACATTTTTATAGTCCTTTTGGCATAGTTCCAAATTGCTCTCCAGGATGGTTGGATCAGTTCACAATTCCATCAACCATGCATCAATGTTCCAATTTTCCCACATCTCCAATGTGTTTCATTTTTCCATTTTGTTATATTAGGGAATCTGATAAATGTGATGTCGTACCTCAGAGTTGTTTTGATTTTCATTTCTCTAAGCAATAGTGATTTAGAACATTTTTATATGACTATAGATAGCTTTGATTTCTTCATCTGAAAACTGCCTGTTTATATCCTTTAACCATTTATCAATTGAGAATGAATTGTATTCTTATAAATTTGACTCAGTTTTCTATATGTTTTAGAAAAGAGGTATTTATTAGAGACACTGTTTGCAAAACTGTTTCTCAGCTTTCTGCTTCCATTCCTGTTTTGGTTGAATTGGCTTTGTTTGTGCAAAACCTTTTCAATTTAAGTAATCTAAATTATCCATTGGATATTTCACAATGTTCTCTCTCTCTTGTTTTATCATAAATTATTTCCTTCTCCATAAATCTGACAGGTAAATTATTCCTTGTTCTCCTAGATTGTTTATAATGTCAAGCTTTATATCTAAATTGTGTACCCATTTTGACTTTATCTTAATATATAGTGTATGACATTGGTCTATGCCTCAGTTTGCCATACTATTTTCTACTTTTCTCAGCAGTTTTTGTTAAATAGTGAGTTCTTATCCCAGAAACTGAAGTCTTTGGTTTTATCAAACAGTAGATTGCTATAGTCATTGACTATTGTATCTTGTGTACCTAACCTATTCCACTGATCCACCACTCTGTTTCTTAGCCAGTACCAAGTAGTTTTTGATGAGTGCTGCTTTGTGATACAATTTATGATGTCATACAAGTAAGCCACCTTTTCTTTCATTTCTTTTCAATATTTCCCCTCATATTCTGGACCTTTTGTTCTTCCAGATGAATTTTATTATTATTTTTCTAGCTTTTAAAAATAATTTTTCTTCTTTGATTGGTATGGCACTGAATAAGTAAATTAATTTAGGTAGAAATAACATTTTTATTATATTAGCTTGGCTTACACATGAAGAACCAATATTTTTTTTCCCAATTATTTAGATCTGACTTTATTTGTGTGAAAAGTGTTATGTAATTTTGCTCATATACTTCCTGGATTTGTTTTGGCAGGTAGATTCCCAATATATTATAATGTCTTCAGTAATTTTAAAAGGAATTTCTCTTTCTATCTCATGCTGTTGGGCTTTCTTAGTGATATGTAGAAATGCTGATGGTTCATGTGGGTTTACTTTATATCCTGCAACTTTGCTAAAGTTGTTTATTATTTCAAGTAGATATTTACTTGATTTTCTAAGAGTCTCTAAGTATATCATCATATCATCTGCAAAGAGTGATAGCCTTGTTTCTTCTTGGACTATTCTAATTACTTCAATTTCTTTTTCTTCTCTTATTGCTAAAGCTAATGGTTCTAGTACCATATCAAATAACAGTAGTGATAATGGACAAACTTGTTTCACCCCTGATCCTGTTGGGAAGGCTTCTAGCTTATCTCCATAACAAATAATTCTTGTTCATGGTTTTAGAAAAATGCTACTTATTATTTTAAGGAAGACTCCATTTATTCTTATGCTGTCTAGTGTTTTTAATAGGAATGGGTGTTGTATTTTGTTAAAAGCTTTTTCTGCATCTATTGAGATAATTATATGATTTATGTTAGTTTTATTGTTTCTGTGGTTAATTATGTGGATAGTTTTTCCTAATATTGAATCAGCCCTGCATTCCTGGTATAAATTAAATCTTGTCATAGTATATTATCCTCAAGATAAGTTTCTGTAATCTCTTTGCTAATATCACAGTTAAAGTTTTGCATCTTTATTCATTAGGGAAATTGTTTTGTAATTTTTTTTCTCTGTTTTGACTCTTCCTGGTTTAGGTATTAACACCATATTTATATTCTGAAAATAATTTGGTAGGACTCCTTTTTCACCTATTTTCCCAAATAGTTTATACAGTATTGGAATTAATTATTCTTTAAATGTTTAATAGAATTCACTTGTAAATCCATCTGGCCCTGGAGATTTTTCCTATGGAGTTCATTAATGGCTCATTAAATTTCTGTTTTCTGAAATGTGTTTTTTTAAAGTATTTTATTTCCTCTTCTATTAATCTGGGAAATTTATATTTTTGTAAATATTCACCCATTTCACTAAGATAGTCAAATTCATTCACATACAGTTGGGCAAAGTTGTTCCTAATTATTTTACCCTTTTCATGTTTGATACTGGTTATTTGGTTTTCTTCTTAATTTTTTTAATTTTTATTTTTTTGCTGTTTTAAATTTGTTTTGGTCAGGCAATTGGGGTGAAATGACATGTCCAGGGTCACACAGCTAGTAAGTTTCAAGTATCTGAGGCCAGATTTTCAACTCAGGTAATCCTGACTCCAAGGCTGGAACTCTCTCTATTACAACTTGTGCATGTCGCTTCTTTCTTTTTTTTGAAACAAATTAACCTAAGGTTTTTTTCCCCATAAAACCTGCTCTTAGTTTTATTTATTAGTTCTATTGTTTTCTTAATTTCAATTTTATTAACCTCTCCTTTGGATTTCAGAATTTCTAATTTGGTATTTAATTGGGGATTTTTAATTTGTTCTTTTTCTAGCCCTTTTAGTCACATGCCCAATTTGTTGATCTCCTTTTTCTCTATTTTAATCATGTAAGTAATTAGAGATATGAAATTCCCTTTAAGAATTGCTTTCATGAGGGACAGAGCCAAGATGGCAGAGTAAAAGCAGTGACTTGCTTGAGCCTTTCCCCAAACACCTATAAAAAATGGCTCTAAACAAATTCTAAAGCAGCAGAACCCACAAAAAGACAAAGTGAAATAAATTTCCAGCACAAACAACCTGGATGATTGATCAGAAAGGTATATCGCTCTGGGCTGGGAGAGGAACATGGTTTGGGTTGGGCTTGTAAGCCACAGCAAACCAGGAGCAGGCCTCAGAGGACTGAATCACAGGCAGCTGTGGTAGTTTCCAGACTTCTCAACCCATGAACACCAAAGACAACTTAGAATGTCAGTGGGAAAAGTCTGTTCCTGTGGTGATGAGACAGGGTTCCTAGCCCCATTCCCCAAGCTCAGCCCTGGGGCAGTAGCTGCCTCTTGAACTTCTAGTGCATAGACTGAGGGGGAATCAAGTGTCTGATCAAAGGGGGACTGCAGGGACCTCTCTGCTGGTGCAGGATTTTCTTGTTTTGCCCATGCTTGGATCTGGGTCACAGTTCTGGGTGGTGGTCCTGGGGCAAGGAGGAGTGCTGGAGTGCTGGAGCATTTAATGACTGTGGAGAGGAAATCCTCCTAACAGTTCAAAGACAGAAAAGAGTGCTTGTATTCACTCATAGACCAGTACACAGGCCAGGAAAGGAGTAAACACCTAGCCCTTGATCATAGCACCTTGGAAGAACTGAAAATCTACAGGTCCCTACAAGTATTTCTGAAACAACTGCACAAAACCCCTGAAGCTTAAGACAGTACATTCTCCACACTGGAAAAAAACCCCTACCTTAACAAAGGGTTTATAACTCAAATAATTGGCTGGGATCATGAGCAAGCAGTGCAAAAAGAGTCAGACTATATTATCTTACTTTGGTGACAAAAAAGATCAAAATATACAACCAGAAGAAGAACACAAAGCCAAAGCTCCTACATTGAAAGCCTCCAGGAAAAATATGAATTGGTCCCAGGCCATGAAAGAGCTCAAAAAAGAATTTTGAGAAGCAAGTAAGAGTAGAGGAAAAACTGAAAGTGATGCAAGAAAATCATGAAAAACAAGTCAACAACTTGCTAAAGGAGACCCAAAAAAATACTGAGGAAAATAACACCTTAAAAAATAGCTTAACCCAAATGGCAAAAGAGGTCCAAAAAGCCAATGAGGAGAAGAATGCCCTAAAAAGCAAAATTGGCCAAATGGAAAAGCAAGTCCAAAAGCTTACTGAAGAAAATACTTCCTTAAAAATTAGAATGGAGAAATTGGAAGCTAGTGACTTTATGAGAAAACAAGGCACTGTAACAGTAATCCAAAGGAATGAAAAAATAGAAGAGAATGTGAAATATTTCACTGGAAAATCAACTGACCTGGAAAATAGATCCAGGAGAGATAATTTAAAAATTATTGGACTATCTGAAAGCCCTGATCAAAAAAAGAGTCTAGATATCATCTTTCAAGAAATTATCAAGGAAAACTGCCCTGATATTTTAGAACCAGAGGACAAAATAGAAATGGAAAGAATCCACCAATCACCTCCTGAAAGAGATCCTCAAAGTAAAACTCCTAGGAATATTGTAGCCAAATTCCAGAATTCCCAGGTCAAGGAGAAAATATTGCAAGAAGTCAGAAAGAAACAATTCAAGTATTGTGGAAACACAATCAGGATAACACAAGATTGAGCAGCTTCTACACTGAGGGACTGAAGGCATTGAATATAATATTCCAGAGGTCAAAGGAGCTGGGATTATAGGCAATAATCACCTATCCAGCAAAACTGAGTATAATCCTACAGGGGAAAAAATTGTCATTCAGTGAAATAAGGGACTTTCTAACATTCTTGATGAAAAGACCAGAACTGAATAAAAATTTTGACTTTCAAATACAAGACTCAAGTGAAACATGAAGAAGTAAACAGGAAAGAGAAACCATAAAAGACTTATTAAAGTTGAACTGTTTACATTCCTACATAGAAAGAGGATATTTGTAACTCATGAGTCCTTTGTCAGTATTAGAGTAGTGGGAGGGAAAAAATCATATGCATAGATAGATAGATAGATAGATAGATAGATAGATAGATAGATAGATA
>NW_020954610.1:29133793-29288780 GCF_900497805.2 Vombatus ursinus
ATAGATAGATAGATAGATAGATAGATAGATAGATAGATAGATAGATAGATAGATAGATAGATACAGGGCACAGGGTGAGTTGAAGATGAAAGGGTGATATCTGGAAAATAAAATTAAGGGATGAGAGAGGATTATACTGGGAGAAGGAGAAAGAGAGAGGTAGAATGGGGTAAATTATCTCACATGAAACAGAAAAGAAAAGACTTTTACAGTGGAGGGGAAATGGGGGAAGGTGAGAGGCAATGAGTGAATCTTATTCTCATAGGATTTTGCTGAAGAAGGAAATAATATACAGAATTGGCAATGGAAATCTATCATACCTTACAAGAAAATAAGGATGGAAGGGGGCAAGAGAGCAGGGGGATGATAGAGGGAAGGACAGATTGGGGGAGGGTATAATCAGAAGCAAACATTTCTGAGGAGGGGCAGAGTCAAAAGAAAGAATAGAATAAATGGGGGTAGGATAAGATGAAAGGAAATATACTTAGTTTTTCACAACATGACTACTATGGAATTGTTTTGCATGACTACACATCTATAACCTATATCAAGTTGCTTGCCTTTTAAATGAGGGTGGGTGGGGAGAGAGGAAGGGAGAAAATATGTAACCCAAAGTTTTAAAAACTCATGTTAAAAAATTGTGTATAAACTGCTAACCAGTTGCCATTCACAGGGCAGGCAAGTCAGACTAGTTGAAGAAGCAAAGCAACCTGAGGAAGAAATAGGAGGCAGCCTAGGTTTCAGTTAATTTTGGAATTCTTCTAATTAGTATGAGGTGGGTGTTTCAGACATCAAGTCTAAGTGTTTCTTTTTGTAAGATCCACTTATTACTCTGATCCCTGATCTCTGTTTAATCCATTTGACTCAAGGCCACCCTTTACACACCTGAATAAATTAGAGGTTATTATTCTGGAAAAGACTCAGAGCTGATATCCTTCATCACCTCATTCCTGGACTACTACAATATTTGCTAGTTGGTCTTCCTGCCACTACTCTCTGCCCACCACACTGCATCTTCCACTCTGCTGCCAAAATGATCTTCCTAACATGCAGGTATGACCATGTCACTCCCCTAACTGAAGATATTCCAGTGACATTTATGATTAAACAAGAGATAGAGAACATCATGTAATGCAAAATGAACAATTTTGATTACATTAAATTGAAATGGTTTTGCACAAATAAAGCCAGTGTATCCAAAATTATGAGGTAAACAGAAAATTAGGATAGAATTTTTACAACCAGTGTCTCTGATAAGGGCCTCATTTCTAAAATATATAGAGAACTGAGTCAAATTTATCAGAATACAGGTCATTCCCCAATTAGTAAATGGTCAAAGGATATGAACAGGCAGTTCTCAGAGGAAGAAATTAAAGCTATCTACAATCCTATGAAAAAATGTTCTAAATCACTCTTGATTAGAGAAATGCAAATCAAAATGATTCTGAGTACCACATCACACCTATCAGATTGGGCAACATTACAGAACAGGACAATGATAAATGTTGAAGAAGACATGGGAAAATTGGAACACTAATATATTTTTGTGGAGATGGCAAGTGATCCAACCATTTTGGAGAACAATTTGAAAATGTGCTCAAAGGGATATAAAATTTTGCATACCCTTCGACCCAGCAATACCACTTCTAGATCTGTATCCCAAAGAGATCATCAAAACAGGAAAAGGACCCACATATTCAAACATATTTATAGCAGCTCTGTTTATGATGGCAAAGAATCAGAAATTGTGAGGATGGCCATCAGTTGGGGAATGGCTGAAGAAGTTGTGATATATGAATGTAATGGAATACTATTATGGTATAAGAAATGAGGAGTAGACAGACTTCCAAAAAACTTGGAATGACTTACATGAACTGATGCAGAGTGAAATGAGCAGAACCAGGAGAATACTGTACACAAAAACAGCCATATTATGGGATGACTGACTTTGCCAAAAGATTCATAATGGAAATTGTTATTCACACCCAGAAAAAAAATATAGAATCTGAATGCAGAAGTAAGCATACTATTTGCTCTCCATTTCCTTTGTTGTTTTGTTTTATTACTTCATTCTCATGGTTCCTCCCATTAGTTCTAATTATTATTTACATCATGACTAATGGGAAAATATGCTTAACAGGAATGTACACGTACAGTCTATTATCAGATTGTACAATGTCTCAGGGTGAGAATGGGGAAGAAGTCAGAGAGGGAGAAAATTTATAGCTCAATCTTATGGAAATGAATGTTGAAAACTAAAAATAAATAAATTTTTAAAAAGAGCAGTATACAAAATAAAACATAAATCCATATGGATTTATTACTGTTTGGGAGAAGGATTAGATGCCACATGATCAAACAATAGCAGCATGTGAAATGCTCCAAAAATATGAGAATTACAGTTCTTGCTATTTGTTATACCACCAGGAGTTTTCTATTCCAACAATAGATTATTTTAATATACTTGACCAAGAGTTGCATTGTTGCAATGAAATTGCACCTTATTCATCTGTTAGAAAAATAAAATGATAATTATGATAATAATGAGTCCCAGGAGAATTAGTTAACCCTGATACACCCTGAGTGTATCACAAGATGATGTTACAATGTTGAATCTATGTTTTCCATTTTGTGTAGCAAAGAAGACTTTTGTGCTGGAAAACTTGCATAAAGCTCAAATACAGACTCACAGTTTCAGGCAATAGAGAGCTAAGAATTGGGTAGGGAGAGAATGTTCATGATGGGTGACAAACATTCTTTTTGGTTCTCACTATATCTTATTCCCAGAAGGATTCAATTCCACTTAAATGGACTGAAACCATGAAAAGGGAACTTCAGCAATGAATGGTGTGCCTCTGGTGTACCTTAATATTGTACAAAATGGAATGGGATGGGGGAGGTATGAGATGAATTTCATGATGTCACATTGCTCAAAGTTGCCACCTAACAACACTGCTGTTTCTATCAAGGAAGGGTAAAGAAGGCTGCTTCTGGGGGTAATAATGAATAATAAGGAATTTAGCATTTTCTGGAAAAATAATATAAGAATCCATCTATTTCCCCACATTTGCTTAAAGTGAGAGTTGGGAAGTAATCATTTTTGTCTTCAAGTTGAAGGCACATATTGCTGCCCCCTCTTTTTTTTGAGCTTAAGAAATATGTGTAAGTTCTTTTTTTAAAAAACCAGGTGCAATAATAATAATAATAATAATAATAACCTTTTATATTCAGCAAACAATGCTAAGTTATCTTTTTAGTTCTATGAAATTATTGTTGCCATCTTTTAAAATCCTGGAAGAGTATATTTGAACATTACTATAATCAAGTACTTCAGGAAATAAGAAATACAGGAAATGGGGTATAGAAATCTATCTTGCCCTGCAGAAAAATAGAAGGGGAAAGAGATAAGAGAAGAGTGGGAGAGATAGAAGGGAGGGCAGATTAAAGGAAGGGGTATTCAGAATGCATGCCATCTTGGGGTGGGGGGAAGGATGAGATGGGGAGAAATTTTTGAACTAAAAATCTTGTGAAAGTGAATGTTGAAAACTAAAAAAAATAAAATTTAAAAATAAAATTAAAAAAAGAATTGCTTTCATGAGGATTTGGAGAAAAGATAAACAGCTTAACAGAAGAGGTATGAAATCTTATATATACTTATATAAGTATATTATATATATATACATATATATATTCATTTGAATTAGTTCTTTACATATCTTGGAGATGAGACCTTTATCAGAGAAACTCTCTGCAAAGATTTCCAGTTAATTGCTCCCCTTTTAATCTTAGTTTTATTGGATTTATTTGTGCAAAAACTTCTTAATTTTTTATAATAAAAATCATCCATTTTTATTCTGCAATCTTCTCCATTCCTTGTATGATTATGACATTTTCCCCATCCATACATCTGATAGGTAACTTTTCCTACACTTCTCTAATTTGTTTATGATATAACCTTTTATATCTAGGTCTTATACCTATTTGGGCTTTTCTTAACATAAGGTATAAAGTGCTACTCCAAATCTAATCTCTTCCATACTGTTATCCAATATTCTTGGTAGTTCTGTCAAATCGTGAGTCCTTATTCCAGTAGCTGAGATCTTTGGTTTTATTAACTATTAGGGTGTTAAATACATTTACTTCTGTATATTATGTATCAAACATGTTCTTCTGATTAACCTCTCTATTTTTTAGTCAGTACCAAATTATTTCTAATACTTATTGTTATTTTAGTAGTGTCGTTATTTTAATTTTATTGGCTTATCCTACCCAGAGCAATCAATGTCTTCCAAATTATGTAAGCCTGTCTTTATTTCTATAAACAGTTGTTTCTAGATGTAACTATATAGGTCTCATGTGTATCTTGAAAGATAACTAAATAAAATAATATGCTGTGGTATCCATTATTATAGTTCTATTGTTTATCATTGTAATTAATTTTTTCCATTGTGTATTTAGAAGCTATACCATGGTGTGTATACACATATCTATTAAGTATTGAAATCAATTCATTGTCCATGTTAACTTTCAGTAAAATGTAACTTATTTCTTTTCTAAAAAAGAATTGTTTTCATGGTATCCCATAAGTTTTGGTATGTGGCCTAATTATTGTTATTCTATTTAATGAAATAATTGTTTGTTTCTGTTATTTTTTTTACTTTGGTCCACTCATTCTTTCACATTAGATTATTTAGTTTCCAATTAATTTTTAGTCTATTTTTCCATGGCATTTTATTACATGTAATTTTTATTGCTTCCTGAGCTGAAATTTTTTTATTCCTTTGTGTACTGCATTGTTAGATGTTTATGATCTAATATGTGGTCAATTTCTTTTTTGTAGGTGCCATGTAGTGCTGAGAAAAGGTATATTCCTTTCTAGCCTTCTTCAATTTTCTCCTGAGGTCTACCTTATCTGGCTGTTCTAAAATTCTATTCACCTCCTTAACTTTCTTCTTGTTTATTTTGGAGTTAGATTTATCAAGTTCTGAGAGGGGGAGTTTGAGGTCCCCCAATAGTATATTTTTTGCTGTCTATTTCTTCCTGTAAGTCACTTAACTACTCCTCTAAGAATTTGGGTGCCATGCCAATTTGGTGTATATCTGTTTTGAAATGATATTACTTCACTGTCTATGGTATTTTTTTTAGCAGGATGCATTTTCCTTCCTTATCTCTTTTAATTAGATCTATTTTTGATTTTGCTTTGTCTGAGATCAGGATTGCAACCTCTGCTTTTTTTTTTCTTTAGCTGACACAGAATATATTGTATTCTGGTCATTTACCTTTGTGTGTATCCCTTTGCTTCAAATATGTTTCTTGTAAACATAATATTGTTTGATTATGGTTTTTAATCTACTCTGCTATCTGCTTCTGTTTTATGGGGAAGTTCATCCCATTCACATTTACAGTTATGATTGCTACCTCTGTCTTTCTCTCCATCTTATTTTTCCCTGTTTATACTTTTATCTCTCCTTTCTCCCTTTGTCTCCTCCCTTTTCTTTCCATTTTCCCTACTACTTCTTCCCTCCCTTCACTCCACCCACTCCTTTTTCTTTCCCCTTTCTCCTTCTACTCCCCATAGAGTAAGTTGTATTTCTATACCCAAATATTTAATTCCCTCTTTGAGCCAAATAGATGAGAGTACAATTCAAACAATGTTTATTTCCTTCCCTTCTTTCTCTCTATTGTAATAGCTCTTTATGCTTCTTCATGTGATGTAATTTACCTTTTCTGCCTCCTCCTCACCTCTTCTCCCATTACCATCACTTTTCACCTGTTAATTGAATTTTTTATCATCACATCAAAGTCACCTTATACTCATGCCTTTTTTTCAATGTATACTCCTTCATAAAGTTGTAACAGAAAAGGAGGTATAAAAGCTAACAGAAGAAAACAAATCATTAAATATTACAATTGGTAAGAGGAAGCTAATGGCTCAATGACACATCAAGAATCAGTCAAATAAACTCAACTGAATGAAAAATAAAATAGAAGAAATTTAAAATATCTTATTGGAAAGACAACTGACCTGGAAAATAAATCCAAGAGAGATAATTTAAGAACTATTGGTCTACCCCAAAACCATGATAAAAAAAAAAGATCCTGGATAGCATCTTTCAAGAAATAATGAATGAAAACTTCC
Source organism: Vombatus ursinus (assembly GCF_900497805.2). Classification (NCBI taxonomy): domain Eukaryota; kingdom Metazoa; phylum Chordata; class Mammalia; order Diprotodontia; family Vombatidae; genus Vombatus; species Vombatus ursinus. Next base: position 29,139,933 of record NW_020954610.1, read on the forward strand.
CTGAGGTCCTAGAACCAGAGGGTAAAATAGTCATTGAAAGAATCCACCAATCACCTCCTGAAAGAGATTTCAAAATGAAAATGCCAAGGAATATAGCCACCTTGGCTCCGGGAAGTCAAGACTCATATCTCACCTTTCTTTTTTCCCAATTTTTCTTCTACCTTCTTTATTTGATTTTTAAAATCCTTTTCAAGATCTTCCTTGAAGGCTTTTTGGGGTCAAGACCAATTCATATTCCCCTTTGATTTTTTTGTATGTAGGCATTATGATATTGTCCTCTTCTGAGTTTCTGTTTTGATCTTCCTTATCATCATAATAGCTTTCTATGGTCAAAGGTTTTTTGTTTGTTTCTTGCTCATTATTTCACCTATTTCATGCCTTTTATAATTAAGCTCTACTCCTAAGCCAGAGTGGGCACTTACCTGAGCTTCTTGAGTTGGGGCTCAGGAGCTTGGTCTTTGGCTTCTTTGTTTTGGGGCTTCAGGTGCTGGCATTTTACTCAATGTGCTGGTTTGGCCTGGTCTAGTCATGACTTTTGTTGCCTGGGTTTTGGGGTTGGTAATTTGCATTTTGTGCTGGGTTTGAATGCCTCACATGTAGCCTGCTATGCCACTGGTCTGCTGAGCTAGGACCATGTAGCCTCAGTTGCTGATTTGTGCTGTGTCTAAGAGCCTACTGCTGGCTTGCCTAGACACTGCCTGTGCTGGGCCATGCTCTCCTTTTACCCTAGTGAGAAAACCTTTCCTGCAGTCCTTCTAAATTATTGTAAGCTGGAAAATTATTTCACCTCATCTCTTTGCAGTTTCTTTCACTCCAAAATTTATTTAGAGGCTTGATTTAATGTTGTTCTGAGGGAAACTTTGGAAGGCTTAGGTAACTTTCTGGATTCTTTCTGTCATCTTGGATCTGCCTCTGTGTTTTTTGACTTCTTTTAGAAGATTACCACTGAATATTTTTTACATTTCTATGTTGCCCTCTGGTTCTAACATATCTGAGTAGGTTTCTTTTATAATTTTTTGAAAGACAAGCTCTTTTTTTTTTAGATATGACTTTCAAGTTTCAATGATTCTTAAATTTTCTCTCTTTAGTGTGTTTACAAGCTCTTATTTTTTTTTGTTCAGAGGTATCTTTAATTTTCTCCTATTTTCTAAACTTTTGACTTTTTAAAGATATTTTATTGTTTCATGTAATCATTAGTTTTCATGCTCCACCCTAATTGTAAGGGAGTTGTTCCTAAGGAGAAGTTTTGTATCTCCTATGCCAAATTATTCAGTCCTTTCTAATTCTTTCATAGCTGTCATTTATTTTCCAAAATTTCCCTTACTATGTTTATTTCACTTGTAAATATTTTAACTCCTTTTCTATTTATTAACTCTTCCTTCATCTCTCCCAGGCATTCTACTTGAATTTGTGCCCAAGGTATATTATTCCTTCAGGCATCGCTTACAGATGTATTGGAGTCATTTTTTTTTTTTAACTTGTGTCTTGGACATCTCTGTAACTATAATAGCTTTTTTATGATGGGATTCTTTATTTTGCTTGATTTTTCTTCTAAATTCCTTCCTCATTACGAACTTTTTTTTGTTAGGACTCAACTCTGAGCACTTTTGGAAGGAATTTTAGGCTTGTCCAATTGCTACTTTCTAAGAGGTATTGATTTTTTTTTTGATGCAGTGCAAAATCTATTTGACGCCCCCCTGATCATAGCTCTACAAGTTCCTGTTTTGATTTTGGCTCTTTGCAACATGTCTGTAAGCTTCCCTCGTTTGAAGTTGAAGTACACTGCCAGTCGGTTTAGGCAGTATCAGGCAGTTGGAAAGTTTTGCTCTTCTTTGTGAAAGAACTGTAGGTTTCCCTTTGATCTAAGATTCCCATTCTGGCTATTTTGCTATATGTTTTAGATTAAACTAGAAACTGAAGTGAGATTTAATTATATTCCAATGGTATGACCCACACATCTGTTTTTTGCTTCTGAACTTGTTTTTTCTTTCTTTCTTTCTTTCTTTCTTTCTTTCTTTCTTTCTTTCTTTCTTTCTTTCTTTCTTTCTTTGTACACAGTCTAGGACCCGAGACAATGCCTTACCCTGGAATGTGACCCCATAAGTAGCTTGTTTTCTCAGTCATGCCTGAATCTTTGATCTGGACTAATTACAGAGCAATAGAGCTTCCAGGTTAGATCTGTTCCTGCACTTTGTATAATTCAACACTATACACTAGTTCTGGGTCCACTTTTTGACCCATGCATGCTCATTCTTTCCCTCTGCTGTGATGTTCTTCATGACTATTCTTAGCTAGACCCAGTGGTCAGTGTCCTTAATCTTCTGTCTGTTTCCCTACCTGTATTTTCTTATCTCTCTAGACTGTAAAAAAAGTGGTTTGCTATGGTTTTTTCTTCTTTGATTTCCTCTCAGGATTTGTTCTGATCCATTTTCCAGGTCCATTTGGAGGAATTGCAGGTGAGAGGGGGTGTGTGGAGCTCCCTGTACTCTCTTTCAATAAGTCTTGTATGATTTTGATATATTCATGTGGGAGAATTTAAAATAAGAGGGCTTTATGGTAACTTTTTTTTTGCTTAGTGATATGATTACTAAATTTGAAGAAGAAAAAATAATTAAAGGGTGGAATTACTAACCAAGGGATTTAATAAATTTGGCTCATTTTCTTATATTCCTTATATTATATTCCTTATATTCTATATATTCCTTATATATTTGAGAAAGGAGGCCCTTATCTAAGAAACATGCTATTTTTTTTGTCACTTTGCTGCTTTCCTTCCAATTCTGCTGCATTAGTTTTGTTTGAGTAAAACCTTTTTAATTTCACATAATCAAAATTATTCTATTTTATTTCCTTTTCATCTCTTGGAATATGATGACTAATATACAATAACAATTGTATAATACTATAAGTTATGATGACTAATATACAATAACAATAACAATTGTGTAATACTATATTTAGTCATATACATGACTAAAGGAATAATAATGTAATAGAATAATAAGGAAGGGACAAAACCTTGTCCCTTATCCATAGATCCGACAGGTATATTTTACAATGTTCCCTTAATATACTTATGATATCACCATTTATGTCTAAATCATGTATCTATTTTCACCTTATCATAACATATGGTTTGAGATGTTGGTCTGTTCCTACTTTCTTCCAAACTGCTTTCCAGTTTTCCTGGAATTTTTCTCAAATGGAGAGTTTCTGCCCCAAAAACTTGGATTGCACTTATAAAAAAAATAAACTAGAGTATTATTGTCATTTACTATTATGTAATGTGTACTTAATCTATTTTACTGATCCACCACTCTACTTTTTAGCCAGTACCATATTATTTTAATATCCACCACTTTGTAATAGAGTTTGAAATCTGGTTCTGCTAGGCTGCATTTTTTTCATTTTTTTCATAGATTCTCTTGATATCCATGACAAATTTTGTTAGCGTTTTTTTCTAGCTCTATAAAAAAAATCATTGGTAGTTTGGTATGGCACTGAGTAAGTGGATCAAATTAGAATTGTCATTTTTATTATATTGACTTAGCCTACTCATGAACAATTAATATTTCTCCAATTGTATAGATCCGTATTTGTGTGAAAAGTTTTAAGTACTTGTGTTATTATAGTCTCTAGGTTTGTCTTGGCAAGTAGAGTCCCAAGTATTCTGTATTTTCTGTCTCAAATGTTAATTTAACAATGCATTTTCTGTGTGCTTAGCTAGTGAACAATCAAGTATCAATAACTCTTACTCCACCTCTACTTTCCCAAACACATGCACCATTTTATGGATTAAGCTACTAACTGGCCTGGGTATGACTTTCACTGTAGCTATTCTCTTAGTCTTCTTTTGTGGAGTGGCTTTCCTTTCAAACTAGACCTGCAAAAATGGTATGTGATTAACTTACTGTAAGCCTAGCCATTGACTTTCTATCTATTAATACTAACTCAATTTCCTAGAGAAAATCTTATGCAATCATTGTCTCTTCTCTGGGAAGTTGTAAAAGTGAGTCAATACTTATTTTTTTTTTCTGTCTCTGAGATCCCAACCAGAAATTTCTCTTTGATAAAATGTGGTTTTAAATCTCTCTTCCCTCCTGGCATCTTTCAATTATCTCCCTATCCTGTTTTAAATGATAATACTTTTAAAAATGAAGGGTTTTTTTTCTATTTGCTCACTTAAGAGACAAAGAAAACATTTAAACACAAAAGGGTAAATACTTTTAGAAAACAAGGATAAAATTCCAACCCTTTTTTCAAAGTGGGGAAGTGAGATAAATAGCTTATGTCCTTTCAGTAGATAGGAAGGAAATGGAAGTAAGGGAAATGAAGAATCACTGCTTTTCATCTATAGTACAGCTAGATTTAAGTAACTAGGGATCCATGTTGAAAATCTTTGTTCTTTTTTGGCCACACTACCCTAGCTTCAATCTGGTGCTGTTACCTCCCTGGCAGAAACCACTCTGCTGCTTTTCCTCTCCTTGCTCTCTCAGCTTCTGGCTTCTTCCCACAATCTAAACAGATGGGAGGAGCTAATTTATGAGATGAAGTAATATGATTAGGCTCTTCTCAATATCAAGGTAAAAACCTTGGGAGGATGTTGAGACAATTCTTCATCAAATTCATATGCATCTAATCTAGAATATTAATGTCTTTGGAGACACAACGATTAAGTGAGACTAAAATCAGTAAGTACTCTATAAGCCACTCAAAAAGATTAAAAAAGGAACTTTGCAGACTTGTATACTTATATACATTATCATAATGAAGCTTACTAAAGGGAGGTATATGCAAGAACAAAATATATGAATCATAGGACCAATCTGACTATTATTGGATTATTTTATAGCATTATGTGACAACTCAGTGTATTGCATGGGTCTCTTCAGTTGCACATTTTAGTAAATGTGCTGGCTGATTACTACATTAACTGTTTATGTTCCAGTAAATATGTTATCATTCACTTAATGCTGAATATTTAAATATTGCTTATACTGTGTTCTTAAGTCTTCTTCTTTATCTATTCTCTTCTGAAACTCAGCAATTTTCCCAAAGTACTTATAACTTTGCTTTTATTTCAATTAATTTGGGACATTTACCAGCCTCTTACCAGGAAAAGCCTTAAATATTTCCTTGAACTGTGTGCTCTATAAACTTTTGATGAAATCTTATGAATGACTTAATTTTTTATCCTGGGAATAAAATGTTTTCTTTAGTAACATGCCTCCAGTTTTATAATGAAAACCATTGGAAAAAGTGGACTTGATATGAACTTCCTTCACTGGCAATATTTTTGTGAGTAAACTTATGTGAGTTACATGACTATATTAAGATTCAATCTTTGACCTCTTCATTTTCTACCTTGAAAATTTCATTCCATCACTCTACTTCAACTATCACTGCCATGCAGATGACTTTTCAGACTATATCTCCAGACCTGACCTCTCTTCAAAGTTTAATACCTGCATTCCCCCCTTCCTGTAGAATATTTTTCTAGTTATCCCTCTGACACCTCATCTATTAAGAGGGGAGGTTGGACTAGATAATCCTTAAGGTCTTTTCCAAATCTCAAATATGATTTCAAGATCTGAAATGAAATGAATCTGATGCCTGGAAACACATTCTTATCTCTATGTGAAATCTGACATGTCTAAAATAAAGTTAATTATCTGTCCCCGGTAATGTGCTCCTCCTTTTGACTTTATTATTTCTCTCTATTGCACAGCCATTTTCTCTGTCTCCCATGTTCAAAATCTTGGAATTATCTTTGACTTCCCTCTTGCTTACCTTTTATATTTAAACAACTACCGAGCCTTATTAATTCTACCTCTCAATTCTCTCACATATCTTTGGTCTCCTAGCCCCAATATTACCTTTCTTGTGCAAGTCCTTTTTTCCAAATCCCTTGATTATTGTAATACCAAGCTGGTCAATGTCTTGCCCTCCATCCTGACCCTTTAAAAAAACATCCTTCATAATGATTCCAGATTTTTCTTGCTTATCCAAAGATTGGGCAATGTCACTCATTTTTTTTGCTCCAAAATCTTTAGTGGTTCCCTGTTTCCTACCAAGTAAATTTTAAACTCAATTTTCCTTTAATTCAAAGATCTCCACAGCTTGATGTCACTCTACATTTGTAAACTTAACTCATACTTCTTCCTCCCACATATTCTATACCTTTGTTAAATTAGACTACTCTCTGATCCCTAATAATTTTCTTTGTTTATTCTATGCCTTTGCTTACATCATTCCATCCCTGAAATAGATTCCTTCATCCTCTTAGCCTGTTAAATTGTTATCCATCTTTTAAAGCTTGTCTTAAATATCATTGCCAGGAACCTTCCTTGATCTCTACAGATTTCTCACATGGCACCATGTTTTCAACTTCTTGGTATACTGATGTTGTGTGCATAGGTATTTGACTATATATTCCATGATACAAGATCTTTGTGTGTATAGAGGGCTAGAACTAGAATCAGGAAGACCTGATTTCAAATCCTGACTTTGGCATTTACTACTCATGAGACTCTGGCCAAATCATTTAATGTCTCACTGCCAGAATTTCCTTATCTGGAAAATGGATGTAATAATAGCACTTGCCTCACAGTGTATTTGTGATGATAAAATACGATTTTATTTGTAAAGTTCTTTGCAAATTTTAAAGAGCTATATAAATGCTACTAATTGTTGTTGCAGTTAAATAGTATATATTCCCCTAGAAAGTAGTAATGTACCCCAAACACATAAGGTATTTAATAAATATTTGTCCATTATCATTCAGTTCATGATAAAAAAAATCAATTTGGTCTACAGGTCATGCATTTACTCAATTTATCTTCACTGAACATTTTCAATATGGTTGATACATTCCCCATTAACATGATGTTGGGGACTGTAACAAGAAAAAATTATCATTTTCCCCAAAATATAAGATCCCTAATACAATATTAGGTAAAGTTTATGAAAGTCTGTCTATCCTGAGTGGCTGGAGCAAGGGAGGGGGAATATGTATGTATACTGTAAATTACTTGAGTAAGAGATTTTTGTTGTTGTTGTTTTTCTTTTGTAGGAAGATAAGCAAGGCCTATCATTTCATTGGCATAGGGAATGTAGAACTCCAGCTGTTCTGCAACTAAAAATCTTAAAGAGTTGTCTGAGTCAGGATTAGGCTAAATAACTTGTCCCAAGAACACAAAACTAGCATGCGTCCTAGGTGGGATTTGAACAGTCAGATCTTCTAGTGTTGTCTGCTGTCTGCTAAACTGACAAATTAACTATTTTGTAAACTTAATTTCTTAAACTTGAATTTTGGTCTAAAAATTCTTCCACATTATTAGACTCAAAGAATATTTATTAAATATTCTTTAAATTCCTGGCATTCTCAAGACTGTTCTTTTTCAACCAAAGAGACTACCTGAGAAAACAAATACTTAATATAATATCCTAATCTTCAAATGTCTACTATTCTAAATATCTCATTAATTCCTCTCCTCTTCCTACCCTGCACATTCCCTTCAGCCCCAGGAGATGGTGAGTTTTAAATTCATAATTGGTTCAATAATTTTCTTCTCATCATTTTATTCTGAGTTTCATTGCTAACGACATCTATAGAACATTTGTATTCTAATTTCTCAAACATGCAACCATGTTGCATATGTGATAAACATACATGGGTTACTACTATGCTTGATTTACAAATATGTTTATTAGACCTTCAGGTAATCACGTAAGGCTTTCTCCCTTGAGATATCTGCCCTTTCATTCCTCATTACTTAATGGGCAAAACAGATTGATCTATTTTCTGACAATTTGTCATCTTGCACAGACTGCCATTGTCAATCAGGACTGGGGGACAGCCTGTTCATCAGAACAAGCTGGACCCTTCATTAGCAGTGGACATGTGCTCCTTAAAGAGTTGATCTGAATTCTAAAGACAAAGGGTGAAGAAGCCAAACAAATAGGAGATTCTAGTGAGGTATGTGGTGGACATTACTGAAGGACTGTGAAAGTTGTGACTTCCATTTTCTGATATTGTCATGTCTGTTGCACAGGGGAAGACAACATGCACATGATTACCTGTTAGTGGGAAAGAGCATAGATATAAAGGAGTAAGCTTGGTAGTCACCATATTACTTTTTTGAAAAGAAAACAATTTATTTTAGCATAATTATGTTTCACTTTATCTGTATGTCTTACTATTAATAATAATTGATATTTCTAAAGTGCTATAATACTTTAAAAAAACATCATTTTTTGCTGATCTAATTATTCTGTAGAACAATTTGTAATTATGTCCAAAAGGATATACAATTTTGCACATTCTTTGACCCAGCCATACTAGTTCTAGATCCAAAAGAGATCAAGGAAAAAGGAAAAGATCTATATGTACAAAAGTATAGCAGCTCTTTTAGTGGTGGCAAATAATTAGTAATTGAGGGAATGTCCATCAGTTGTGTAATGGTTGCACAAGTGTTGGTATATTATTATGATAGAATATTATTGTGCTATAAGAAATGACCAGCAGAATGCTTTCAGAAAAACCTGGAAAGACTTATATGAACTGATGCAAATTAAAGTGAGCAGAATAAGGAAACCGTTGAACATAGAAATAGCAATATTGTTAATGATGATCAGCTGTGAAAGACTTAGCTACTCTGATCAATACAATGATTTATGATAATTACAAAGGACTTATGATGAAAAATGCTATCTGCCACCTGATGAACTCTGAGGGTAGATTTAAGCATATTTTTTCACTTCATTTTTCTTGCTTTATTATTTTGCAACATGGCTAATGTGGAAATATGTTTTGCATGACTTCACATGTATAATGGGTATCATATTGCTTGCCTTCTCAATGGGTGGGGGAAGGACTGAAGGAAGTGAGAAAATTTGAAACTCGTTTTTTTTTTAATTTTAAAAACTGACTGGAGTCAAGGGAGAAACATTTTCCTCACAATTCTATCCAATTGAACAAGCATTTATGAAACTCTTAAATAGTATAAGGTACTGGACACTGTGCTTGAGGGAAAAAGACAAATCTAAAAGACAGTCTCTGCATTTAAGGAACCTACATTCTGCTGGAGTAATTGGGAGGGGTATGAAATATGTAACTATATAGAAGAGAATTTGATGAGCAGGCAAGCTGTGTAACAATTAAGGACATCAGAAAAAGCTTCCTGTTGGAGATGGTACATGAATACAAGGAAGTTAGGGATTCTCACAGCAATCATCTAAGGTAGATAATACACATTTTATTATTTTCATTTTCTCAAGGAGGACACTGAGACTCAAATTCTCATAATCAAACAGTTAAATGTCAGGGACAGAAACCTAGGTCTTTTGATTTTGGTCCTGTGTTCTTTCTATAAACTCCATGTGTCTTCCCATTGTGTTTTAAGGAACTCAATTTTAATTCTTCAAAGATTGTTGCATTCCACATTGAAGGTCAAAATATTATACATATTATAAGTATAAACAGAGTAGTTCAGGTAGTTTAGGGAGAAAAGGCACTAGTAGTTGGGGCTGGGGATTGGGGGAAGAGACAATTATCAAGAAATAATTTATGTGGTAGGTGATTTTTGAAATGAGTCTCCCTGGAAATACATGGTTCTTTGAGATATAGGTGAGGAATATAGCATATCAAGAAAACACTGCTGTTAACTATCTGAGAGTTTGTTTCAGGAAGAAGCTTAGTACCATTAAAAAAAGCTGAATAATTTTTCAAATGCAGCTTGGACTATCTATTCAATTCTGGGCCTAACTTATTGTTCAATTGCATGTCTGTTCAAGACAAATATTTGCAGTCTTAGATCAACTCAATGGATTGCAAATCTGACTCTAAATCATAGGTTAAACTATATAGATTTTTCATCCACTTGGTTTTCCTATTTGGATTTTTAGGCTGAAATATTTGGAGTGGTTATGAATCTTATTTCAGAGTTTCTGCAGTTCTCTGAGGCTTGATAAAATTAACACAATGTCATGTGGAAATAAAAGCAACTGAAAGATTCACTGTCTACAGGGAATCTCTGACATTTGAACTGTGTGCTCTACATCATTCATCAGGGTTAAAAATATCTTTGATGAGCATATAACTCCCAGTTTCATGTCTCATTTGATTTTGATAATCAAAAAATTGGGAAGCAAAGTCACCATTTCATAGTGCCTTTAAAGGATTTATATATGCTTTTAACATATGGAAAGCAAACACCTTATCTGAGGAGAATTTTTAAAGCTGTTTTGTTATATCAATCACATTTGTAAAATAGTCAATAAATTGTAACAATGGAATACCATATTGATTATTCCTTTCAGTCAATTGTGTTTACAAGGATACAATTTGCTTTAGAAAATTGTTTTTAAATAATTTCAGTTGTCTTTTCATATTTTCATTGTGAGAAGGCAGCCTGGCATAGTGGATGAGGCACTGGAAGTAAAGTCAGGAAGACCCGTGTTTAAATACCGCCTTACATATTTGCTAGCTGTGTGATCTCAAGGAAATAACCTAACCACTCTTTCCTTCTGTTTTCTCATCTGGAAGATGAAGCATTTGGATTTGGTTGCCTCCAGGATCCCTTATAGTTCCTTCTATTATTCTATTATATGTATATAATTCTACATTTGTGTAGATCATTCTTAAAAAGATTTTGTAGAGGTAAGAAAATATGCACCACTGGGAGAGGCAAGAGAATCATCATCTGGTGAAAGTGAGGGGTAACTAATGGAAAGATGATATGATCAATTGCTATTTATTCAATAAGTAGCATTCTAGAGAAAGCTGGTTTTGTGACTTCTGGTTGGAATTTTTACTGAAGGATCAGAATTTTATAAAATGAGAGGGTATAGATGGGTTTTGAGTGACAGAATTAAAGGCAAAATTGTCATCAATAGAATCCTAGATTTTTAGAAATATCTAAGTATCAAAAAAGAAGGTATATATCCCAGAGTTTGCTCATACCAGCTTGTGAGGGTCAATTGTTAAATTTTTAGCACAAGCATTTATACTTTTATAATGTGGCAAAAATAAAAAAAAAAATTCATGGCTTGAATTATTGTTTTGTTGATTATCTAGTCATCAGAAAGTGAAAGAGAAGATATTAATAATGAAGATTAAACCTAAAAGTGTATAATATATACTTTTTTTTTTTACAGAAAACTAGTTATTAAACATTTACTAGAATTAAGAGTCAGGAGTTATTATGGCCCCTCAATCTGTGTGTGTGTGTGTGTGTGTGTGTGTGTGTGTATGTGTGTGTATCTATAAACAGACTAAGATTCAAATCCCACTTCTGTAATTTAGAAGCTTTGTGACCAATGGAGAAGTTAGTTAGTCTTTGAAGCCTAATTTAGATCATCTTATCTGATGCTTAGTACAATGCCTGGTGCATACTAGGTACTTGATAAATGTTCAGTGATTTATTGTTCTATAAAATGAGGTTAGTAGCACCTGTAGTACTAAACACCCAGTGCTGTCATGAAGATAAAATGAAAGAGAGTATGCAAGTCACTTTTCAACCTGAAATGACTGTCTATAAATGTCTATAAGATGATTGCAAATATAAGAACCAAAGAAGTGATTTTTTTTGTTCATTGAAGTTGGTATTAAAATATAATTTCCTAATAATTAATTCTTGACTTGATTCTAGTGCAGAGGTAAGCTAATTCACCAAGAAATATGGGATAAAGAATGGATCTATTCATCAAAATGATACAAAATATAATATTTTAAACAAAGTGAATAAAGGATTCTTGATAACCCATTTATAATCTGAAAAAAATCCCTCATGTTGTTTGGTCCCTAGCATGGAGTAGGTGCTTCAAAAATGTTCATTGATAGACTGGTTCAATTAAAAAATTACGCTTTATATATCTAGAAGAACAATAAAACTCCAAATATCTCCCGAATGATATCTTGCCCGTACCTTACAGCAGAGCTCTGATTTTATCCCATGTCTCATTGAAAAATCTTCAGATAACTGGTGGTTATCAATCTACTTTTACATACAAATGGGAAGGTCTTGTTCTGAAGATGATATTAGACAATGTGAAAATGTAAAAAGTTATGCCAAGCTTCTTAACTAATGAGCATTGATTAAATTTGGTTTATCTATAAAATAACAAACATTTCAAAATATGTTTGCATTTAACTGCATACTTGTTATGAGTGTACATAGACACACTTGTATGTAATATATGTATGTGTGTGAATAGACATACAGGAATATAAGATGATGTATTTTAATTTATTTTCACCACAATTAAAGTATGGTATGGAAGAAGCACTGTAAAATGTAAAGAATGTTAGGTTTCAAGTCACAATACCTGGGTTTAAAATCATGCCCTTTCACCTTATGGGAACTTTTGAAATGTCCCTTTAGCTTTTTAGGGTTCAATCATATTATTTGTAAAATGAAGTGATTATATTAAAAGACTTTTAACCACTTTTCCAGCTTTAAATATGCTATCTTAGTTCAAAGAAATCCCTTTACATTTGGAGTCAGAGAACTAGGTTCCAAATCCCAGGTCCACTACATGTTAGCTGTATGACCTTGAGGATATCATGGTATCTGACTGAGCTTTGGTTACCTAAACTAAAAATTAGAAAGTTGGACTATATAGTCTCTAAAGTACCTTCCAAATCAAGATGCAATTGGAATTCTAAGAAAACAAAAGATTTATTAATATTGTTGCAAGGAAAGCATTGAAAATCTTCAAGTACCACATATATGTAGGTAATTATCTTCAGCAAATCACTTATGCAATCATTAATTTTAGGAATCTTAAGGAATTATTAAAAAAGGAAAGGAATATTGAGAATATTGACACAACCATTGCCAAAATGGGCTGGGGCCAAAAGTTCTTAACTGATTTTACAATGTGCTATCACAACATGGTAATAATTATACAGAATGATTCTACCTCACCATCATACAGACTGGGACTAGAAATGATTCATAGTACTCAGATTACTGATTTCATCCTCTCTGACACCTTATTGACTCTATTCTACAAGAACAAATTAAAGGATGCAAAAAACCTAGAAACTTAATCTTATGATACTTTTTTTCTTTATATATTTCATGAGAATCTCTGTTCATGGGAAAACTCTGAGGGTATTCCTCCCCAATTAATAGCATCTCTTTTTAAGCATCTCCAGAGAGTAGAACTAGGGAAGAATGAGTGAAAATGATAGGAATGAAGATATTTTTTCAATATAAACTTAATAATCAAATAATCAATTAACAGGCATTTATTAATAAAAATTATCATTGACAAAATTAACAAAATTCATTTTTATCATAAATTACTTCCCTTCCTGTTCCTTCCATCCTCTGGCTTTTACTGAGATTTGGATTCCTCCAGATGACACCAGCTTTTTTCTTCTTTGTGGTTTATGCAATCCAAATTTCTCACCTAATTCAGAATCTAGTCTTCATTATCTACCTATCCTTGCTCATCCCCCACCCAAGTACATGCTTTCTCTTTTGACAATGAATTCAATACCTGATTCAATCTTCCTCTACACCTCAACTCCTACCATCAAACTGGAAGAATTAACATATAATGTTCACTTTTCTTCAAATACTTTAATTCCTCAATCTACTGAATTCCCATGACTTATTCCTCCCTCTGCTTATATAAACACCCAGAGTTGCAAATATCCTTGATCTTGCCATCTCCTACAAGTGTTCCATTTCCACATTCAAAAACTAAATTACCTTTATCTGATCATAATCTTTAATCTTTTCATCACTCCCTATGATTCATTTCTCTTAATCCTACTCTAGATTCTCACATATCCTCTAATGCTTCCATTCCTCATCATAGATTCAAGCAATATCCCTGTACTTGCTACAGTCTCTTCCTTTCATAATCTTAACCCATTAGTGAACCAACACTATCCTCTATCATTCTACAGTGCTATCACTGATCATACCTTGACAATTCCTATCATCCATTTCCTTCCTTCCCATTCATGAATTGCTAAACAAAATTAGAAAAAGTCACAGAGACATAATGACTAGATTGACCCTCAAAATTATGCTATCCAAAATCAAGTGGACTTTTACTGTATCAAAAAATTCTATTATTCTCCAGTAAATTATTTATTATCACAATCACCATATTGGTTATTCTAAGGCCCCTATTATCTCTTTTTTTATTTATAAAATAAATTTTAATTTATTTTTTTCAAAAAATTTTCTTTGTTTTTGTCTGTTTTTTAAAATTTATTTATTTTTAGTTTTCAACTTTTACTTCCACAAGATTTTGAGTTCCAAATTTTCTCTCCATATCTTATCTCCCCCAACCCCAAGATGGCATGCATTCTGAATACCCCTTCCTCCAATCTGTCTTCCCTTCTATCACCCTCCCCTTCTTTTAACCCTTCCCCTTCTATTTTCTTGTAGGGCAAGATAGATTTCTATACCCCTTTGCCTGTATATCTTATTTCCCAGTTGCATGTAAAAACAATTTTTAACATTTGTTTTTAAAACTTTGGGTTCCAAATTTTTTCCCTTCCTCCCTTCCCATCCACCTTCATTGAGAAGGCAAGCAACTAGTTATAAGTTATACATGTGTAGTCATGCAAAAAACTTCCATATCTTATTCTCTCTTTAAACCTCCTATGCTAGCTCCCTCCCTGACCCTCTCAACTGACTCCTTTATCTCATCCTTCACAGAAAATCTTCAGGCCATTTCCTAAAGTTTCCTCTTCTCCCCTCTACATCTCACTTCACTGTCATCTCTCTCCCACTATTTCCTCCTTTGCTCCTGTCCCTAATGAACCAAGTTTCTCTCTCTTCATGTACCTTTCATCCAATAACCTTCCATCCTCCCTAGGAGTTTTCCTTCTTTAGTATTCCTACTCTATCTTTATACTTTAATCTCTCCCTATTCAATAATTCCTTCCCAAATGCCTACAAACCTACCCAAGTTTCTTATAGCTTTAAAATATCTTCACTAGATTTGTTTTATGCCTACTAACTATCCTATCTCTCTCTCATTCTGATCCACACTTCTTGCAATAGCTGGTTATACTTACTGGTTCCAGTTCCTTTGCTCTCACACTCTTCTAAACTTTCTGCAATCTGGTTTATAACTTCATAATTCAACTGAAATGGTTCTTCCTAAATTTATCTTTCTTTTTCTTTTTCTCAATATCCTCTCTCTCTCTCTCTACTCTCTCTCTCTCTCTCTTTCTCTCTTTCTCTCTCTCTGTCTTCTCATTGCTATTTTCCAGGCTCCTTTGCTGGATATTCATCCATTTCTCACATACTGTCAGGATCAACTAATGCATTATCCTAAGCTCTCTTCACTTTTGTCTCTATATGCTCTCATTTAGTTATCTCATTAACTCCCATTCAATTACTATTCCTATGCAGGCATTCCCATTATTCCTATTATTCAATTAGCCTCCATAAGGATGGTTCATCAATCTACATATCTACCTTCACAGATCTTCCTATCTACCTATTCAGTTCAAGTACCTTGTCATCATCTATTAGAATGTTCTATAGACAACTTAAATTCGACATATCCTAAATAATATTTATTATATTTTCATTTAAACCCATCCCTTTTCTTAATTTCCCTGCATTAGTTTCCCAAGAATCATTTTCACTTTTACAAGTCTCACTTTTCTCCAGTTTATTCTCAACATAATGGTCAAATCAAATATTCCTTAAACGAGGGTTTAAGCATTTAATTTTCCCATTTAATAAAGTCTTGTGGCTTCCTATTGCCTCTAGAATAGAATTCAAGCCTCTGAATTATGACATTTAAAGCCACTCACAGACTGGCTTTGGTCTACATATTCAGGGTTATTATATATTAAGCAGAGATATTTATACCCAGCCACAGTGGTCTCAAAAATGAAGATACAATGGAGGTATTGATCACTAAAGAAGAAATTTGCAGGTCTGATGGATTTGTAAACTACTTTAGTTTCATGTTTATGTCTTAGATTCTGTTTCATCTCCACTAGGAATGTTATATAAATCTTTTCAGTGATAGACTTCTTTGAGATCACTTCAGTGAAACTATAAATTATTTGGTTTAATAAATCACCATCATTCATATCCTAGTGGTTAGTATTCCCATAATAAAGTACTAACTGGTTCCAAAAATGTACTACCTGCATCAGATCACAGACTGGGAAAACAATTAAACCATTCCTCTGGACTTCCCTAACCCCAAACTGAAAACAAAAATAAATGGAGTCAAATGGGCTCAATTTAAAATGGTTTCAGTGTTAATGTGGTATGCATGCTGTATTCTACTATGTTTTGTAATTATGTGTATTGTTCTATTGTGTTCTATAATGTTCTCTTGCATTCCAAAATACTCTACAATATGTTTTAACATAAGGAATGAAGAATTAAGGTTGTGGCACAATAATTTTATTGTGGCTACTGCTGATTCATTTTTAAATTACTGGCATATTTACATTAGATTGTGAAATTAAAGCAATATTCATTATTTGAATTATAGGATTTTAAACGTGAAAAATATTACTTCTGTCATAGAAAAACTTAAATAAACTTTGCATACAATCACCTTTAAATGCATATTAACAAATACAAAATACAAAAAAAGGGCATGTATGCTTGAAAGGTCGAATTCTTAAAGCTAAAATATTTTGTGGAAATGATATTCTATTCAAAACTTTAAACTACCAGTTGCCTTTACAACTGAATTAAAATTACTGTGGAATAAATGAGAATATCAGATAATATTCCACATGCAGTTTTAAAAAGGTATATTTCTATTTACTCTGAGTGGAATGCTTTCCTTTTGAAACGCTTTCCTTTTGAAATGTTTTCCTTTTCTTTGCCAATAGCTCCCAGTGAAGCCTTCATATTTTTAAGGTATTGGCTTATGTTTGCTAAATTGAACCATTTCAATTTTTTTAACCATAAAAAGGACAATTTTAAGACTTATTTGTACCTTACAATGCAAACTATAAACCTGAATTATGGTGAAATACTTAATTTAATGCATCTAATTTTGCCCCATAGTTGCTATTAATTCAGCAATAAATCTATAAGCCCTTTGTATTTTCTTTAAAGAAAAAAAAAGCCAGAAAGGAACATTGGAATGTTAAAATGATTTCAAGGAAGATTAATAACATCCACGTGATACTTTTTCTCTCACTTTGCAAGAAAACACATTATTTATTCCATAACAATTGATTGCTTTTCTATGGAATGCCCTTGATTTCTACGGTATTGTGCAGGCTTTTGATATTAATCTGTAAGACATTGTAAGAAAGAATCTCACCTCATCAGACATTCTGCAAGAAACAAAAAAATTCTGCACCTGATAAATCATCCACATCCTCAAAGTGACAATTCTCACTTTAGGAACTGGGCTTCATTGAACTTCAATACATTTTAGATATAACAAAAAAAATATCAAAGGCATATTCTATAATGCACAACCTATAATTTGCCTTCTTAAACTACAGGTGGAAATTTTTTACAAAGCAGGATGTGTGCTTACTTTGTCTTTGCTCTCTTATTTCTCAATCCTTATCTTCCAAAAAGTTATTTCAGGTCATTAAGATAATAAATACAATATGGAAGGGTTGCCACAGTATTAATACACTCATAATAACCTACTAAATATTTCTAAAATAATATATACATTTGTGCATGACATTAAAAAAATAAATTGCAGGTATTTATTACCTGGGAACTGACAATGCTCTTAACCAAAACTTGTGGGCTGAATTTTGGTAATTTTTTTTGTAGTGGTAATTGTGGGTGTAGTTGTTACTCTTCATCTTTGTCTTCTTTCTTCCTCCTTTTTCTCTCCCTCTTCCTGTTTCTTCTCCTCCTTCTCTTTTTCTCCTCCTCCTCCTCTTTTTCCTTTGCCTCTCCTCCTCCTAATTGAATATTTGATAAAATTCAAATAGAAACAGTCCTGGGGCCAGTCGCTATTCTACTATTACCTTATGTTTAAATTTTAATGGATGATTGTCCATTAAGTTTTCAATAGGTACTGAAATTTTGCAGTTTATGGTGATTTGTTGAACAACTTTTACTGTTCTCTTTCAAAGTGAATATTGGTCAATAAGCCAAGGTCCTTTTTATGATATCTCTTCTGTAAATAGCGATGACCTTGTTTTATATTTTCCATACTGTATCTACCTAAAGCCTTCAGTAAGCATCACATATGATGAGGACAAGCTAGAAGCATTTCCAACAAAATTGGAGGTGAAACAAGGATTCCATTATCACCACTGTTGTTCAATATCATACTGAAAGTGTTAACTTTAGCAATAAGAGAAGAAAAAGACATTGAAGGTGTTAGAATAGGCAAAGAAGAAACAAAGTTATCACTCTTTGAGGATGATATGATCATATACTTCGAGAATCAAGTAAAAAATTTACTTGAAATAATGAACAACTTCAGCAAGTTTGTAGGATATAAAATAAATCCACATAAATCACGGGCATTTCTATATATAACTAACAAATCCCAACAGCAAGAGATAGAGAAATTTCATTTAAAGTTATTGTACACATTATAAAATATGTAGGAGTCTATGTGTCTATATGAACACGATTGTAAAACACTTTTCACACAAATAAAGTCAGATATAAATAATTGGAAAAACATCAGTTGCTCATGGTAAGGCTGCACTAATATGATAAAAATAACAATTCTACCTAAGCTAATTTATTTATTCAGTGTCATACCAATCAAACTACCAAAATATTTTATAGAGCTAGAAAAAATAACAAGAAGATTCATTTGGAAGAATAAAAGTTACAGAATACCAAGGGAACTAATGAAAAGAAATGCTAGGGAAGGTGACCAAGTCATACCAGACCTTATTGTATCATAAAGCAACAATCATCAAAACCACTTGGTACTGGCTAAGAAATAGAGTGGTAGATTGGTAGAATAGGTTAGGTATGCAAGACACAGTAGTCAATGACTATAGTAATCTACCATTTGATAAACCCAAAGACCCCAGCTACTGGCATAAAAACTCACTATTTGACAAAAAACTGCTGGGAAAAATGGAAAAGATTATGGCAGAAACTAGGCATAGACCAAAATTTCACACCATGTACCAAAATAAAGTCAAAATGGGTTCATGATTTAAATATGAAGGCTGATTCTATAAGGAACCTGGGAGAGCAAGGAATAGTTTATCTATCAGATTGATGGAAAACAGAAGAATTCATGACCAAACAGGAGATAGAGAACAGTATGAAAACAAAATGGATAATTTTGATTACATTAAATTGAAAAGATTTTGCACAAACAAAGCTAATGCAACTAACATTAGAAGGAAAGTAGAAAATTGGGAAACAATTTTTTACAACCAGTATCTCTGATAAGGGCCTCATTTCTTAAATATATAAACAATTAAGTCAAATTTATAAGAACACATGTAATTTCCCAATTGATAAATGGTCCAAGGATATGAACAGGCAGTTCTCTGATGAAGAAGTTAAAGCCATCTATAGTCATATGAAAAAATGCTCTAAATCACTGTTGATTAGAGAAACAACTCTGAGGTACCACATCACACCTATCAGATTGACCAACATGACAAGACAGAAAAATAATAAATGTTGGAGAAGATGTGGGAAAGTTGGAACACTAATGCATTGTTGGTGGAGTTATAAGGTGATCCAACCATTTTGGAGACTGATTTAGAAGTATATCCAAAGGGCCATGCCCTTTGACCCAGCAATAGCACTTCTAGGGCTATATCCCAAAGAGATCATACAAATGGGAAAAGGACCCACATGTACAAAAATATTTATAGCAGCTATTTTTGTGGTGGCAAAGAATTTGAAATTGAGGGGATATCCATCAATTGGGGAATGGCTGAACAAGTTGTGGTATATGAATGTAATGGAATACTATTGTGCTATAAGAAATGATGAGCAAGTAGACTTCAGAAAAACCTGGAAAGACTTGTATGGTCTGATGCTGAGTGAAGTGAGCAGAACAAGGAGAATGTTGTACACAGTAACAGCCGTATTGTGTGATGACTAACATTGATAGACTTAGCCCTTCTCAGCAATGCAAGGATCTAAGACATCTCCAAAGATCTCATGATGGAAAATGCCATCAATATCCAAAGAAAGAACGATGGAGTTTGAATGCAGAGAAAAACATACTATTTTCTATTTTTTTTCTTCTGTTTTGTTTTGTTTCCTCTTTCTGGTGGTTCCTCTGGTGGTTCTAATTCTTCCTTACAACATTACTAATGTGAAAATATGTTTAATAGGAATGTATATGTGTAGCCTATATCAGATTGCATGCTGTCTTGGGGAGGGAGATGTAGGAGGGGGAGAAAAAATTAAACTCAAAAGCTTATGGAAATGATTGTTAATAAATCAAAATAAACTATTAAAATAAAAGAAAATAATTACATATTGGTGCTTTTATCTCAACAGGCTTTAGTGTGACACTATACGAACCCTGTCTATGGAGGTCTCTGAGTCTATAATCATATCTTAGGTCATTATTACACCATATCCAAAAGCAAACAACTTTTCGTTATAATTGACAGATTCAATGACATGTCCCTTTTGTCAGTTTTTGCTGTTGCTTGGTTAAATGAGGCCTATCTTGCTCCAATAGTATTTTCACAGATTTTTTTACATGCTTTTCATGGGAGCTTAGAATATCTATTAATCTCCTTTTTTTCAACAAGAAAGTATTAACCTTTGTATTGTTGTAATAGTGTTACGAGGCCTTTGATTTGTTAGTAGTGTATAAGGGATTTGTCTTTCTCTTTTTTTGGGGATTCTTTCCAAATATTTTAAAGTTTGGACAGTATACAAGAAGATTGGTATTTTGTAGGGGTTAATTGCTTTAAAAGAGGTTTTTTTTATTTAGCTTTGATTTTAGAATTATAATAAGTCTTTTAATGTTTTCATCAACAGCTTTCTCCACTGCCAAAACTTGATGCTCACTATCTTTCTCCTTAGGCAAAATATTGTTTTCTTATATTACTATGTTTCTTAAAAAATGATGAAAGCTGGGAATGATTTTTATAAAAGACATAGACATGTATTTGGTGTATATTTGGAAAAGTCACTGATTTTCTCATTTTAATGACAGATGTGATGTCATCTGTTAAGAGATATGGTATGAGGCTTACACCTAAGAAGCTTGTAAAATGCTTTTCTACTAAGCCGTATGATATGGTGAAGCACATGAATCAATATGAATAAATCTTATTTTGTCCCATCACTTCATTTTTTTTCAGAGATGCTAGAGTTTTAATCCACGTCTTTGTTGTAATTATTCTATTATTCTATTATTTTAATTTTATTCATGCTTTTATTTCTCATTTAATCTAACCTATATTTTCATTGTTTTGGAATTACTGTGATTATATAAATGACTATCTTTTTCTGTGCCTTTTTTTAGGGTTTCTATCTTTATTTTCCCTCTATTTTCTTTATTTTTGAGTCTCTGTAATAAACTTTTGTATTCATATTGAATTATTTGCTTTGTTTGTTTTCCATTGTTTTGAGTATGTGTATTACTTTAATCTTTCCCCTCTTACCTTTGATTGCTGATTAAGGGAATAAAGACTTTATGAAGTGATCTTGCTTTCCTGATTCCATTCTTTGTGTTACTTTTTCATTACTTTTAATTAATCAGTACAGCATTCAAATTTTCATGATCCTTTGACATGAGAAGTCTCCATGAATGTAACTAGGCTGATGCTTGAAAGAGGTACTCTATTAACAAACTTTACTATCTTGGCAGTACTTCCCTCAGATTTTGCTTTTCTAACATAGAGTTTCAGAACACAGGGTCACCTTCATATCATGGTAGACATCAGTAAAATAATGGTGCCTATGATAATATCTCCTCTATTTGTGATAATATACATATATATGATATATAATAATATCCTATTTTACAGTTTATAAGGTACTTCCCCAAATTTTTTTTCTCTCATATATCTTAGATAGCATATAATTTTTTATAACAACCTTGTGACTTAAACAGACCTTATAACCTTTTCATTGTAGTTGAAAAAACTGATTTTACCATCTTCATAAAGATAATAAATACCAAAATCAGGATTAAAATGGATTTTTTCTTATTCCTGGCTCAGTGATCTTTCTTGTATATCATGCTGCCTTCAAAGTCCACATTGTATTCCCAGGGAAATTTAAAAAGTGCAATAAGCACACACATAGAAATTAGAATGTGAGAACAACTCAGTGTGTCATCACATTTAAATTCAGTTATCAAATGTTCATCTTTCTTGACACAGGAGCAAAATCAGGACTGTAGCTTCAGATTCTTTCTGGTTGTATTTAATTAGTTTCTTTCTTTCCAAAGGTGGAAAGAAAGTTAAAAAGTCCTGAAAAAATTTTTAATTTGATAAAGAGACAACAACATAGAAGACAGAAAGTTGGACTTGTAGTCAATAAAACCTGGGTTCAAATCTGGCCACTATGTGAGCATGGGCAAATTACCTAACTTCACAGTGACCTAAACGACTTCCTTTTTTTTTTCTTTTTTTAATAACATTTTCTTTTTTTTCCCTAATAACATATAAAGAAAAATTTCAACATTCACATTTATAAGATTTTGAGTTCCAATTTTTTCTCCCTCCTTCACTCCCCATCACCTTCCCCAAGACAGTAAGCAATCTGATATAGGTTATGCATGTAAAATAATACAACATATTTACACATTGGTCATGGTAAAGAAGAATCAGAATAAAAAGGAAAAAAACTAAGAGAAAGAAAAAATAACAAGAAAAAAGGTGAAAATGGTATGCTTCAATCTGCATTCAGACTCAGTATTTCTTTCTCTGGAAGTGGATAGTATTTTTCTTCATGGGTCTTTTAGAATTGTCTTAGATCATTGTATTGCTGAGAAGAGCCAAAACTATCTAAATTGATCATTGCACAATGTGACTGTTACTGTGTAGGCTATTTTCCTGGTTCTGCTCACTTAAATCAGCAACAATTCATGTAAGTCTTTCCAGGTTTTTATGAAATTCGCCTGCTCATTATTTCTTATAACACCATAGTACTCCATTCCATTCATATACCACAATTTGTTCAGTCATTACCTAATTGATGGGCATCCCTTCAATTTCCAATTATTATTAACATAAAACGGGCTTTCATAAATATTTTTGTACATGTGGCTCTTTTTCCCTTTTTAAAGATCTTAGGTAAACAGACCTAGTAGTGGTATTGCTGGATCAAATGGTACCCACAATTGCATAGCACTTTGTGCATATTTCCAAATTGCTCTCCAGAATAGTTTGATCAGTTCACAATTCCACCAATAAGGAATTAGTGATTTAACATTCCTACAATACTCCAACACCTATCATTTTTCTTTTCTGTCATATTAGAAAAATCTAATAGCAGTGAAGTGGTACCTCAGAGTTGTTTTAATTTGTATTTCTCAAATCATTAGTGACTTAGAGCATTTTTATATGACTATAGATAGCTTTAATTTCTTCATCTGAAAACTGCTTGTTTATATCTTTTTACTATTTATCAATTGTAGAATGACTTATACTCAAACACATTTGAGTCAGTTCTCTATATCCATTTTGCATTTCTTAATGTTCTCTGTCTTGTGTTTGATATCACCTATGTGTCTAAATCATGTACCCATTTTGACCTTATCTTGGTATATGGTATAAGGTGTTGGTCTATACCTAGTTTGTGCCATATTATTTTCCAGTTGTCCCAGCAGTTTTTGCCAAATTGTGAGTTCTTATCCTATAATCTAGAGTCTTTGTGTTTATTAAACAGTAGATTGCTATCATCGATTATTGAGTCTTGGGTACTGAACCTATTCCACTGATCAACATTTCTGCTTAGCCAGTACCAAGGAATATTTTATGGTTGTTGCTTTATAAGGCAGTTTTAGATCTGGTAAGGATAGGCCACCTTCCCTTGCATTTCATTTCATTAATTACCTTCATATTCTGGACATTTTGTTCTTCCAGATGAATTTTGTTACTATTTTTTTCTAGCTGTATAAAATATTTTTTGGTAATTTGATTGGTATGGCACTGAATAGGTAAATTAATTTAAGTAGAATTATCATTTTTATTTTATTAGCTTGGTCTACGCATAAGCAACTGATATTTTTCTAATTATTTAGATCTGACTTTATTTGTGTGAAAAGAGTATTAGAATTGTGTTCATATAGTTCCTGGGTTTGTCTTGGCAGGTAGACTCACACATATTTTATATTGTTTACAGCTAATTTAAATGGAATTTTTTTCTTTCTGTTGCTGCTGGGCTTTGTTAGTAATATAAAGAAATGCTGATGATTTATGTGGATTTATTTTCCATCCTGGAACTTTGCTAAAGTTGTTAATAATTTCAAGTAGTTCTTTTTAGTTGATTCTCTAAATATACCATCATATCACCTGCAAAAAGTGTTAGTTTTGTTCTTTGTTGCCTTTTATAATTTCTTCAATTCATTTTTCTTCTCTTATTGGTAAAGCTAGCATTTCTAGTACAATATTGAATAACAGTGATGATAATGGACATCCTTGTTTTACCCCTGAGCTTATTGGAAATGCTTCTAGCTTATCCCCATTACATATAATGCTTGCTGATAGTTCTAGATAGATTCTACCTATCATTTTAAGGAAAATGACCTGCATTCCTATTCTATTGTGTTTTTAAGAGGAATGGGCATTGCATTTTGTCAAAAGATTTGTCTGCATCCATTGAGATAATGATATTTTTTTTATTAATTTTGTTATTGAAATGGTCAAATAAGCTGATAGTTTTCCTAATATTGAACTAGCATTTCATTTTGGAATAAATTCCACCTGGTCATAGTGTATTATCTTTGTGATAAGTTGATGTAGTCTCTTGGTTAATATTTTATTTAAATTTTGTGCATCTGTATTCATTTAGGGAAGTTAGTCTATAATTTTCTTTCTCTTTTTTGGCTCTTCCCAGTTTAGGTATTAGGACCATATTTGTATTATAAAAAAAAAATGGTAGGACTTCTTCTTTGTCTATTTTTCCAAATTGTTTAATTGTTCTTTAAATGTTGGATAATGTTCACTGATAAATCCATTTGGCCCTAGAAATTTTTTCTCAGGGAGTTCTTTGAGGGTTTGCTCAATTTATTTTTCTGAGATGGAGTTATTTAGGCACTTTATTTCCTTTTCTGTTAATCTGGACAATTTTTATTTTTGTAAATATTCATCCATTTCACTTATATTGTTAAATTTATTGGCATACAGTTGGGCAAAAGAGTTCCTAATTATTGCTTTACTTTCCTCCTCATTGGTGGTGAAGACACCCTTTTCTTCTTTTTTCTAATCAAATTAAGCAAAGGTTTACCTATTTTATTGTTTTTATCATAAAACCTGCTCAGTTTTATGTATTAATTCAATAATTATCTTAATTTTGATTTAATCTCTCCTTTGATTTTCAGAATTTCTAATTTGAAATTTAATTGGGGATTTTAATTTTTTTCTAGCTTTTTTATTTGTGTGCCAAATTCATTGATCTCCTCTTTCTCTATTTCATTCATGCAAGCTCTAAGGGATGTAAAATTGCCCCTAAGAATTGCTTTCACTGTATCCTGTAAGATCTGGTATATTGTCCCATTATTGTCATTCTCTTGGATGAAGTTAGTGATTATTTCTATGATTTGTTGTTTGACTCACTCATTCTTTAGGATTATATACTTTGCTTTCTAATTTACTTTTCATCTATCTTTCCATGGCTTTTTATTGCATGTTATTTTTAATTCATCATGATCTGAAAAGGATGCATTTAACATTTTTACCTCCCTGCATTAGATTGTGAGGTTTTTATGCCCTAGTACATGGTCAGTTTTTGAGTAGGTGTCATGTACTGCTGAGAAAAAAAATGTGTATTTTCTATCCTCATTCAATTTTCTCCAGAGATCTAACATAAATAACTTTTCAAAAACTCTATTCACCTCTTTAACTTCTTTCTTGTTTATTTTGTGTTTAGATTTATCTAGTTCTGAAAGGGGTAAGTTGACAGTTCCCACTGGTGTAGTATTGCTGTTTATTTAATCCTGTGAGTTATGGGAACTTCATCTCTAAGAATTTCATTGTTCTAACACTTGATGAATATATGTTTAGTATTGATAGTACCTCATTATCTACCATACCTTTTAGCAGGATGTAGTTTGTTTCCTTTTCTTTTTTCATTAGACTTCTTTTTGCTCTTGCTTTGTCTTAGATCAGGATTCCTACCCCTGATTTTTTTTTGTTGTTGTTGTTTTATTTGTTTTTACTTCAGCTGAAACATAATATATTCTACCCCAAACTTTTACCTTTACTCTGTGTGTATCTCTCTGCTTCAGATGTGTTTCCTGTAAACAATATATTGGAGGATTATTGTTTTTAATCCAATCTGCTATCCACTTCTGTTTTATGGGAGAGTTGATCCCATTCACATTCACAGTTATCATTACTAACTGTGTCTTTCTCTTCATGCTAATTTCCCACCAGTTTGTGGTTTTTTTTCTTTTTTCCCTTTCCCTCTTCACCAGTGTTTTGCTTCTAACCACAACCTTTCTCAATCTACCCCCTTCGATATCAGCCTCAATCCCTTTTTTCCCCTTTCCCCTACTACACCTTCCGTCACTTCCACCTTCACTTCTATCCATCTTCCTACTTTTTAATTTGCCCTTTTCAGCCTGCTTTCTATAGGGAAAGATAGATTTCTGTATCCAATTTAGTGTGTATGTTTCTGTAGTCAATTATTATTTTTTATAAATATACTTATTTATTTTTAGTTTTCAACATTCACTTCCATAAGATTTTGAATTCCAAATTTTCTAACCATTTCTCCCATTCCCCACCCTAAGATGGCATGTGAATGAACACAGGCTTAACATATACATTCATATTAAAACTATTTCCATGTTAGTCATATTGTAAAGAAGAATTAGAAACAATGGGAGAAACCATGAGAAAGAAGAAACAAAAAAGAAAAGAAAGAGAGAGAGACAGAGAGAGAGACAGAGAGAAAGAGAGAGACAGAGAGAGAGAGCAACTAATATGCTTTGGTCTGCATTCAGACTCCATAGTTCTTTTCCTGGATGTGAACAGGGTTTTCCACCATTAGTCTTTTGGAATTGTCCAATATCCTTACATTGCTAAGAAGAGATGTCTATCAAATTTAGTCATCATACATTGTGATGGTTACCGTATACAAAGTTCTCCTGGTTCTGCCCATTTCCCTAGTATCAGTCCATATAAATCTTTCCCAGTTTTTCTGAAGTACACCTGCTCATCTTTCTTTATTCCATTGTATTCCATTCCATTCCATTGTATACCAATACATTACAATTTATTCCATTATATTCATGTATTATAACTTGTTCAGCCATTCCTCAACTGATGGGCATTCCCTCAATTTCCAATTCTTGGCTACTACAAAAAGAGCTGCTATAAATATTTTTGAACATGTGAGTCTTTTTTCCATTTGTGTGATCTCTTTGGAATATAGACCTACAAATGGTATTGCTGGGTCAAAGGGTATGCACATTTATATAACCGTTTGGGCATAGTTAAAAATTGTTCTCTAAAATGGTTGGATGAATTCACAACTCCAAAAACACAGCACTATTGTTTCCAATTGTCCCACATCTTTTCTAGCATTTATAATTTTCCTGTTTTTTCATATTAGCCAATCTGATAGACATGATGGGGTGCCTCAAGGTTGTTTTGATTTGCATTTCTCTAATGAATAGTGATTCAGAGCATTTTTTTAAAATGACTATAAATAGCTTTAATTTCTTCATCTGAAAACTGCCTGTTCATATCCTTTGACCATTTAACAATTGGGGAATGACTTGTATTCTTATAAATTTGACTCAGTTCTCTATGTATTTTAGAAATTAGGCTTTTATCAGAGACACTGGTTGTATAAATACTTTTGCAGTTTCTGCTTCCCTCCTAACCTTACTTGTATTGACTTTGTTTATGCAAAAACTTTTCAATTTAATATAATCAAAAGCAGCCATTTTGCATTTCATAATGTTCTCTATCTCTTGTTTGGTCATAAATTCTTACACACTTCATAAATCTGACAGGTAAATTCTTCCTTACTCTTACAGTTTGTATATAGTATCAGCCTTTATATCTAAATCATGTATCCATTCTGACTTTATTTTTGCATAGGGTGTAAGATGTACCTCTATGCCTAGTTTCTGCCATATTGTTTTTCAGTTTTCCCAGCAGTTTTTGTCAAATAGTGAGTGCTTATCCCAGAAACTGGAGTCTTTGGGTCTATCAAACAGAAGATTGATATGTACTTTGATTGCTGTGTCTTGTGTACCTAACCTATTTCACTGATCCACCACTCTATTTCTTAGCCAGTACCAAAAAGTTTCAATGATTGCTGCTTTACAATACAATTTAAGATCTGGTATGGCTAAGCTACCTTCCCTAGTATTTATTTTTATTAGTTCCCTTGAAATTCTGGACCTTTTCTTCTTCCAGATGAATTTTGCTATTTTTTCTACTTCCATAAAACAGTTTTTTGATCATTTGATTGGTAAGTCACTGAATAGCTAAATTAATTTAGGTAGAATTGTCATTGTTATTATCTTAGCTCTGCTTACCCATGAACAACTGATGTTTTTCTAATTATTTACTTCTTAACTTTATTGGCATGAAACTTGTGTTGTAATTTTGTTCATATAGTTCCTGGGTTTGTTTTGACAGGTAGAATCCCAAATATTTCATAATGTCTTTAGTAACTTTAAATGGAATTTATCTTTCTATCTCTTTCTATTGGGTTTTGTCAGTAATATGTAGAAATGTCAATGATTCATGTGGGTTTATTTTATATCCTGCTTTTCAAAGTTGTTCATTATTTCATGTAGTTTTTTTTACTTGATTGTCTAGGATTCTCTAAGTTTATCATTGTATCATCTGCAAAGAATGATAGCTTTGTTTCTTCTTTATCTATTCTAATACCTTCAATTTCTTTTTCTTGTCTTATTGCCAATGCTAATGTTTCTAGTGCCATATCGAATAACAGTCATGATAATGGACATCCTTGTTTCAGCCCTGGTCTTATTGGAAATGCTTCTAGCATATCGCCATTACATATAATGTGTGCTGGTGGTTGTAGATAGATGCTACTTATCATTTCAAGGAAGAGTCCATTTATTCCTATGCTCTCTAGTTTTGTTTTTTTTTTTTAATAGGAATGATTGCTGTGTTTTGTCAAAAGCTTTTTCTGCATCTCTTGAGATATACATATGGTTTCTGTTAGTTTTGTTGTTAATTTGGTCAATTATACCAACAGTTTTCCAAATATTGAATCAGCTTTTCATCTGTAGTATAAATCCTACTTGGTCATTTTTATAGCCCTTTGGGCATAGTTCCAAATTGCTCTCCAAAATGGTTGGATAATTTCACAACTCCACCAAAAATGCGTTAGTGTTCCAATTTTCCCACTTCTTCTCCAACATTTGTCATTTTCTTGTTTTTTCATCTTGGCCAATCTGATAGGTGTGATGTGGTACCTCAGAGTTGTTTTGATTTGCATTTCTCTAATAAATAGTGTTTTAGAGCATTTTTTCATATGACTATATATTGTTTTAATTTCTTCATCTGAGAACTGTCTGCTCATATCTTTGGACCATTTATCAATTGGGGAATGACTTGTATTCTTATAAATTTGTCTTAATTCTCTATATATTTTAGAAATGAGGACCTTATCAGTGAGACTGGTTGTAAAAATTCTTTCCCAATTTTCGACCATCCTTCTAATCTTAGCTGCATTGGCTTTGTTTGTGCAAAAAACTTTTCAATTTAATGTAATCAAAATTATCCATTTTGCTTTTTGTAATGTCCTCTATCCCCTGTTTGGTCATGAATTTTTCTGTTCTCCATAGATCTGATAGGTAAACTATTCCTTACTCTCCCAGTTTGCTTATAGTATCAGCCTTTATATCTAAATCATGAACCCATTTTGACTTTATTTTGGTATATGGTGTGAGATTTTGATCAATGCCTAGTTTCTGCCATACTCTTTTCCAGTTTTCATAGTATTTTTTTTTCAAAGAGTGGATTCTTATCCCAGAAGCTGGGAGTCTTACCAAATTCTTTTTATGATACAAATATGGTGCTGATAGCTAAACCAAGAAGAGTCAAAGCAGAGAAAGAAAATTATAGACCAATTTCTCTAATGAATATAGATGCAAAAATTTTAAATGAAATATTAGCAAATCGATTACAGCAACTTATCACAAGAATAATACACTATGGCCATGTAGGATTTATACCATGAATGCAGGACTGGTTCAATATTAGGAAAACTATTAGCGTAATTGAGAATATCAACACCTAAACTAACAGAAACTACATGATTGTCTCAATAGATGCAGAAAAAGCTTTTGACAAAATACAAAACCCATTCCTATTAAAAAACATTAGAGAGCACAGGTAAAAATGGAGTCTTCCTTCAAATAATAAATAGCATCTACCTAAAACCTTCAGCAAGCATTATATGTAATGGGGACAAGCTAGAAGCATTCCCAATAAGATCAGGGGTGAAACAAGGATGTCCATTATCACCACTGTTGTTCAATATCATACTGGAAATGTTAACTTCAGCAACAAGAGAATAAAAAGAAATTGAAGATATTAGAATAGGCAAAGAAGAAACAAAGCTATCACTCTTTGCAGATGCCACGATGATATGCTTAGAGAATCCTAAAGAATCAAGTGAAAAACTACTTGAAATAATGAAAAACTTTAGCAAAGTTTTTGAAGGCTATAAAATAAACCCACATAAGTCATTGGCATTTCTATATATTACCAACAGAACCTAAAAGCAAGAAATAGAAAGAGAAATTCCATTTAAACTTACTGTAGACATTATAAAATATTCAGGACACTACCTTCCCGAAAGAAACCCAGGAACTATATGAACACAATTAGAAAAGGCTTTTCACACAAATAAAATCAGATCTATAGAATTGAAATAACATCAGTTGCTCATGGGTAGGCTGAGCTAATAAAATAAAATGGCAATTCTACCTAAGCTAATTTACTCATTTAGTGCCATACCAATCAAACTACCAAAAATTATTTTATAGAGTTAAAATTGTGAAGGAAAGCTGAAAAACAAAGGTAGGCTAGAAAGCCAAAATTAGCAGACATAAAAATAAGTGAGAAAATGGGAAAAGAGCCTTGTGGTGGTAGACTGGAAGTTATTTTAATGTAATCTATTTAAACATGTAAGATGAAACTGAAAGGTGTTCCAGTTTTTAAAGAATTAAAGTCTGGGAGGGTTGTAACTAATATCAAAAACAGTATTAAGATAGATATATACCAGGAAATAGTCATATTTGTGTTCATAATGGAGTTTTATTTTAAATAAATTCATCTTCATTGTTTTCTACCATCAACTGTCTTATCATGATTGCTTACCAATGATAGAATATCCTAAAAAAAAGATGATTAATCAGCATTATGATTTTCTATGACAGCTTTGTAAAGTTTTATGATTTAAGTGACTTTTTTTCTAACAATATGAGTTTAACAATGGTGTAACTTAATATTATGAAGCCTAATAAAGGTAGGATTTTGGAGAAAGTTGAACATTGGACTTGTAGGCAGGGAAATCTAATAATCTAACAAATCTAAACCCCTTTGCAAACCTTCAAGCACTATATAAACATGAGTTTGTATCATTATTCTTGAGTTAATGTTTATTCTTGTAATGTATATAAACCACTTTGCAAACAGCTAAGTCTTCTATACATCAGTCATTAGTATTTTGGGGTTTATTTTTCCTCTTTTAAATTTTTATTTACTTTATTGATTTTAGGATTTTTTTGTAAGTTTGAGTTCCAAATTCTCTCCCTCCCTCTAACTCTTCCCTTACTCATTGAGAAGGCAAGGGATATGATATCAACTATATGTGTGAAGTCCTACAAAACTTATTTCCATATTAGCCATGTTGTTAAAAAAAACAAGAAAAATAAATGACATGCAAAAGTATGTTTCAGTCTGCATTAAGAATTCATCAGTTCTCTCTCTGGAAGTGGATAGCATTTTTCCTGAGATATCTAGAATTGTTTTAGATCATTGTATTGATCAGAGAAGCTAAGTCTTTCACAACTGATCATTGCTACAATATTGCTCTTACTGTGTGCAATGTTTTCCTGGTTCTCCTCACTTCACTTTGCATCAATTCAAAAATTACCAAAACCCGGTTTTGGTAATTCTAAGGTGTTGTGATCTGTGGAGAAGTGTAGTTATTCCTCTCCTGATCTTTGTTTTATTCTTTTCCCAGAAAGGATGCCTGATCTCTTGTAGTCACAAGTGATACTGTTCCTCAGTATCCTTACTTCTTTGGGACTGCAAAAGTTCTTCTCTGCCCTGAAACTGTGACCTGAAATTAAGTATAGACAATGAATTTTCCAAACAGCATTATGTCCTGTGCCTAGTGCTAGAAAAGGGGTCTCCTGTAATTTTTTTCTGACCTTTTGTTGGAATTTCCTCATGTTTCTGGTTTGAGACCTCCTGAAACTCCTGCTATAGCTATTTTTACTGCCTCTGAGGCTTACCACAATTTTGCTTCCATGTGACACCAAAGTGTCACAGACTTCACCTTCTTACATCCTAATGTGTCTCAGACCTGAAAAAAGACTCATCCTGACTTTTTGTTGGCTCTGCCACTCCAGAAATATTTGAAGTGTTATTTTAAAGTTTTTTTTTTTTGATGGGAACATTGAGAGAGCTCTGCTGCTTCCTGTAATCTGCCCTCTTGGCTCCACCCCAGAACTCATCCCACATTTCCTTCTGAGGATAATCTTTCCATTTCCATTCTTTTAGAATTCTCCCTTGGTACCATGTCTTACTGTACTTATACCCACATATTTCTTGGTGTTGGTGATCCATCCATTAAAATTCCTCCATATAAAATCAGGTGACAATACTCAAACTGAGTACAATGGAATACTAATATGCTGAAAGAAACTATGAATAGGATGGATACAGATGATAGAAACATTTCAATTAACTGAAGCAAAATGAAATGAGCAAAGCAAAAAAAAACAATATAAGCAATAAATACAAGAATGTAAATGAAAATAAACAAGAACCACAATAAAATAAAAAATACTTTTTGTAAAATTAAAAACAACAAATATAACTAATAATAATGAGTATGAAAAGATACCTTCCCCCCACAACTTTGTACAATTACAAGGCATTGCAAATAATTACAGTTTTTTTAATGTATAGATCAGGGTTGCTTATTTTAAAATTTCTTTTTCTAATTTTCTTTAAGAAAATTGTCCTAAAGAAATGACTATTCAGGGTGGGAAAAGGAGAAAAATAGAGGGGAAAACATAGGTGATATAAAAGTCTAAAATAGCTATAATTTTCAAGAAGGATATAAACTAAAAAGAAAAAAAATAAGCAAAGGGATGGGCCTTTGTTTCAAAAAGTTGGGGTCATCAAATGTACATATTGTTTCAAAAATGGAAACCAATCCACATATCCCCTTCTTGAAAAATATGAAAAATATTCATATAAGGACAGTAAGTTATATCTACAGTTCTAAAACATATTCAATTTTATTTATAGATTTGTTATTAAAAAAACAATCATTCTTCATTTAGATAAAACAATGGAAGTAGTTAGTTTCCAGCTTGACTAATCACCATCCTAATTTTCAAAACAATTTATGGAACAATATTAATTTTAAGATTAGAATTGGTGGGGCTTTTTACATTCCATTTTTTTCTTAGAACTGCACCAAAAAGAAGATTGCTTAGAAGTGGTGATGATAAAAACCATATAACTATTTTCTTCTGAGCCAAAATTTTACCCAGAAATAACTTTTGTGAGTTGCTTTGTATTTGCCTGTTATTTACTTAAAGTAATATATTTAGAGATTGATGGCACCAGAAGTCATCAAGTCCAATCCCTACTTTTTAAGAGTAAGAAATTGAGGATCAGAGAGCTTAAGTGACTTGTCTAAGATCACACAGCTATTAATTTTTTGAGGCAGGATTTGAAGCCATGTTTTCATGACTGCATGTATAACATACTTACCACTATACCATTCTCCCTCTCTTTTTAAAAATTTCCATGCATGTTATCTCTCCCCACGACATACACACTCTAGCATAATGTCTTATATATAGAGGTCCTTAATGAAAACTTGTTGAATTTAAGTAAATTAAAAATTAATTATAAGATATAGATATCCTAAATCTATTATTTGATGTATCAAATTCCAGTAAAAATATATACATTGAAGACTATTATTAAGAATAATATTGATAATACTCAGACAAGATAGTGGAGTGGAGAAGTACTCAGCTGAGCTCTCCCAAATTCCCCTCCAAACAACTCTAAAATAATGTTTCAAATAAAAATCTGAAATGGTAGAATCAACAAAAGGTAGGGTGAAACACTTTTTCAGTCCAGGACAACTTAGAAGCTTGGAAGGAAATGTCTGTCTCACCAAGGTGGTGGTTGTAACTGCTCAGGCTCATAAAGAGAAATTTCATTTAAAATAACTGTAGGCAATATAAAGTACTTGGAAGTCTCCCATCCAAGACAAATCCAGAAATTATATGAACACAATTATATAACACTTCTAATACAATTAAAGTCAGATATAAATAATTGAAAAATATTAATTGCTCATGGGTAGGCCAAGCAAATATAATAATAACAATTTTATGTAAATTAATTTATTATTCAGTGCCACACCAATCAAATTACCAAAAAATATTGTAGAACACTAGAAAAATATAACAGAATTCATCTGGAAGAAGAAAGAAAGAAATCAAGAATATCAATAGAATCACAAAAAAAAAAACAGGTAGGAAGGTGACTTAGCAATACCAGGTCTCAAAATGTATTACAAAGCAATAATCATAAAAGCAGACTAAGAAATAGAGTCACGAATCTATGGAATAAATTAGGTACACAATACACAATTGTAAATAACCATAGTAATCTAGCATTTAACAAATCCAAAAACTCAAGCTTGTGGGACAAGAAATTACTATTTGACAAATTTTTTTCTGGGAAAACTGGAAAGGACTTTAGCAGAAACTAGGTAGAGACTAATATCTTATGCTATATACCAAAATAACATCAATATGGATACGTGATTTAAAAACAAAGGATGATACAATAAGCAAATTAGGGGAACATGGAATATTTTACATGTTAGATCTGTGGAAAGAGGAAGAATTTGTGACCAAACAAGTGATAGAGAGCATTATAGCATGAAGAAATGATAATTTTGATTTCATGAGATTAAAAAGATTTTGCACAAACAAAACCAATGCAGCCAAGATTAGAAGAGAAGAAGGAAACTTGGGAGGAGGGGGAAATTTCAGCAAGTTTCTCTGATAAGGCCTTATTTCTCAAATATATAGAGAACTGGGTCAAATTTATAAGAATACAAGTCATTCCCCAATTGATAAATGGTCAAAGAAAAATAAGTTTTCAGATGAGGAAATCAAAGCTGTCAATAGTCATATGAAAATGCTTTAAATTAATTGGAGAAATGAAAATGAAATCATCTCTGAAGTATCACTTCACACCTATTAGGTTGACTAATATAACAGAAAAGGTAAATGACAAGTTGGAGGAGGTGTGGGAAAATAGGGATACTAATGCAAGACTGGTAGAATTGTAAACTGATCCAACCATTCTGAAGAACGATTTGGAACTTTGTCCAAAAGACTATGGAACTGCACATACCATTTGACCCAGCAACACCAATTCTAATTCTGTACCCCCAAGAGATCATAAAAAAGGAAAAAAGATCCACATCTATAAAAATATTTATAGCAGCATTTTTTGTGGTGGCAAAGAACTGAAATTGAGAGGATGCGAATTAATTGGGGAATGACTGAATAAGTTTTGGTATATGATTGTGATGGAATGCTATTTTGGTATAAGAAATGATGAATAGGATAGTTTTAGAAAAACCTGGGAAAACTTATACGAACAGATGCAAAGTGAAATGTGCAGAACCTGGAGTACATTGTACACAATAATAGCAATGTCACATAATGATAAACAGTGAATGACTTAGCTAGTCTCAGCAATACAGTGATCCAAGATAATTCTGAAGGACTTACAATGAGAAATGATATCCGCCTACAGAGAAAGAACTGATTGAATCTGAATGCACATTGAAGCATATTTTTTTTCAAAATCTTTGTCTATGATGATGATGATGATGACTTCTGTGTTTTCTTCTTCAACATAGATAATATGTAAATGCTTTGCATGACTGACACATATAATTTATATCAAATTGCTTCTTTTCTTTATGAGTGAGGAAAGGAGGAAGGAAAGGAAAGAGAGAATTCAGAACTCAATTTTTAATAAAAGAAATGTTTAAATTTTTTGGTTACATGTAATTGAAAAAAATAAAATCCTCATCACACAAATCCTAATAATATTAATAATTAATGAGGCATTTCATATTCTCTTTTTTTGTTGTTGATAACATCTTGCTGTTTACATCAAGCCCAGGAAAATTACAGAACTTCCTGAAAAGGACTTGTAATCAATCAAAGGAGTCTCACATATTCATCTAGACAGGGAAACCAAAATGAAGGGGAAATATATAGAGGCCAGATTTTATATGCTTTTGGATGGACTTACAGTTGAGCTTATCCAATAGTATCCTTTCCTGGGCAGATAGTAGGATGAGGTAAGCCCCTAGTACAAAAATAGGAAGAATACAGGTTGTATAGATTTCAAGATATTAAGACTTTCTTTTACTAATCTAAAATTTATATGAAAATAAAGGTATATCTTTAAAGTATTATATTTTACTTATGTTTCCATATGGCAAAAATAATGTGGAATACCAATGCATCAGAAGAACTCAACATGAGTATGTCAAGATGAGTATATTTCCTATATGAATATATGGGAAAGACCCATAGTAAATTTAACAAAATTACAACACATAGCCAAAAGTAACTGCAAAGAAGAACAGGTATAAAGGAGATAAATTAATCAGTCAATAACCAACTGTTAAGCCCCTATTGTGAGCCAAAAACTGTGCTAAGCATGTGGAGATACAAAAAGAGGCAAACGTCTTTTCCTGCTTCCAAGGAACTCACAGTCTAAAGGGAGAGACAACAAGAAAACAAATATATGCTAATAAATTATTGTTGTTGTTTAGCCCATTAGTTGTGACACACTCTTGACTCTTCATGATCTTTTTTTTTTCCTTTTTACAAAGATATTCCCTTAATCATTCCCTTATCCAGCTCATTTTACAAACAATGAAACTGAAGCAAACAAAGTGAAGTGACTTGCCTAGGATCATACAACTAGAAAGTGTCTGGGGCCAGATTTGACTTCAGGTCTGCTTGACTGCGGGTCAGCACTTTATCCACTGAAGGGCCTAGCTGTTCTCTGATAAGCTATACATAGGATTAATAGGAAATAATTGAAAGAGAAAAGGCATTAGAAATTAATAATTAAAAGAAATTAAGAGAGTTTGGGAAAGGTCCTCCAATTAGTTCACTCTTCCTCTTCACTTAAGAGACAGATAGAACAGGAGATGGAGGTTCTTTCCATTATACAACACTGTAAAAATAGATTAAAGAATGAATGGAGAGGGAGAGACAAAGAGACAGAGAGACAGAGAGAGAGAGAGAGAGAGAGAGAGAGAGAGAGAGAGAGAGAGAGAAACAGAGGATTAAATCTCAAGGAAATACAACTTCTTGTAGTGGGTAGAGTGCTAGGCTTAGAACTAAGAAGATCAGGGTTCAAGTCTTATCTCTGATACTTACTAGCTGTGTGAGCATGGGCATTTAATTCACCTCAATTTCCTCACCTATAAAATAACAGGCTTTTACTAAGTGGTTTAACAATTCTCTTCCAGTTATAAATCTAAGTCTTATGATTTTCTATCATTTATTAGAAATACAATTACTCTGTTATATTTATAGGATTTCATGTTTATAGGGACATTAGAGAATAGCTCAAGCAACATTTTCATTTTATATATGAGGAAACAAAGACATAGAGAGATTAAATGAATATCCTACAGACACACAAGTCATTAGTGGCAAATGTAAGATTGGGAACCAGGTTTTTTAACATGTGATCCAGCACACTTTTAAATGCATGTTGAGGCAGCTTTCACTAAAATAATAACATTTGTATATGTTCATGTTAACCAAATGCTAAATGTACTTAGTGGTACCTAAAATACTTGAAATATTGATGTATTATGTCTTTTCATTTATTTCACCACATTAAAGTGTCCTGTTAATAACATTGCTGTGAATCAATTTACCTGGATTATTTTTGGCACTCTATGTTCTTATGATCTTATACAAATACCTGGATTTTTAATAGATATACTTATGATAAAAAAATAGCTAGTATTTTTAGCTCTTTAGGGTTTGCAAAGTATTTTACATATATGTTAACTCACGTGATCCTCAAAAACCCTGTGAAGCAGATTTTATTATTTTTGTCATTTTACAGAAAAGGAAAGTAAGACAGAAAAAGATTAAATTATTTGCCTAGGGTCACATAGTAAGTGTGTAAACTGTGATTTGAACTCAGGTCTTCCTGACTCCAAGTCCCACATTCTATCTACTGCATCCCTATTTGCTTCTACATCTATTTGTCTGAATTATATTTTAGTAAATGTATAACAAGTACAAACTTTAATCCAGTGAGATCTTAGATTTGAAATACTATTAAGTAATTTTATTCTCTTGTCAAGCACTCTGACTCTTGCTTCCCAGAGCTGTGAATCATCCAAGAAATAGCAATAGATAAGCAAAGTGATATTTCAGTAATGTTCCATTCATTAACAAGCAATAGGAGAAATCTACAATGAAATATCAGATTTTAACTATGTCTCTGAATCATATGGAGCCAGAACTCAAGGTCACTGAATAGTACTGTAGCCCCACAGGTCTAATGAATCCTCTTGACACACACATGGTGTCAATTTTTAAGGCAAGATAGGTCTCAAAATATTCACAGAAAAAAATAAAGAGTAGAAATATGTTATCTTATTTGGCCACTAATGTAAGTAATATAGTCAAAACAGAAAAAATAATGAAAAGTAATACTTGTAAAGTGGTCTATAAAGTTAATACACATAAGGATTTCTTCTATTATTTTTTTTATTTCTGAAGGAACGAAGGTATATATATTGGCTTATAAGAAACATTAGGACTACATAATATGAATCTGTAGAAATACCTGAGATTGTTTAACATGTTAATTTTTTTTTCATCTATAATAGATTCCATTAAGTACCAGGAATAATTTTATATGAATTTTGTAATTTCCAAGGTAATTCAAAAAATGATTTTAGTGTTTTCTTTTAATGTGAACCCTTACACCAAGGAAAACACATAACTGAGTTCAGCAATTGGCAATAATAGGAGTTACATTAGTACAATTATTACTGAGTGGGAAGATAGGTTTAATCCACACCAAGGTGAAATATCTGTATTGTGTTCTAAGTCCATGGCATCTATTCCAAACTCCAGGTAGCAGTTTTACAAATTAATGTCTTTTATCATAGGAAAAATAAAGGGAGACTTCAGTTAGAACAAATTAAATCCATCTTCAAAGCTGTGAAAACAGCTCAGAAGATACATTCTAATAGT
Source organism: Vombatus ursinus (assembly GCF_900497805.2). Taxonomy (NCBI): domain Eukaryota; kingdom Metazoa; phylum Chordata; class Mammalia; order Diprotodontia; family Vombatidae; genus Vombatus; species Vombatus ursinus. Next base: position 29,179,587 of record NW_020954610.1, read on the forward strand.
TATCATCTAAAATGTCTTTAAGGCTTATGAAATTATATAGGTATCTGTTTGTATGTGTATATATGTGTATAACTCGATCCTTAACAGATTGTGAGATAGATACTATCAATCATCCTCATTTTACATATGAGTAAACTGAGAGAGTAGGGAAGTAGGTGACTTATGCAGGGTCATATATCTCCATATGATCCATCTTATATGTATATGAAATGGGGTTCAAGAAGGAAAATTTTGTCCATTATATCATGTAGCTAATTCTGAAATCCTAATAATAGAGCAGAGAAGGGAAGAGGAGGATATCTTAAAAGTAGTTAGCTTGAGAAAGACAAAGTTATGGAGGCAAATAAATCACTCTAAGAGAGATTTGTTCATGATGTGTCACCAAAACTTATCTTAATAATCTGTCCTTTAAAGCCAGTCTTAGAGACAAATAAATTAAAGTTTGACCTCACAGGATAAAGTAATAAAAATAGTAATACTCTATCTGCATCAAAAGATTTCATAATTGTGTTGTTAGAAAAATACAATAGGGGCTTCTGGTAAAAAAGGTGTTACTATCTGCTTCCATGAGCCAAGATGGCAGAGTAAGAAGTAAGTCTCTCTCACCCTCCTTTATTAACCTCTGAAAACAAAAGAATGAAAAAAAAAGATGAAAATGTAAAACATCTCATCAGCAAAACAACTGACCTGGAAAATAGATCCACAAGAGACAATTTAAAAATTATTGGTCTACCTAAAAATCACAAAGAAAAAAAGAGCCTGGACAGTATCTTTCAGGAAATCATAAAGGAAAACTGCCTGAGGTCCTAGAACCAGAGGGTAAAATAGTCATAGAAAGAATACACTGATCACTTCCTGAAAGAGATCCCAAATTGAAAATGCCAAGGAATATAGTAGCCAAATTCCAAAATTACCAGCTCAGAGAGAAAATATTGCAAGCAGTTAGAAAGAAGCAATTTAAATATCATGGAACCACAGTCAGGATTACACAGGACCTTGCAGCTTCTACATTAAAAGGCCCTAGGTCATAGAACATGATATTCTGCAAGGCAAAGGAGCTTGGATTACAACCAAGGATCAACTACCAGTGAAAATGAGCATAATCTTTCGGGGGAGGAGATGGATAGTCAATGAAATAAGGGATTTCCAAACCTCCCTGGTAAAAAGACCACAGGTCAACAGAAAATTTTATCTTCAAATACAAAACTCAGGGCAGCTAGGTGGCACAATGGATAGAGCAACTGCCCTGAAGTCAGGAAGACCTGAGTTCAAATCCAGCTTCAGTTCAAAGACTTGACATTTACTAGCTGTGTGACCCTGGGTAAGTCACTTAACCCCAATGGCTTAAAAAAACAAAAACAAAAAAAAATACAAGACTCAAGATAGACATAAAAAAGTAAACAAGACAGAAAGAAACAACATATTATTAATAAGGACAAGCTGTTTACATCCCTACAAGGGAAGATGACACTTGCAACTCTTGAGAACTGTATTTATTACACCATGTTAAAGGGGTATACATTGGGTATAAATTAACTTCTATGCAATGATAAAAAAAAATCTAATCAAGTGGGTTAAATGGATCCAAGTAAGTGGTTTAATCTGATCTAAGAAAATGTACTGAGAGAAAAGGAAAGTAGGAGATAGACAAGGGTAAATTACATTACAGGAGAAGGCACAAAAACCTATTACAGTAGAGGGAAGGAAGGCAGGGGGATGAGCATTGTTTGAACCTTACTCTCATCAGATTTGGCTCAAGAAAGGAATAACATAATCAGTTAGATATAGAAATCTAACTTGCCCTATAGGCAGTAGGAGGGAAAAAGGGAAAGAAAAGGGAGGGGGGATAGAAGTAAGGGAAGAAGTAGTAAGGGTAAAGGGGAAGAAAAGGGAGGGAGCTAATAGAAGGATGGTGGTACTGAGGGAGGTGGTGGTCAAAAGCAAAACACTAGTGAGGAGGGAAAAGGAGAAAGGAGAAAGAAAAGCATAAATGGGGGGAGGGAAAGGATGGAGAGAAAGACACAGATAGTAACCATAATTGTGAATGTGATATATAAATGTAATGGAATACTATTGTGTTATAAGAAATGATGAACAGGCAGATTTCAGAAAAACCTGGAAATACTAGTATGGTCTGTTGCTGAGTGAAGTGAGCAGAACCACGAAAACTTTGTACACAGTAACAGCCACCATTGTATGATGACTAATATTGATAGACAACCTTTCTCAGCACTACAAGGATCTAAGACATCTCCAAAGGCCTCATGATGGAAAATACTATCCACATCCAAAGGAAAAATTGTGAAGTTTGAATGCAGATCAAAGCATACTATTTGCTTTTTTTTTCTTCTGTTGTGTTTTGTTTCCTCTTTCTGGTGGTCTCTCCTATTGGTTCTAATTCTTACAATGTAACTAATGTGAAAATATGTTTAATAGGAATATATATGTTTAACCTATATCAGATTACATGCTGTCTTGGGGAGGGAGGTGGGTAGGGAGGGATAGAAAAATTTAAAACTTGAAAGCTTATGGAAGTAATAGTTGATAAATCAAAATAAATGAATTTTGAAAAAGGTGTTAAACAAGGTTATAGCTAAGTCTAGCTTCCTGAAGAAATTCCCTAGCAAAGATTTCATTAAGGATATGAAAAGTTGCAATGGTCAACAAGACCAAAGGGAAAAAAAAACCAAAAACAAATAATTTTTGCCCTCTAGTCCAGAATGTGACAAAAAAATGAGACATCTATCTACACTGGGAACAGGGGCAAATCAACATGACATGAAACTAATGCAGTCTCTCATAAATAAGGCCAAAAATCAGCAGGATCTCAACTGTAGACCAAAGAGTACAGAGGCCCAAAGAAACAGAATAATTAAGGGGCAGGATCACTCTAGCACTAGGTAAGTACCTCAAAACCCTCTAGGAGTCTAGAAACACTGAGATTTCTGAAATCCTATTGAATCTGCAGTAGCGAGTTATGAGAAATTATTTATTTGAACCCCAACTCTATTCCAATTGGTATTAATCATTTTGATATTTTACATAAGTCACATAGGGACAATTAGATAAGATAGGTTCTTATAGTAGTACTTTATATTGAGCTTCAAACTTCAATATTCATTACTTACTTACCAGTTATGAAGCTCACTTGTACAACCACAAGAATACTGACAAAGAAATTCCCATTCTGTTTTACTCAAATTCCATGTCCAAACCCATCATGGGTGGGATGCCTTGATTCTTTGGAAAGTTTTCCAACTTATTTTTGTACCTCTGGACCATTTTTTTTTTGTCCAAAATGAGCAGGTAACCCTCTTATGACCACTTAATAAGTGAAGATGTCCCATGCTTCACTGAACCTGAGGGAATCCCTACCCCCACAGATATACCATTTTTGGCTTATATATAATTTTTAACACTCAAGAGCAAGGTCTATAAACCAGTGAGAGTCTATATTTTACCATGCCTCTTTTTCACATTTGAGTATCAAACCCCATAAAAACAAGGTCCTTGAGACCATGCACATCTCATATCATGAGGGAGATCTGAGGTCCACTTTATTAGAAAGAACCATGGACACTTTTATAAAGTACCATTCTCTCATAGCTCTGCCTCAGTGATTTTTCTTGTAGGTTGGATAATTTTGAAATCCCATGTGGGAAACAAGGAATTCCAGATAGTTGAATGTTAAAGGAGATGTATATAGAACAAAGATACTCAGGAAGTTCATGCTTGAGAAGGAGATGGAGTTCTCCAAAAGGCCTAAAACCAGAGTTATCCCTGGAATTTACTGATTCCACCAGTGAATCAAGAAGCTAAAGATAAGGCAGAAGTGTCATAAGCCATGATTCAATGCTACTAGCCCTCCACAAGGCCTGAAACCAACAAAATCTCCAATATGCACTAAGGGTCTCTCAAAGGTAGAAAGTCAACACTTTATAAGTGATTGAACAAAGATAAAGAGATGGACATGGACTGAGAATACTGCTAAGAAAGATAACCAGAAGATAGAGGCACATTTAAGGGACTGAAGATGAGGAAAGGTCCTGGTTATGGCTCTGGGCCTAGCTCCCTGTCCCAGGTCAGGTCTATGGAAGATGGCAGGAAGAAGGCTCAAAATCCAGTCACCTAATCCAAAATAGGAACAGGGAAGTGCCTACTGACACTTCCTTGCAGAGGCAAGATCATTATCCCTTTAAATTCCCACTGTCTTAAAAAATTATAGAGGGAGTAAGAAAGACAAAGGCAAGGCCTGGGTGGAGCTTAATTCTGTTTTACTAATTTGAAAAGAGGGAATGAAAGAAAAAGGAAAATGAATAATCTGCAAAATAATTGAGTAATGAGGAAGAACTTTATATTTCTTATAATTGAAGTATACAAGAAAAGAAATGCATGGAAATTTGGAGCCAACAGGAAGAGGAAAAGGTATAACATAAGCCTCACTCTTATCTGAACCAAGGAAAACAGTATTAAATGCATAAAAGTTTGGTATAAAAAACATTGAATTCAACAGGTAATAGATATGGTTAGGTAGGAACTGAAGGAAGGGTGTAGTTTTGACAAGGGAATAATAACAAACAAAATACACTTCAACTATGGAGGACAAATGATAAAGCATTTAAAATCGGGAGGGAGTAAAAAAGAAATTATCAGGATCATGAGTGCATAAAAAGAGAAAGGGTAGAAGAGTAGGATCAAAGCATTTAAATTATAGATTATTAGTGTCTATCCCCTTTATTAATTATTTATTTCTCTGACTTTTCCTATTCCCCATCCTTTAAGATGAGCAGGGCAAAGGACAAAGAGAGGAAAAATTATAAAAGGATAAACATATTTAATAATCATAATTACTTGTGACTCAGATGAATTCACCATAAAAAAGAGGAAGGTTGTAGAATGGATTTGAGGGCACAATCCTTAAGTATGCTTTATTATTAGAAACACAGTAGAAACATAGTATCACAAAGTTAAAAAGAGGAGTTGTGGAAAATTTCTTATGCTTCAGTAAAATTAAAAAAAAAATCAGGGATGAGCCAGGATCATGGAATAAGCAGTAAACCACTGCAACTCTCCCATACTCACCTCCAAATAACCATAAAATAGAGCTCCCAAACTAATCCTAGAACAGCCAAATCAGCAAAAAGATGGGATAAAACAACCTTTTAGCCCAAGAAACTTGGAGGATCAGCAAGAAAGGTCCATCTAACTTGGGTGAAAGGGGAGTACAGTGCAGGATGGGAAGTATTCCAGCAAGCCAGCAGAAAGCACTACCTCAGCAAACCAGTGGGAAAACCTGAAACATAGTATAGCGGACAAGACAAATACCAACACCAGGTTCCCCTTAGTATAGCCTTATCATAGCCAGGGGAATAGGTAGACTCCAGCTCCAAGGACCATCACATGTTTCAGTGTAGCCCTGGTAGAACAGGCATCCTCCAGGATCCAGGCATCCAAGCGCTTCAGCACAGCCATAGGCAGACAGGCAGACACCAACCCTATAGGTGCCTGAGCAAACAAGCAGTCACCAGCCTGCTTCAGCATAGCCCTGGGGAAAAAGGCAGCATTTAAAGGCCTGACCACCATGTGCTTCAGTGCAGTTATGGGAAACTCAGAAACACCCCACTGGGCTTCTATACATGCCAGACACCACCACTATGACTGCAGCTCAGCACCAGGTAAGCTGCCAGACCCCTATGACCTCCAGCAGCACCAGCCAATCCCCAATCCTCTCTCACCCTGCAGTGCAGCACCAGACATGAAAGATCTTGGTGGGCCTCAAGGCAACATTAGTGCAGCAACAGGATAAACAGCCCGCACTCATTAGCACAAGAAGCTGGATACATTGCCCCTGCAAACCTTGGAGTAAAGATCAAATTGATTTATTCATTTATTTTTCATTAATTCTTCCTTGATTTCCATTAAGAATATTTTGTAGTTGTCTTTTAACAAATAATGTGTGTATTAATAGCTTAATATAAAACTATTTTATGCATTTCAAGTCATTTTGAGTGTCATTTCTTTTTTATTTTTTTCCTCCCAGATTTTCCTTTTTGTTTCATTTAATATTTTATTTTTCCCCAGTGACATGTAAAAACAATTTTTAACAGTCATTTTAAAATCTTTGAGTTCCAAATTCTCTCACTTCCTCCCTTCTCAACCCTCCCTCATTGAGAAGGTAAGCAATTCAATATTGGTTATACACACTATGTGAAATACATACATACATACATGCATACATATGTACATATACAATAGTTATGTTGCGAAAGAAAACCTAGACAATAAAAACTGAAAAGAAATAAAGTAAAAAAAAAATATTTTTCAAACCGTATTCAGACACCATCAGTTCTTTCTCTGTGGATAGATAGTATTTTTCATGACAAGTCTTTCAGAGTTGTCTTGGATCATTGTATTGCTGAGCAGAGCTAAGTGATTCACAACTGACCATCTTACAATATTGCTGTTACTTTGCACACAGTACATTTCACTTCAGATCACCTCATGTCAGTCTTTCCAGATTTTTCTGAGAGCATTCTGCTAATCATTTCTTATAGCACAATAGTATTCTGTCATAATCACATACCACAACTTATTCAGCCATTCTCCAGTTGATGGCTGTACCCCCATTTTCAATTTTTCAATCACAGAAAAGAGCTGTTATAAATATTTTTGTACATATAGGTCCTTTTTTTTATCAGTTTTTGGGATATAGACATAGTAGTGGTATTGCTAAGTTGAAGGGTTTTTTAGCCCTTTAGGCTTAGTTCTAAATTGCTTTCCAGAATGTTTGAATCAGTTCACAACTCCACCAATAGTGCATAAATGTCTCATTTTTTCCATGTCTCCTTCAACACTTGTCATTCACTTTTTCTCTCCTATTAGCCAATCTAATAGATATGAATGAGGTAGTACTTCAGAATTGTTTTAATCTGCATTTACGAATCAATAGTGAGTTACAGGATTTTTTTTCACATGGCTATAAAGAGCTTTGAATACTTCATCTGAAAAATGATTATATCTTTTGATCATTTATCAACTGAGTATGGCTCTTAATTTTCTAAATTTGACTCCTTTTTCTATATGTTTGAGAAATGAGGCCTTCATCACAGAAACTTGCTTCAAAATTTTTCCAGTTATTATTGCTAACTGTATTTCCCTTCATCCAATTACCTCCCCCATTTATTCAATACTACCTTTCCTTTGTTCCTGTCCTTACTCAAAAGTGTTTTGTATCTAACCACACCCTGCCCCATCTGCCACCCCTTCTATCATAAACCCCTTCTCTTATCCCCTTGCCCCTCCAACTTCTGGTAGGGTGAGATAGATGTCTATGCCCAAATAAGTGTGTATGTTATTCCCTTTTTGAGCCAGTTCTGATGAGAGTAAGGTTCACCCAATCCCTTTCCACTCCTTCTTCCCCTCCATTGTAAAACTTTTTATTGCCACTTTTATATGAGATAATTTACTCCCTTTCTACTTGTCTCTTTCTGTTTCTCCCAGTATATTTCTCTATCACCTCTTACTTTTATTTTTAAGAAATTACCCCTTCATATTCAACTAATACCCATGCCCTGTGTATATACACCTGCTAATTTCCCTAACAATTAGAAAGATCTCATTTTATTTACTTGCTTGTTTGTTTTTAGTTTTCAACATTCACTTTTGCAAGATTTTGAGTTCTAAAATTTTCACTGTCCCTTCCTGCCCCACTTAACAAGACAGCATGCAATCTGATATAAGCCACATATGTAAAAATAAATATATTTACACCTTAGTCATGCAGTGAAAAGAGGAATCAAAACAAAAGGGAAAACAATCAAAAAGCAAATAAAAAAGTAAAAATAGTATACTTAGATATGTATTCAGACTCCATAGTTATTTCTCTGGATGTAGATATCATTTTCCATCATGAGTCTTTTGGAATTCTCTTAGATCATTGCATTAATGAAAAGAACTAAATCTAGCAAAGTTGGTCAATGCAAAATGGTGTTGTTATTGTGTATACTGTTCTCCTGGTTCTGCTCACTTCACTCAGCATCAGTTCATGAAAGTATGTTCAGGTTTTTCTGAAATCTACCTGCTCATCATTTCTTATAGAACAATAGAATTCTATTATATCCATATAGTAAAACTTCTTCAACCATTCCCCAATTGCTGGGCATCCCCTCAATTTCCAATTCTTGGCCACCACACAAAGAGCTGCTATAAATATTTTTGTATATGTGGGTCCTTTTTCACTTTTTATGACCCCTTTTGGATACAAGTTTAGCAGCAGTATTGTTGGATCAAAATGTCTGCATAGTTTTATAGCCCTTTGGGCATAGTCCCAACTTACTCTCCAGAATGGTTGGATCAGTTACAACTTCACCAAGATGGCAATACTATTCCAATTTTCCCAAATCTTCTTCTACATTTATTATTTTCCTGTTTTGTCATGTCAGTCAATCTGATAGATGTGATGTGGTACTTCAAAGTTGTTTTAATGTATATTTCTCTAATCAATAGTGATTTAGAGCATTTTTTCATATAACAATATATAGCTTCAATTTTTTCATCTGAAAACTGCCTGTTCATATCCTTTTACCATTTATCAATTGAGGAATGACTTGTTCTCTATATATTTTAAAAATAAGGTCTTTATCAGAGATACTGGTTGTGAAAATTCTTTCCCAGTTTTCTCCTTTCCTAACAATCTTAGCTGCATTAACTTTATCTTTTTTTAAATTCAATGTAATCAAAATTATCCATTTTGCATTTTGCTATGTTCTCTATCTCTTGTTTAGTCACAAATTCTTCTGTTCTCCATAGATATGACAGGCAAACTACTCCTTACTCCACTAATTTTCTTATAATATCATCCTTTATGTCTAAATTGTATAACCATTTTAACCTTGTCTGAACATATGGTGGAAGGTGTTGGTCTATTCTTCATTTCTGCCATATTATTTTCCAGTTTTGCCAGCATGTTTTTTTCAAATACTGAGTTCTTATCTCAGAAGCTGGAATCTGTGGGTTCCTCAAACACTAGATTACTAAAGTCATTGACTGCTATGTCTTGAGTACCTAACCTATTCCCCTGATCCACCACTTCCTTAGCCAGTACCAACTACTTCTGATGGCTGCTACATTATAATGCAGTTTTAGATCTGGTATGGCAGGGCCACATTCTCTTGCATTTTTTCATTAATTTATTTGATGTTCTGGACTTTTTGTTCTTCCAGATGAATTTTGTTGTTGTTGTTGTTTTTTCTAGCTCTATATAATAATTTTCGAGTAGTTAGATTGGTATGGTGCTGTATAAGTAAATCAATTTAGGTAGAATTTTCATTGTTTTTATATTAGTTCAGCCTACCCATGAGCAGCTGATGTTTTTCCAATTATTTTAATTTGACTTTATTTGTGTGACAAGTGTTTTGTAATTGTGATCTTATAGTTCCTGAGTTTTTTCTTGGCACTTAGATTAACAAATATTTTATATTTTCTGCAGTTACTTTAAATGGAATTTGTATCTGTTGCTATTGGGCTTTGTTAGTAATATATAGAAATGCTGATGATTTGTCTAGTTTTATTTTATATCTTACAACTTTGCTAAATTGTCTATTATTTCAAGTCCTTTTTTAGTGGATTCTCCAAGTATACCTTCATATCATCTTCAAAGAGTAATAGTTTTGTTTCCTCTTTACCTATTTTAATTCCTTAAATTTATTTTTCTTCTCTTACTACATAAGCGAAGATTTCTAGTACAATATTGAATAACAGTGGTGATAATGGACTTCCTTGTCTCACTCCTGATTTTATTGGAAATGCTTCTGGCTTATCCTCATTATATATAATGCTTGCTGATGGCTGTAGATAGATGCTACTTGTCATTTTAAGGAAAATTCCATTTATTGCTGTGCTCTGTAGTGTTTTCAATAGAAATAGGTGATGTATATTGTCAAAAGCTTTTTTTCGGCATCTATTGAGATAATCATATGATTTCTGTTAATTTTGTTATTGATATGGTCTTATATATGATATATATATATATATGAGATATTGATATATGCTGATATTTTCCTAATATTGAACTAGCCCTGCATTCCTGGTATAGATCCCACTTGGTTATAGCTTGTTTGATAACTTGATGTAATCTCTTTGCTAATATTTTATTTAAATTTTTTGCATCTATATTTTCTAATGAAATTGACCTATAACTTTTTGTTTTCTGTTTTGGTTCCTTCTCAGTTTAGGTATCAGGACCATATTTGTATCATAAAAAGAATTAGATAGGACTCCACTTATTTTTAAAATAGTTTATAAAGTATTGAAATTAATTCTTCCTTAAAAGTTTGGTAGAGTTCCAGGAGCCAATATGGTGGAGTAAAATGTAGTCACTCTCACCCTTCCCTATCAACCTCTGAAAGCCCAGAAAATATTGCCCCAGGAAAAACCTTGGAACAGCTGAACCAGAAGAAAGATGGGGAGCAGCAGTGCAGTAGCCCAGGTAGCTTGAGGAATTAACTAGAAAGTCTCCTCCTGCCCCGGGGGAAGGGGAGTATTATGGAATGGGAGGCATCCCAGCCAGCTAGCAGAAAGTCCCACTTTAGGACACCAGGAAGTGATCCTGGTGCCTAGGCATTCTACAGCAAACAGGTCTCCCAATGCCTCAGCAAAAATAAGGGGAGCAGCACTACAAAGGGCCCCAGGTGGATAAACACCCTGCAACATTCATCTGAAAAGAGCTGAAGAAAACCAAAGGAAAGGAAAAGCAGACAACCTAGAATTGCCCAAAAGTTACAGCCTTACTGATTCCAGCCTAACAGCAGGTAAGCTGCCAGAACCACACAGCCTCCAATTGCAAACACCAGAGGCCCCAGCACACAAAGCCAGTGACCAAGACCTAGGCTCCCAACAAAAGAAGTTTGGGTCAGTGCCCTCTGCTCCCCAGCAGGAGAGCACAATCTCTTTAAAGGCCAGGGAATAAAGAAACACCATGAGTAAAAACAAAAGTACCATAGATTCATATTATGAGAAGAGTGAAAATGAAGACAAAAATTCTGAAAAGGACAACATTGTCAACAAACCCATATCTGCAACATCAAAAGGGAATATGAACTGGTCTGAAGCCCAAAAAGCATTCTTAGAAGAGTTCAAAAAGGATTGCAAAGTCAAATGAGAGAGGTACAAGAGTATTTAAAAAAATATAGTCGACCAATTGGAAAAAAAAAAGTACACTGAAGAAAACAAGTCCCTAAAAAACTATAATTGGTCAACTGGGAAAAAAAAGTACACAGAAGAAAACAAATCCCTTAAAAATACAATTGGCCAATTGGGGAAGGAAGTACCAAATCTAATAGAAAAAAAAATTGTTAAAAATTAGAGTTGAACAAATGGAAACTAATGACTCTATGAGAGAGCAAGAGTCAGTCAAACAGAAACAAAAAAAAATGAAAAAAAAGTAGATGAAAATGTAAAATACCTCATTGATAAAACAACTGACCTGGAAAATCGATCAAGCAGAGACAATTTAAAAATTATTGGTCTACCTGAAAATCACAATAAAAAAAGAGCCTAGACAGTGATTCAGGAAATCACAAAGGAAAACTGCCTTGAGGTCCTAGAACCAGAAGGTAAAATAGACATAGAAAAAATCCACCTATCACCTCCTGAAAGAGATCCCAAATTGAAAAAGCCAAGGAATACAAATGGCCAAATTCCAAAATTACCAGCTCAAAGAGAAAATACTGCAAGCAACCAGAAAGACACAATTTAAATATCATGGAACCACAGTCAGGATTACACAGGATCTTGCAGCTTCTACATTAAAAGACCTTAGGGCATGGAACATAATATTCTGTAAGGCAAAGGAGCTTGGATTACAACCAAGGATCAACTACCCAGTGAAAATGAAAGATCATGCTGATCTTTCAGGGGAGGAGATGGATATTCAACTAAATAGATGACTTCCAAACCTTCCTGATAAAAAACCAAAGCTCAACAAAAAATTTGATCTTCAAGTACCAGATTAAAGAGAGACATAAAAAGGTAAATGGGATAGAAAGATACAATATGTTGTTTACATCCCTACAAGAGAAGATGACACTTGTAACTCTTGAGAACTGTGTTGTTATTACACCATGTTAAATGAGTATACATGAAGGGGGTGGATATAAGTTCACTTTGATGTAATGATTAAAAAAAAATCTAATCAAGTGGGTTAAATGGATCCAAGTAAGTGGATTAGTCTGATCTAAGAAAATGTACTAAGAAAGGAGGAGGCAGACAAGGGTAAATTACATTACAGGAAAAGACACAAAAACCTATTCCAGCAGAGGAAAAGAAGGGAGGGGGGTGAGTATTGTTTGAACCTTACTCTCATCAGATTTGGCTCAAGAAGGGAATAACATAATCAGTTAGGTATAGAAATCTAACTTGCCCTATAGGCAGTAGGAGGGAAAAGGGGAAAAAAAGGGAGGGGGGATAGAAGGGAGGGAAGAAGAAGTAAAGGTAAAGGGGAATAAAAAGGAAAGGGCTAATAGAGGAGAGGAGGGACTGAAGGAGGTGGTGGTCAAAACCAAAAACTAGTAAGGGGGTGGGAAGGAGAAAAGAGAAAGAAAAGCATAAAGAGGGGGTGAAAGGATGGAGAAAAAGGCACAGATAATAATCATAACTGTGAATGTGAATGGGATGAACTCTCTTATAAAACAGAAGCAGATACCAGAATGGATTAAAAACCATAATCCTACAAAATGTTGTTTACAGGAAACACTTTTGAAAAAGAGTGACACTTACAGGGTAAAGGTAAAAGGTTGGAGCAGAATGTATTATGTTTCAGCTGAAGTAAAAAAAAAAGCAGTGGTAGCAATTCTGATCTCTGACAAAGCCCAAGCAAAAATAAATCTTATCAAAAGAGATAAGGAAGGAAACTACATCCTGCTAAAAGGCACCATAGACAATAAAGTAATATCATTACTGAACATATATGCACCAAATGGTATAGCATCCAGATTCTTAGAGAAGTTCAGGGAGTTACAGGAAGAAATAGACAGCAAAACTTTACTAGTGGGAGACCTCAACCTCCCCCTCTCTGATCTAGATAAATCCAACCACAAAATAAACAAGAAAGAAATTAAGGAGGTGAACAGAACATTAGAAAAGTTAGGTATGATAGACTTCTGGAGAAAACTGAATGGGTATAGAAAGGAATATACTTTTTTCTCAGCAGCACATGGCACATACACAAAAATTGACCATGTATTAGGCCATAAAAACCTCACAATCCAATGCAGAAAGGCAGAAATATTAAATGCATCCTTTTCAGCTCATGATGCAATAAAAATTATATGTAATAAGGGGCCATGGAAAGATAAACTAAAAACTAATTGGAAACTAAATAAGCTAATCCTAAAAAATGATTGGGTCAAACAAAAAATCATAGAAACAATCAATAATTTCATTCAAGAGAATGGCAATAATGAGACAACATACCAAAACTTATGGGATGCAGTGAAAGCTTTTCTTAGGGGAAGTTTTATATCTCCAAATGAATTGAATCAATGAATTGGGCATACAGCTAAAAAAAAAAACTAGAAAAAGAACAAATTAAAAATCCTCAATTAAACACCAAATTAGAAATGTTGAAAACCAAAGGAAAAATTAATAAAATTGAAATTAAGAAAACTATTGAATTAGTAAATAAAATTAAAAGCTGGTTTTATGGAAAAAAATAAAATAGATAAACTTTTGGTTAATTTAATTAAAAACAAGAAAAAGGACAACCAAATTACTAGTATCAAGAATGAAAAGGGTGAAGTTACTACCTAGGAAGAGAAAATTAAAACAATAATTAGGAACTATTTTGCCCAACTATATGCCAAAAAATCTGACAATCTTAGTGAAATGGATACATATTTACAAAAATATAAATTGCCAAGATTAACAGAGGAAGAATTAAAATACTTAAATAAACCCATCTCAAAAAAAGAAATTGAACAAGCCATTGATGAACTCCCTAGGAAAAAATTTCTAGGGCCAGATGTATTTCTATGAAAATTCTATCAAACATTTAAAGAATGATTAATTCCAATACTATATAGACTATTTGGGAAAATAGGTGAAGGAGTCTTACCAAATTCTTTTTATGATACAAATATGGTGTTGATAACTAAACCAAGAAGAGTCAAAACAGAGAAAGAAAATTATAGACCAATTTCTCTAATGAATATAAATGAAAAAATTTTAAACAAAATAATAGCAAATAGATTACAACAACTTATCACAAGAGTAATACACTATGACCAGGTAGGATTTATACCAGGAATGTAGGGCTGGTTTAATATTAGGAAAACTATCAACATAATTGAGCATATCAACACCTAAACCAACAGAATCCACATGATCATCTCAATAGATGCAGGAAAATCTTTTGACTAAATACAACATCCATTCCTATTAAAAAACAATACAGAGCATAGGAATAAATGGAGTCTTCTTTAAAATAACAAGTAGCATCTACCTAAATCCTTCTGCAAGCTTCATATGTAATGCAGACAAGCTAGAAGCATTTCCAATAAGATCAGGGGTGAAACAAGGATGTCCATTATCACCACTGTTGTTCAATATCATACTGGAAACGTTAGCTTTAGCAATAAGAGAAGAAAAAGAAATTGAAGATATTAGAATAAACAAAGAAGAAACAAAGCTTTCACTCTTTGCAGGTGACATGATTTTATACTTAGAGAATCCTAGAGGATCAATTAAAAAAACTACTTGAAATAATAAACAACTTAGCAAAGTTGCAGGCTATAAAATAAACCTACATAAATTATTGGCATTTCTATATATTACCAACAAAGCACAACAGCAAGAGATAGAAAGAGAAATTCCATTTAAACTTACTATAGACATTATAAAATATTTAAGAGTCTACCTCCTGAAACAAACACAGGAACTCTATGAACACAATTACTAAACACTTATCACACAAATAAAGTCAGATCTAAATAATTGGAAAAACATCATTTGCTCAATGGTAGGCTGAGCTAATATAATAAAAATGACAATTCTACCCAAGCTAATTTACTTATTCAGTGCCATACCAATCAAACTTCCAAAAAATTATTTTATAGAGTTAGAAAAAATAATGACAAGATTGATTTGGAAGAACAAAAGGTCCAGAATATCAAGGGAACTAATGAAAAAAAAATGCAGGAGAGGTGGCCTAGTTATTCCAGATCTCAAATTGTATTATAAAGCAGCAATCACCAAAACTGCTTGATACTGGCTAAGAAATAGAGTGGTGGATCAGTGCAATAGGTTAAATATACAAGACACAGTAGTCAATGACCATAGTAAACTATTATTTGATAAACCCAAAGACCCCAGTTTCTGGGATAAGAACCCACTCTTTGAAAAAAAAACTGCTGGGAAAACTGGAAAAGAATATGGCAGAAACTAGGCATAGACCAAAATCTTACACCATATAACAAAATAAAGTCAAAATGGGTTCATGATTTAAATATAAAGGTGATACTATAAACAAACTGGGAGAGCAAGAAATAGTTTACCTCTCAGACCTATGGAGAACAGAAGAATTCATGACCAACAGTAGAGAACATTAAGAAAAGCAAAATGGATAACTTTGATTGCATTAAATCTGAAAAGTTTTTTGCACAGTCAATGCAACTAAGATTAGAGGGAAGGTAGAAAATTGGGAAAGAATTTTTATAACCAGTCTCTCTGATAAGGATCTCATTTCTAAAATACATAGAGAATTAAGTCAAATCTATAAGAATACAAGTCATTCCCCAATTGATAAATGGTCAAAGGATATGAACAGGCAGTTCTCAAATGAAGAAATTAAAGTCATCTATAGTCATATGAAAAAATTCTCTACATCACTATCAATTAGAGAAATGGAAATCAAAGCTACTCTGAGGTACCACATCATACCTATCAGATTGGCCAACATGACAAAACAGGAAAATGATAAATGTTGGAGAAGATGTGTGAAAATTGGAACACTAAAGCATTGTTGGTGGAGTTGTGAAATGATCCAACCATTTTGGAGAAAAATTTAGAAGTATGCCCAAAGGACTATAAAAATGTGCATACCCTTTGACCCAGGAATAGCACTTCCAGGGCTATATTCCAAAGAGATCATATGAATGGAAAAAGGAACCACATGTACAAAAATTTTCATAGCAGCTCTTTTTGTGGTGGCAAAGAATTGGAAATTGAGGGGATGCCCATCAATTGGGGAATGGCTGAGCAAATTGTGTTATAAGAAATGATGAACAGGCTGACTTAAGAAAACCCAGAAAGACTTGTATGGTCTGATGCTGAGTGAAGTGAGCAGAACCAAGAGAATATTGTACACAATAACAGGCACATTGTGTGATGACTAATATTGATAAACTTAACCCTTCCCAGCAATATAAGGATCTAAGACATCTCCAAAGACTTCATGATGGAAAATGCTATCCTCATTCAAAGAAAGAACTATGGAAGTTTAATTGCTATTTTTTTCTCTTCTGTTGAGTTTTGTTTCATCTTTCTGATGGTTCCTCCTATTCATTCTAATTTTTATTTACAACATGACTAATGTGAGAATATGTTTAATAGAAATGTATATGTATAGTCTATACCAGATTGTGCACTGTCTTGGGAAGAAAGGTGGGGAGGAAAGGGGAGAAAAATTTTAAACTGAAAAGCATATGGATATGATTGTTGATAAATCATAATAAATTAATAAAAAAATTTAAAAAATAACTGAAAAAAAAGTTTGGTAGAATTTACTTGCAAAAACATCTAGCCCTGCAGTTTTTTCCTTAAGGACTTCATTGATGGCTTTTTAAATTTCTGTTTCTGATATAAGTATTTTATTTTCTCCTCTGTTAATCTGGACAATTTATATTTTTGTAAATATTCATCCATTTTACTTACAATGTCATATTTATTGGTATAAAGTTGGGAAAAATAACTCCTATTTATTGTTTTCATTTCCTCTTCAATGATGGTGAATTCACACTTTTCATTTTTGATACTCGTAATTTTTTCTTCCTTTTTTCTAGTGAAATTAATCAAAGGTTTATCTATTTTATTTTTTAATAAAACTAAACACTTGTTTTATTTATTCATTCAATAATTTTCTTAATTTCAATTTTATAAGTCTCTCCTTTGATTTTCAGAATTTCTAATTTGGTATTTAACTGAGGATTTTTAATTTATTCTTTTTCTAGTCACATGTCAAATTCATTGATTCCCTCTTTCTCTATTTTATTCATTTAAGCAGTTAGAGATATAACATTTCCCCTAAGAACCACTTTGGCTGCATCCATAAGTTTTGGTATGTTTTCTCATTATTGTCATTCTCTTTGATGAAGTTATTTATTGTTTGTATGATTTACTTTTTGACATACTCCTTCTTTAGGGGTAGATTATTTAATGTCCAATTAAATTTTAGTCTCTCTTTCCATGGTCCTTTATTACATGCACATTTTCTTGCATCATGATCTTAAAAGGAGGCATTTATTATCCCTTCCTTTCTTCATGGGACTGTGAGGTTTAAATGTTCTAGTATATTGTCAATTTCTGTGTAAGTGTGACTTACTACTGAGAAAAAAAAGTATATTTCTTGAAATTCTTATTCCATTTTTTCCAGAGGTCCACCATATTTAAGTTTTCTAAAATTCTATTCACCTCCTTAACTTCTTTCTGGTTTACTTTGTGGTTAGATTTATCTAGTTCTGAGAGGGGGAGGTTGAGGTCCCCCACTAGTATAGTTTTGTTGTCTATTTCTTCCTGTAACTCACTTAACTTTTCCTCTAAGAATTTCGATGTTATATGAGTTGGTGTATATATGTTTAGTACTGATATTACCTTATTGTTTATGATACCTTCTAGCAGGATGTTGTTTTCCTTCCTTATCTATTTCAATTATATACATAGATACATGCATATGCATATACATACATATACATAGAAACACATATTTGCTTTTGCTTTGTCTGAGATCAGGATTTCTGCCCCACTTTTTTTTTTTACTTCATCTGAAGCATAATATATTCTACTTCATTGTTTTACCTTTATTCTGTGAGTATCTCTCTGCTTCAAATGTCTTTCTTGTAAACAACATATTGTAGGATTATGGTTTTTAATCATTTATGCTATCTGTTTCTGTTTTATGGGAGCATTTATCCCATTCACATTCACAGTTATGATTTCTAAAGGTCCCTTTTTCCCTATACTATTTTCCCCTCTGTTTATGCTTTTCTCTCTTCTTTCTCCCTTTCCTTTCTTATGCATGTTTTGCTTCTGACCACCACCTCTCTCAATCTGCCCTCTCTTCTATTAAACCCTCTCTTTTTTATTTCCCCTTTCACCTCCTACTGCCTATAGGATAAGATAGATGTCTATACCCAACTGAGTTTGTATGTTATTTGCCCTTTGAGCCAAATCTGATGATAGTAAGGTTCAAATAATACTCACCTCCCTTTCTTCTTTCCCTCTACTTTGTTAAGTCTTTATGCTTCTTCATGTGATGTAATTTTACCTTTCTTACCTCCTCCTTTCCTATTTCTCTAGTACAATCCTTTGTTTTTTCTCCACTCCTTAAATAATTATTTTTTATCATCACATCCAAGTCAAATTATACTCACACCCTCTGTCTATGCATACCCTTTCTAAATGTTGTAATAAAGATACATTTCTCAAGATTTACAGGTATCATCTTCCCAGGTAGGTTTGTAAACAGTTTAACTTTATTGAGTAACTGTTTTTATTCTTTCCTATTTACCTTTTTATGCATCTCTTGAGTCTTGTAAATGAAGATAGAATTTTCTTTTCAACTCTGATTTTCCCATCAGGAAAGTTTGGAAGTCCCTTATTTCATTTAACAAATTTTTGATACAGACCTAGTACTACACTTGCTAGGTCAAAGGCTATGCATGGTTATATAGCCCTTTGGGAATAATTCCAAATGTCTTAACAGATTGATTGAATCAGTTCACAGCCCCATTGATAGTGCACTAAAGTTTATTTTTTCCCACATCCCCTCCAATATTTGTCTGTTATCTTTTCTGTCCTGTGAGTCAATATATCACTGTTAGGGCCCTGATTCACTCAGAATGAATGCAAATAAGAATGGTTTCTGTTTGGGTCAGTGATCCTGATGATCTTCCCCTCCCAGATATATACTCCCTCAGTCATACTGAGACCTATTAAATAGCTTAGCTTGAAATGGCCAAGGTCCCCCACTGTATCCTGGGCCATCTCCAGTTGTCCTGATCCAGTTATTCTTGTCTTCAGTGAGTTTTTGTGCCTCCTTTTCCATTTGGCCAATTCTAGTTTTTAAGGAATTGTTTTCTTCAGTATACTTTTCTTCCCATTTGGCCAATGGTATTTTTTAAGGACTTGTTTTCTAACATCAATCTTTGTCCTTCCTTTTTCCAAGCAATTGACTCTCTCTCACATATCTCTCATTTCTTTTCCCAATTTTTCTTCTACCTCTCTTATTATGATTTTTATAATCCTTCTTGAGCTCTTCAAAGAAAGCTTTCTTGGGCTTCAGTCCAGTTCATATTCTTCTTTGAGGTTTCAGATGTGGGTATATTGACAATGTTGTCCTCTTCTGAATTTGTGTTTTGATCTTCCCTTTCCCCATAGTAAGAATCTATGGTCATTGTCTATTTCCACTTTTTTGCTCATGGTGTTTGCCAATTCCTGGCTTTTTATGTGGAGCTCTCCTGTTGGAGCACAAGGTCCACCTAAGCTTCTCATGCTGGGGGTCAGTGACCTGGTCACTGGCTTTGTATGCTGGGGGTTCAGTTGCTGGCAGCTGGGTACTATAGGTGCCTTGGCAGTTTACCAGGTGCTGAACTGGGGTCAGCTACACTGAAGATTTTTGGGTAGGAATGGAGGCTCTGGCCCCTGGAGGATGACTGCTCACCCAGGCTGCTTTGAAGCACTAGAAAGTTTAGCAGACATGGTGGTTTTCCAAACTGTTCCCCTTGCCTGTGCCAAGGCACATGGGACAAGGATGTCTTGGTGTTGGTGCTTGCCTGTTCCAACACCCTGTGGCTCAGGATCTTCCCATGGTTTGCTAAGGTGGTACTTGCTGCTGACTTCCTGGGATGTCTCCTATCCTGTACTATTTCCCTTCCACCAGAATAAAATGGACCTTTCCCATTAATCCTACAAGCTTCCTGGGTGATCACCTTTGTGAGGTGATATTTTCTGGGTTTTTAGAGGTCAGTAAGGGAGGGTGAGAGTGACTTACTTCTCATTCCATCAGCTTGGCTCCTGGAAGCCCTTCTGACAAGATTATTTCCATAGTCCTCCTTAAGCAGCTGATCCTCCACCTGGAAGATGTTCATTTACCTGAGAGCCAGTGTGGCTTCAGAAAAGGGGAAGGCATGGTCAATATGTTATTCACTACCCTGACAACTTCAGGAGAAATGCCAGAAACAGAACAGAGGTCTGTACAAAACATTCTTCAATCTGACCAGAGCCTTTCATACTGTCAGTCATGAAGGCTTATGGAAAATTTTGCCAAAATTTGGTTTCCCAGAGAAGTTCATAAGCATTGTGTATCAATTTCATGACAGCATGCTTGCCTGGATTCTGGACAATAGATAATGCTCTCATGTTTTCCCAGTGAAACTAGGTTGTGTGCTTGCTCCCATGCTTTTTAGCATGATGTTTTTAGTCATGTTTTCAAATGCTTTCAATGAGGATGAATATGGCATCAAAGTCAGCTACTGCACTGACGGCAAATTCTTCAATTTGCCAAGACAATTCTACAAGCCAAGACAAAAGTGGATGGAGTGTTGGTGCATTATTTTCTGTTTGCAGATGATTGTGCACTCAATGCAGCCTCTGAAGCTGAGATTCAACAAAGCATGGATCGTTTCTGTGCTGCTTGTGTTAATTTTGGCCTAACAATTAACACCAAGAAAACACAGGTGCTCTATCAGCCACCACCATACCATCCTTACATGAAACCATCAGTTACAGCAAATGGAGAAGTTTGAATGCTGTGGATAAGTTCACTTACCTTGGTAACGTACTTTCTAGGAATGTATTCATTTATAATGAGGTTGACACACACATTGGCAGAGCTAGGTTGGTGTATGGGAGGCTCTGAAGGAAAGTGTGAGAGGGAAGAGGTATTAGACTGATTACCAAACTGAAGATCTACAGAGCCATTGTGCTGACTTCATTGTTGTATACCTGTGAAAACTGGACAGTATACCAGTGCCATGCCAGGAAACTAAATCACTTCCTTTTGAATTGTCTTAGAAAGATTCTAAAGATAATCTGGAAGGATAAGATACCAGACACTGAGGTCCTTTCTTGAACTAAACTGCTAAGCATTCAGACTCTACCTCAGAGCGTGTGGCTAAGATGGGCAGGCCACACTGTTCAAAATGCAAAATGTGTGCTTACCAAAAAAAGACTATTTTATGGAGAACTCACATAAGAAAAGCATTCACATGGTGGTCAGAAGTGATACAAGGATACTCCCAAGGTCACTCTTAAGAACTTTGGAATTGATTGTGGGACATGGGAGACATTGGCACAGGACCAATCAGCACGGGATGCCCATGTAATAGAAGGTGCTATGCTCTATGAGCAAAGCAGAATTGAAATAGCTCAAAAGAAACACAAGATGCACAGATTTAGAGAATCCACTCCCAATGTTCACATGGCCTATTTGTACCTGACCTGTGGTAGAACATTCTGAGCTCATATTGGTCTGATCAGCCAGTCAGACACACTGAAACTTTACTCTAGCATAATGATGTCATTTTACTCCTCTTCAAGAATGAAGGACATATATGTGTGTCTTTGTGTCTGTGTGTATTTGTGTATGCTATCTTTCTAGCTTCCTCTAAATTCTTTGCATATGTAATTTTTAATGGTATAAGAATAGTTCATTACATTCAGTACAAAATTTTATTGACTTTCTTCTTCAATGATTATGTTCTTTGCTTCCAGTTTTTTGCTACCACAAAAAATGTAGTCATGAATATTTTTTGGGAAAAAACACTATAAAGTCTTTCTTTCTTTCTTTGATTTCTTTATGCATATGCCTGGTAATTGATTGCTAGGTCAATGATATTAGCAAATGCTTTTTGAGGATTTTTATGGGCATTTCCAATGCCATTGGAAGAAATTTTTTGCTAAGAGATGATTCCATGATGATTAAAATCCTAAAGGAAGCTAAATATATTGGTGAGTGCTTTAATTATGGAAATGAATTTTTCCTGATACTATTTTGTTTTCAAAATGTTAATAAATTTTCTGAAAGAATAAATGCTTATTCAGAGTAGAAAAAAACCCTGTTTATGAGTAACTTTATGCCATTATATTAATTTTCAAGTTGTTTCCTACAAGTCCCACCCTCAACAGGTCAAAATCATGCCATCTAGGAAATTGATAGCTAACTGAAATGCATAAGGCCAAGAAGGATTCAAGGAAACAAACACTACATGGCATTGAAAATTTTAAGGAAATATAATTAATATTCTCAGAATGACATGGAACTTTTACAAATATAATGATTTCTGAAAACTGTCTCCAAAATTATATTTTAGTAAGTTGGGAATGACAAAATTATATGCTCTCTTTTAATCCCTTGACTTTCAATCAATTAATCACCAGGCTATTGTTAAATGCCTACTATGTGCCAGGTACTTGATAAGGACTGGAGATAAAAAATATTAAAAATGAAACAGTCTTCACCTTCAAGAATATTGTATCTCTAAAGTGTGTCCTGTATAGAATTAAGATGTAATATCCCAAAAGACATATTATATATATATGCATATATATATATACATATATATATATTTAATTCTCATAGTATATTGTGGTTTGAAGTATACCTTATCAAATATTAGATTAAAAAGATCTATCAACTATTTTCCTAACAGTTTTTCTAAAGCATTGATGATATATAGACAGAACATCTAGATGGTTAGCTGACTTTTTTTCTATATTCATTCAAATCTTTAATATCATATACAGGGCCTGTTTGTTCAATAAATATTTAACCAATTAAGCTAAACTGGAAACTGAAGGATAACAAGGAACCTCATTAGTAATCTGACACTGGGCATTCTTACAACTGAGTTACCCATTCCTATTCAAACCACAATGGTCACACATTATTAGGCATATAGTACTTTGGTTAGTTAATAAGATAAAGATAGGTTTGGGATGGGAGAGATTAAGGACATGACTCATCTCCAGGAATAGAATAAGAATTACTCAAATTATACAAATCAAAGGGACAAATCTGAAGGCAGAGTCTGATGAAGCAATCAGATAAGGATAAGGTTTGTGGAGGTAATTAGTAAAGGCCATTAACAGTTGGGTAATTGAGATTCAGAGTTCCCTAAGTGAAAACAATTATTGCATCAAAATTTCAGTAAAATATAATCACCTAGGGGCACGGACTCATTTTTTTCCTTGTTTGTTTATTTTGTTTGCATCACAATCCAATAGACATCTAAGTGGCACAGTGTACAGATTACTAGGCCTAGAGTCAGAAAGAGGTAAGTTCATACCTGGCTTCAGATACTTATCAGCTCTGTGATCTTGGTCCAGTCACTTAACCTTTATGTACCTCAGTTTCCTTAATTGTAAAAGGGAGATCATAATAGCATTTATCTCACAGGATAATTGTGAAGAACAAATGAGATATTTGTAAGGCACTTTCCACAGTGCCTGGCATATAGTAGGTACTTAATAAATGCTTCTTCCTTTCTTCCTTGTTCTCTCCCCCCATTCCAACAGAGTATCCCCCCACATACACACATGCATACAGTGTGTATATGTAGTACATGTATAATAAATGTGAAGTTGCAGTTTATAGAAGACAGATAAGAAAATATAAAAATAAAGGTCACAACTTCATTTTTTTTCAACAATGTTAAACTGACAAAGAAATAGTTGACTGGGAGAAAGTTACAGGTTATGTTAGAGAGTAGAAGTTCATTTATATGATTTTTTTCTCATAGACTTTTTTGCTCAAGTGATAATGAGGATCAAGAATAAAGTGATAACAGTAGGATATAGAGGATAAAGTAAGCATAAGAGAGACAGCAGGGGGTAAAAATGACTTTACAACTAGATATGGGATTTAAGAGAGAAGGAAGAATTAACCCATCAATTTTGGAGGGCTCTCATAATGTTCTTCTCATGTAATTCTTCATATTACTATTCTTATATAATCCTTTAGTATATGAATCGATGCTCAAATGTTATACCATTCAAGCAGCAAGTACAATTTAAGAAATGCTTCCTGAGGGACATGCATTTAACCAAAAAAGTGCCTCAAGTCATGAAAATTTAAGGCAAGACAGTCCAGTGGGAGATATCTTAGGACGTGTGGAAACTTGTTAGCCCCTTCACATCAAAGCATATAGAAAACCCCTGATTCATTAGTTCATAAAATTTAAAGCTAAAAAAGAACTGAAATATCACCTAGTAGAAAATCCTTAGTTTACAGGTACAGAAACTGAGGTCCCTTTACTACCTACAACTAGAAGTGACTTTTCTACTCACATAAATAGCAAAAGTAAGCATCAAACCCATGTTAATAGTCAATAGTCAATAAACATTTATTAACTACCTACAGTGTGTCAGGCACTGTGCTAAATGCGAGGGATAAAAATATGAGAAAGAAAGATAGCACCTGACCTCAAGGAACTTGCAATCTAATAGAGGGAAAACACATAAAAGAAAAATGAAAACCTGGGGTGGGGAAAGGTACCTGACTGCAGGGGCAAGGTAGTGGAGAAGTCAAAGAAGTCCAAAATGAGTGTTGCTGTAAAAATCACAGAAATCTAAAATTAGTACAGCTGGGTGGGAAGTGAGGAGATGACCCCTGATTCCAAATCTAGTGCTATTTTGACTCTACCTTCTGCCTTTTTCTTCTGTGCACAGGGCAGGCCTCAATTCTAAATAGAATAATCAGGATATTATTCTTCTCTTCGGAGAGGTAGGTGGTATAGTGGATAAAGCATTGGGCTTGGAATCAGGAAGATTCATCTTCCTGAGTTCTAATCTGGTCTGAGACATTTACTAGCTATGTCACCCTGGGCAAGTCACTTAACACTGTTTGCCTCAGCTTCTTCATTAATAAAGTGAGCTGGAGAAATAAGTGGCAAACTACTTCAGAATCTTTGCCAAGAAAACCCCCCAAATGGTATCACAAAGAATTGGACATGAGTGAATAACAACTGAACAAAAAAAAACAAAAAGAAAACAACCTTTTCTTTTCTTTGTACGTGCAAGTTCGATCCCCCTCCTCAGTAAAATCTAAGCTTATTGAAGGCTGGAATTACTTTATTTTTGTTTTTGGTTCTCACTTCTTAGTACAGTGTCTCACATAGTAAGCATTTAATGATACTTGGAAGACTGAATTTTTAAGCATGTACTTGTAAGTTTGGTAGCATTAAACTTCCATGGATTTTGTTCGTTCACTTCAGATAATGTATGTAAATAGGGCAAAAAATTGGCAAAGGTAAGAACAATGTGTTAATAGAAAGAGTGCTGCATTTAGAATCAGGGAACCTGAGTTGATATGCCATTTTTTCTACTTCTCTTTTATTGAGATAGTGTTAGACCATGGATAAAGTGTGAGACTAGGAGCTCAGGAGACCCAGGTTTGAATCATGACTTAGGTATTTCCTATATACGTCACCTTGTAAAAGTCATTTAGCTTCCCTTAGGCTCACTTTTGTTATCTATAAAGTTGAGATAATAATACTTGAGATACGTATCTGCATAGGGTTGTTATAGGGTAAAAGAGCAATGAAAAAATAAGGAATAAAAGAAGGAAGAAAGGAAGGAAGGAAGGAAAGAAAAAAGAAGGAAGAAGAGAGGGAGGGATAAGGAGGTAAATAAAGAAAGACAGGGGGAAGGAAAAAGCAAGGAAAGAAGGAGGGAGGGTGGAAGAAAGGGAGTGAAGGAGAGAGGGTGGGAAGGGGAAGGAAAGAGGGAGAAGAGAAAAAAGAAGGAACAAAGGAAGGAAAAGAAAGAGGGAGGAAGGGAGGGAGGGAGGAAGAGGGAAGGAATAAAGGAAGGAGGGAGGGAGGAGGAAAGAGAGGGGAAAAAGGAAGAGGTAGGGAGAAAGGAAGGAAGGGAAGAAGGAAGGATAAAGCAAGGAAGGGAGGGAGGGAGGGAAGGACTGAAGGATGGAAAAAGGAAGAGGGAGGAAAAGAAGGAAGGAGGGAGATATCTGTTAGAGTAGACTTCCAGGAGCCCTGGTGGCAGAGTAAGCAGTAAATAACCAGAACTCTCACACATTCACCTGCAAACAACCATAAAATAACACCCTGAAACTAACCCTGGAGGAGCAGAACCAGAAAAAAGATGTGGGAAACAATTTTTGAGTCCAAGAAACTTGGAAGTTGTGCAAGAAAGTTCTGTCTCACTGGGGTAAAGGGGGAGCCCAGTCCAGGACAGGAGGCAATGCAGCAAGCCAGCAGCAAGACCTACTTCAGCAAACCAGTAGTAGATCCTGACCTCAATGTGGTGAAACAGTCAATGTCAACACCAGAACCCTCCACTTGCTTCAGCATAGCCAGTGAAACCAGCAGACTCCAGCTTTGAAAACTTCCACATGCTTTAGCATAGCTCTGGGCAAAGAGGCATCCTCCAGCAGCCAAACTCCATTTGCTTCAGTATAACCCCAGGCAAATAGATAGATGCCAACCCTACCAGCACCTAAGAAAACAGGTAGATGCTAGCACAAGGTCCCTGCTACCTGCTTCAGTGTAGCCCCAGGCAAAGAGGCAACCATCAGCTGCTAGACTCTCTGTGCTTCAGTGTAGCCTTGGGCAAAAAGGTAAATGCCAACCCTAGAAGTACCTAAGCAAACAGGAAGCCACCAGATCCAGAACCCTGCCACATGCTTCAGCATAGCCCTGGGTAAACAGGCAGCTGCCAACATTAATGTAGCCCCAGGGTAATACAGAAACACCCCACCACCTCAGCACACACCAGACACCCCAACTAGGACCCCAGCTCAACACTAAGTAAGCTGCCAGAACACTATGTTCTCCAGCAGCCACTCCTACCCAAACCTCTCCACAAAGCACAAGACAGGAGGGTCTCAAGTGGGCCTCAGGGCAACATCAGTGGAGCACTAGATGAACAGCCTACAGCCACTATCACAAGGAGCAAGAGACAGTGGCCCTTCTACCCCAGGAGTGAAGTCAAATTTAAAAGAAAGAAAAAAGGAAGAAAAAGATGAGCAAAAAGCAACAACAAAAATAATTTGACCATAGAAAGTTTTTATGTTTTGACTGGGAAAAGCAAGATACAAACTCAGAAGAAGACAACCCTCTCAAAACATCTATGAGCAAAACCACAAACAAAACTGGGAAGTGGTCTCAAGCCCAGAAAGATCTCATGGAAGAGGTCATAAAGGAGCTTAAAAATCTCATAGGAGAGGTAAAAGAAAAATCAGGAAAAGAAAATGAAAAAAGAGTTAACAACTTTGAAAAAGAAAACAATTGCTTTAAAAGTAGGACTGGCTAAATGGAAAAGGAGATAAAAAGATTCACTGAAGAAAAGAACTCCTTAAAGTGTATAATTGGCCAAATGGAAAATAAAGTACAATAGCTAATTGAGGAAAACAATACCTTAAAAGTTATAATTAGGGAAGTGGAAGCTAATGACTCTATGAGACATCAAGAATCAATCAAAGAAATTCCAAAGAATGAAAAAAAATGGAAGAAAATATAAAATACCTCATAAGAAAAACAATTGATCTGGAAAATATATCTAGGAGAGAAAATATCAGAATCATTGGACTACCTGAAAGCCATAATCAAAAGGAGGACTTGGACAGCATCTTTCAGGAAATTATCAAGGAAAACTGCCCTGATGTCCTGGAACCGGAGGACAAAAAAGGCATTGAAAGAATCCACTGATGACCTCAGGAAAGAGATCCCAAAATAAAAATCGCAAGGAACATTACAGACAAATTTCAGAACTATCAGATGAAGGAAAAATAGTGCAAGTGGCCAGAAATAAACAATACCAATATTGGGGAAAAACAATCAAAAATTCCACAGGATTTTGACTGTTGTAACATTAAAATATCAGAGATCATATAGCATGATATTCTGGAAGGCAAAGGACTGCAACCAAGAATCACTTATCCAGCAAAATTAAGCATAATATCTCAAGGGGGGAAATAGTCATACAATGAAATAGAAGGATTTAAAGTTTTCATAAGTAGAAGACCAGAATTGAGCAAAAAAGTGATCTCTAATATCAAGACTCAAAAGAAGCAAAAATAGGTAAAAAGGAAAGATCAAACATAAGGAATTCAATAGAACTAAACTGTTTATATCCCTCCATGGGAAGGTGATAATGATAATTCTTAAAAATTGTATCACTAATAGTACAGATAGAAGGAACATAAAGGGTAAGGATATAATGTGAATTTGAGGAAATGGCAAAAAAAATTAAGGGATGAGAAAGATGAGTACATTGGATACACAGGGAAGAGGTAGAATGGGGTAACGTATTTCACAAGAAGAGACTGTAATGACCTATTACAGTGAAGAGGAAGATGGGATGAAAATTGATGGGCATCGCTTGATCCTCATTCTCATCAGTATTGGTTCAACAAGGGAATAACATACATAATAAGTTGAATATAGAAATCTGTCTTACTCAACAGAGAAGAGGACAGGAGGAGATTAAATAAGAGGGGAAGGAGGGAATGACAGAAGCGAGGACAGGTCAGGGAAGGTGGTAGAAAGAGGTAAAACACTGGTGAGAAGGGAAGCAGTGAAAGGAGAGAGAGGACAAACAGGAGGATGAACTGAATGAAGGGAAATACACAGGTAGTAATCATAATGTGAATGTGAATGGGATGAACTCTCATAAAATGGAAGCAGATAGCAGAGTGGATCAAAAACCAAAATCCTACAATATGCTGTTTACAAGAAGCAGAGAGACACACATAGAAAAAAGGTAAGGAGCTGGAGCTGAATCAATTATGCCTCAGCTGAAATTAAAAACAAAAAGCAGGGGTAGTAATTCTTATATCAAAGTGAAAGCAAAAATAGACCTAATTAAAAGAGGTAAGGAAGGAAACTACATCTTGAAAAAAGGTATCATAGACAATGAAGCAGTATCAATACTAAACATATGCACCAAGTGGTATAGCATCCACATTCTTAAAGAAGTTAAGTGAGTTATGGGAAGAAATAGACAGCAAAACTATGATAGTAAGGGATCTCAACCGTTCCCTCTCAGAACTCAATAAATCAGACTAAAATGAAACAAGAAAGAAATTAATGAGGTAATTAGAATATTAGAAAAGTTAGACATGACAGACCTTTGGAGAAAACAGAATGGGAATAGAAAGGAATACACTTTTTTTGTCTGAGCAGAACATGACACTTACACAAAAATCGATTAAAATAAGATATGAAATCCTCAAATTTAAATGTAGAAAGGCAGATACATTAAATGTAATCTTTTCAGATCATATTGCAGTAAAAATTACACTCAAAATGGCAGTGGAAAGATAGATTAAAATTAATTGGAAACTAAACAATCTAATCCTAGTGAATGAGTGGGTCAAAGAAAAAAATCATAGAAATAATAAACAAATTCTTTAAAGAGTATGATAACAATGAGATAACATACCAAACTTTATGGGATATAGCCAAAGCAGTATTCAGAGGAAAATTCATTTCCCTAAATTCTTAAATCAACAAAATGGAAAAAGAATACAACTAAATTTGGGTAAGTTGAGTATACAAGTAAAAACAAAAGAAGAGTAAAAAAATTAAAAAAAAAAACAAATTAAAAATCCCCAATTGTGCAGCAAAATGGAAATGATGAAAATCAGAGGTAAGATTAATAAGATTGAAATTAAACAAAACAAAACAAAATTAAACTATTGAGGTAATAAATAAATCTAGGAGCTGGTTTTATGGAAAAAAGCAATAAAATATGTAAGCTACTGGTTATTTTGATTTTAAAAAAGAATGAAGAAAATCAAATATCCAGTATCAAAAATGAAAAAGGTGAAATTACAACCAATAAAGAATAAACTAAAGAAATCATTAGGAATATTTTGTCCAATTACATGCTCATGATATCACAATCTGAGAGAAATTGATGGATATTTACAAAAAAATATAAATTAACTAGATTAACAGATCAGGAAATATATTGCCTAAATAAACCCATCTTAGAAAAAGAAATTGAACAAGCCTTTAATGAACTCCCCATGGTAAAAAAAAATTCTCAGGGTCAGATGCATTCAAGAGTGAATCCTACCAAATATCTAAAGAACAACTAATTCCAATACTATATAAGCTATTTGAAAAAATAGCCTAGAAACTCCTTTTATTGCACAAATAGGGTGCTGATACCTAAACCAGGAAGAGTCAAAACAGAGAAAGAAAAGCATAGACCAATTTCACTAATAAATATTGATGCAAATTTTTTGAACAAAATGCTGGCAAGGCAATTACAGTGTCATATCACAAGGATTATACACTATGACCAGGTAGGATTTATACCAGGATTGCAGGGTTGGTTCAATATTAGGAAAACTATCAACATAATTGACCACATCATAAAAAACCCACAGAAATATGATTATCTGAATAGATACAGAAAAAGCTTTTGACAAAATACAGCACCCATTCCTATTATAAACATTGGAGAGAATGGGGATAAAGAGAGTGTTTCTTAAAATGATAAGCAATATTTATCTAAAACCATCAGCAAGCATTATCTGAAATGGGGATAAGATCTGATCTTCCCAATTAGATTGGAGGTGAAACAAGGATGTCCATTGTCACCACTATTATTCAATATAGCACTAGAAATGTTTGCTATAGCAATAAGAGAAGAAAAAGAAATCAAAGAATTAAAATAGGCAGTGAGGAAACAAAATTATAATTCTTTGCAGATGATATGATTGCATATTTTGACAACTCTAGAGAATCAAATAAAAAATTATTTGAAATAATTAACAACTTTAGCAAAGTTATAGGATAAGATAGACCCACACAAATCATTAGCATTTCTTTATACGACCAGCAAAGCTGAGCATCAAGACATAGAAAGAGAAATTCCTTTTAAAATAACTGTATGTAGTATAAAATGCTTAGGAGTCTTTGTGCCAAGACAAAACCAGTAACTGTATGAACACACTTCCCACACAAATAAAGTCAAATCTAAACAATTGGGAAAATATCAATTGTTCATGAGTAGACCAAACCAATAAATAAAAATGACAATTTTTTTATTCAATGACAATATTTTTATTAAACTAATTTACTTATTCAGTACCATATGCATCAAACTACTAAAAATGATAAAGTTAGAAAAAATAACAACAAAATTAATTTGGAAGAACAAAAGGTCAAGAATTTCACATAAATTAATGAAAAAATACAAAGGAAGGTAATCTAGTAATACCAGATCTAAAACTATATTATAAAGCAATAATCATCAAAACTATTTGGTACTGATTAAGAAATAAATGTGGTGGATTAGTGGAATAGATTAGGTAAACAAGACACAGTAGTCAATGACCATAATAACTTAGTGTTTGATAAACCCAAAGACTCAAGCTTTTGGGATAAGAACCAACAATATGATACAAACTTCTGACAAAATTGAAAAAAACAATAGGACACAAATGAGGTGTAGACCAACAACTCATACCATATGAAGAAATGAGGTCAAAATGGATGCATGATTCAGGCAAAAAAGGTGACACCATAAGCAAAGCTGAAGAGCAAGCAATAGTCTGTCTGTCAGCTATATGTGGAAGGAAAGAACTCATGACCAAACAAGACATAGAGAGCATTATGATACACAAAATAGATAATTTTAATTATACTAAGTTAAAAGGCTTTTGTAGAAACAAAACCAATGCAACCAAGATTAGAGGGAAAGCATAAAGCTAGAAAACAATCTTTACATCAAGTCTCTCATAAAGGCCTCATTTCTTAAATGTATAGGGAACTGAGTCAAATTTATACAAACCATTTCCCAATTGATAAAATGGTCAAAGGATATGAACAGGAAGTTTTCAAATAAAGAAAACAAAGTTATCCATAGGCATATGAAGAAATTCTCTAAAACACTATTGATTAGACAAATGCAAATTAAAACAACTCTGAGGTACCACCTCACACTTTTCAGAGTACCTAATATGACAAAAAAAGGAAAATGATAAATTTTGGCAAGGATATGGGAAAATTGAGACACTAATGAACTGTTGGGGGAGTTTTGAACTGATCTGACCATTCTGGACAGCAATTTTGATCTATGCCCAAGAGGCAACCACACTGTGCATAGTCTTTGATGGAGCAATAGCACTACTAGGTCTGTATGCCAAAAAGATCATTAAAAAAGGAAAAAGAACCTACATGTGCAAAAATATAGGAGCCATTTTTGTGGTGGCAAAATATTGTAAATTGAAAGGATGCTTATTAATCGGGAAATGGCTGAACAAGCTGTGGTACATGAATGTAATAAAATACTATACTGCAGTAAGAAATAATGATTTCCTGAATGGGTCAATTTCAGAAAAAAAAAAAACTTGGAAAGATGTATATGAAGTGATGCAAAGTGAAATGAGCCAACTGAGGAAAACATTGTGCACAGTATCAGCAACATTGTGTAATGATAAACCATGAATTACTCAGTTCTTCTCAACAACACAATGATCTAAGATAAGTACAAAGGACTCAAAAAGGAAAATGCTATAGATATCCAGATATAGAACGGATGGACTCTGAATGCAGACTAAAGCTTACTTTTTTTATTTACTTATTTTTTTCATTTTTATTTTTTCTTTTTGATCTGTCTTCCCCACAATTATGATAAACATGGAAATGTTTTACATGATAGCACATGTATAAACTATATCAAATTGCTTACCTTTTGCAGAAGAGTTGGGAGAGAGAAATATTTGGAATTCAATTTTTCTTTTAAAATTAACACTAGAGGTAGGATTCTGGGAAGAAGGCAGAGTAGATCAGAAAATTCCAAGCTCTCCAGATTTTCCCCACAAACAAGATATAATAGTGTCTCATGGCAAATGCAGAATAGCAAAAATAAACAAGAGTTAGGGCAGAACAATGGTCCTCCTAGGATAACCAGGAGAAGATCAGAAGAAAAGTCCCAGGATATATGAAGTGTAAAAACCTCCAGGCTAGTTCCACTAAAATAACAAGAGGTAAGCATTGGGGCTAACTGGGTTGGGAGGTATCCTTGGCCCAGGCATGGAAATTTTTACCTCCCAGACAGTGTGGGTAGTTGGGCATCAGGCAGGAGAAGATTAAGGGATCCTCTGCTGATAAAGGACACCAGGCCCAGCTGTGCTGCTGAGAAAGGCATGGAATGAGAAGGAATCAGCACATATGTGATAAGTGCAGAAGCAGCGGGGCAGGTACTCTGTTGGCTGTGAGAACTAACAGGAGGGTGGAGTTCTTGATTTTCAGTTCTAGTCCAGAGCGGACAACTGAAGGAGGATCTGAGGCCAGAGGCATCATCCCCCATATCCCAGAACTAGAGGTGATTACAATAATACACTGCAAAAAAAAAAAAGAGCAAAGGAAAAATAACTCAACTATGGAAAGTTACTAATTCAAGAATCCTAGAGAATCAACTAAAAACTATTTGAAATAATTAACAACTTTAGTAAAGTTTCAGGCCATAACATAAACCTACATAAATGATCAGCATTTCTATATATTACTAGCATTTTATTATATTAGCTCAGCCTACCCATGACTAACTGATATTTTTTTCCAATTATTTAGATCTGATTTTATTTGTATGGAAAATGTTTTGTAATTGTATTCATATAGTTCCTGGGTTTGTCTTGACAAGTAGACTCCCAAATATTTTATATTGTCTACAGTTACTTTGAATGGAATTCCTCTATCTCTTGCTGTTGGGCTTTGCTAGTAATATATGTATATGTATACATATATATATATATAATCATATTAAACATATTTATACATTAGTGATATAATAGGAGGGCAGGGTAGTGGGTAAAAGTAGAGTAGAAGAGTCAGGAGGGATAGGAAAGAAGACATACACAGAAGCATAAAGATCTGCAGTAGAATTTATTAGGGAAAAAAAGCAAGATTTGTCTATATCATACTTGAAAAATATTAACTAACCAATCTTTACTTGAAGACTTTGAGTAATGGGGAACACATTATCCAGAGGTAATTTATTCCATTTTGAATTGCTCTAATACTTAAGAAGGGTTTTTTTGTAGTTTTGTTTTTTCTGTTTTGTTTTGTTTTTCTCTCTTCTTTACATTAAGTTTAAATTTGTCTCTTCAGCTTTCACCCATTACTTCCATGTTTCTTTCAGTGGCAAGGAGTACAGGCTGTATGTGACAAGAAGAGTAATTTTAATTTTTCTTCCACATGACAGCCCTTAAAATACTTGAGGAAATCTTTCATGTTCCCCATTATTCTTCTTATTCAAGCAACCTTCATGTGATATGAACTTGAATACTTTATCATTCTGGTTGTGATCTTCTTGAAACTTTTATTGCCCTTCAGTTGTTGAATCATGTTTGACTCTTGGTGACACTGTGGACCATAGCATGCTAATACTGTCCACACTGTTTTTCTTGGCAGGGATACTGCAATGGTTTGTCATTTTATTCTCCAGTGGATTGAGGAAAACAGAGCTTAAATGACTTACCCAGAGTCACACAGCTGGTAGATGTCTGAGGATGAATTTGAACTTAGGTCTTCCTGACTCCAGGGCCAATGTTCTCTCTCTACTGAACCATCTAGCTACCTCTTCTTGAAACTCTATAGTTTATTAATATTCTAAAATAGGGTCCTTAAGTTATCAAAATACTGCAGATGTGATCTGAGTGAGGAAGACTAAAGCAGGACT
This sequence comes from Vombatus ursinus, assembly GCF_900497805.2. NCBI lineage: Eukaryota > Metazoa > Chordata > Mammalia > Diprotodontia > Vombatidae > Vombatus > Vombatus ursinus. The sequence continues at coordinate 29,214,510 of NW_020954610.1, forward strand.
ACATTCATTCTAATCTTGTACATTATGCTTCATTTTGTGGCATAAAATGGCATTAGATTTCTGATTTCTGGATATGCTTACATCAAGTTTTCTTTCCAACAAAACACCCAGAACTTTTAGCATGTCTTCCTTATCTTGTATTTTGATGTTGATTTTTAATTCATAGTGTAAGAATGAATATCTATCTTCAATATTTTAACATTATTAGCTATTTTAAAACTATTATTTAAAATTCTGCTACCCAGTATGTTGACATCACTCTCAGCTTTGAGTCATTTACATACTTGATAATTATGGTTATTATCCAAATATATGTTTAAAATCTGAGAAAGCATAAGGCAAAGCCTTAATCACTAGGCCACTTATTTGAATTATAAATGACTTCTCTGTCAATCCAGCCATTTAACAGATTCAAATTCACCAAAGCATCTTACCCTTATCTCTCCATCTTTTCCACAAGAATAGTTTGAAAATTTTTATTGTGTTTTGCTAAAGTCTAGATAAATGAAAATAAGTTTAGTCTGTCAAGACATGTTGTTAATGAAGCAATATTGACTACTTATGATCATCACTTACATTCTTAATATTTATTCAAGCACATTTAATAGTTTTGCCAAAATTTGAAGTCAAATCATTGGCCTACAGTTGCAGACTCCATCTTCTGCCCTTTACAAAATACCAGGCCATCAATTACCTGTCACTAATCTTGGTGCTTTCTACCATCTTTTCTCCTTCTGTTCTTCAAAGATCCCTTAAAATAGAGCTGTAATCATAACTGCTCATATTTTTGTTATCTTAAGTGGAGTACACTTAGGCCAGTTAACCTAAATTCATTAAGATATCAAGTGACAGTACTCTCTTTCTCCTCACTTATCTTGAATGTCAACTTTCCATTTGTCTTTTTTTGTTGTTCTATACTTTGCAGTCCAATCTTCATTTTCCTTGATGGAATAAACAGAAGGAAAACAAGCATTCAATGTCAATCAAATGAGAATATGGTAATGTATGTAAAATAGTTTGCAAACCACAGGTTATATAAATGTCTACTACATTACATCTATAAAATGAGGAGGCAGGACCAGATGAATTCTAAAATCCTATGCAAGTCTAACATCCTATGTATGAAGACACCAGAAATTAAGAATCATAGAATACACACACATTTAAATGTTCTTGGCCTACTTAAAAAGAAAATAATACCGAGAAAATGAATAAATAAAAGTTCCTGGGAAATGAAACATAAATATAAGGGTTTAGTCAGCATCCCTGCCAAGTTAAACTAAACAGAGCATATCTTTGAAGCTTAAGGAAACTCCATGATCAGATCTACTCCTGGGCAGAAACTCTCAAGACTACAAACCAATTCTGCAGTGATAGATTTTATTCAGGTAAAGGTGAAAAATCTCCCCTGATCATAATTCCCTTACTTTCAGCACCTTTGATTTAAACATAACTAACTTCTATTACTCATAAAAATGAGCCACAGGCCTTTTGTGAAGTTGGATAATAGAACAATGAGGCAGCATTTGCATTACTTGTGCATTAAAAGGAATACATCTACAGGGAAATTAAACAGGCTTTGGGGCACTCTCTCTCTCTCTCTCTCTGCTTCACAAACATACACACATGCACACACATACACACACACACACACACACACACACACACACACTCTTGCTCTCTCTTTTTCTCTTTCATTACTCTGCACCAGGAAGACAGATGAAATCAGTTACCAGAAATCATTGCCCTACAACCAATATCAGACACTGAGTAGTTCAGACTAAAAAGCAATTGTTTTCAGACTGTTAAGTCCTGGAAATGAGATTATGACAGAAATGTTTCATAATTTTAACCAAAAGAACCTGCAAAAGGAATTATGTAAAAATCCACGTCTCTTCTTCTATCCCTTTGCATTTGTAGAACTCAATGGTATATTGCTATCCCAGCCTTACCTCATGTCAGCCTCTTCCTCTCTACCATTTCCCCAGCCATATTTAGGGACAATTTATTCTCATGATTACACAGATATTGGTTATGTTCTTAACCAACACTCTTCACTCCTAATCACCTGTGGCTCAGCTGTTTCTCCTAAAACAAACCATTTGTATTGTCTTTTTAAATTTTCCTCAAGTTCCTTCTCATTATAGCAAAGATAATGAGAGTCTAGGTTGATAGAAGAATATGAAGTAATGTATTCTTCATATCTATTCCATTTGTGGATGTTCATAGGTGAATGTAGACAAAGAGTTTTAGACCAAACTTGCACAAGAGAAAAGAACATATGAACTGGCCTCCATATTACATTAACAGTCCTTAAAAATGCATTAAATATGAATACACAGAGATCACTTAGTTGCATAGGTAAACTGTTATTTCCAGTTGTTTTCTCTTTTAAATATATAGCCAGTCTTTATCAGAGATGAAACTAAAGTAAACACTTTGAGTCTTTTTTTTCCATGCAGAATCTTCTTGTAAACTATAGCACAATGTTGTATCTTGCCAATGAATTTTGCCTAAGAATCAAATGCTATCTTATGCAACAGACTTTGCCAAATCTCATCAGCTGCTAGTATCTTCCATGCAAAAATGTTATAAAATGATATATGATATGATATTACATAATAAGAATATTATATGACATGATATGGTATGACATAATGTAACACAAGTGTAGTGTACTATTATAGTACAGTACAGAATAGTAATAGAATAGCTTAGTTTAACATAGCATAGCACAAGGTAGCATAGTATAGTGTAGCAGAGTATACCATAGTATATTACAATATAGTATGGTATAATATGATACAATACACCATATAGAGTAAAATGGCATGCTATATATTATGATATACAACATGACATATTCCCTTGTACTTATTTTTCACACATTTTATATACTTTTTTATGCACATGTCTCTTGCTATAGAATATAAGGTACTTGCAGATAGATACTACTTTATTTTTGTCCTTATATTCCAAGCACATAGCATGGTTTCTGGCATATAGCAGGCACTTAAATATTTATTGCAAATGATCTGTCCTAAGAAAAACAAGGTGTTTTCGGTACCAATATAATTCTTCTTTCCATTATTCTCTTAAGTTTCCTTTAAGTAAAGTTTATTTTTACTGCCATGTTAGAAATGAAAATTTGGTTTAATATGACTATTACTTCTTTTGTCAGTAGTAGTACTCTAGTAGAAAGGGAAAACTCACTTTCATAAATGTGATAGTCTTATAGAAGATCCAATTGAATGTCATTAATTGGTTCCACGCAAACACAACTAGGTATAAATTAAACAACATTGAAAAGAGGATTTCCACTGTACTCTTATTTGTATCTCACACAATTTTGACCAGTGAGTAGGCTTTCAAAACATGACACTGGAGTTATGTGATAATTTCTATAAGCTATGTGCCACTAATCTCTGGTTTCCCAAGAGATGCATGTCAATGTGCATGCATCTTGGACTGCAATTGATCTCATCTTGCTTATTTGTCTTTACCTGGTTTGAAATTAAAAATTTCTAAGCTCATCCCAGGCTAGATATTTAGTTGTATATCATTTTAACATGATCCAAACATGCAACAACACTGAATTAGTAAGCTATTTAGTTGGAACTGAAATGAATATTAAGGTAAAAATCAAACTATCTTGCATACATTCTTGAACAAATTTTGCTTCTTTTCTGGCCCTCTTTCTCCCTCCTGAATACTTGGGAAACAATCATCACTAGTTTGGAAAAGGGATATTATCTTCACTGCAGACAGCTTTATTGTCCCAATTCTACAACCATTGCCTTCTTGGTTTTATTTATTTGTTTTTGCTTTGTGTTTGTGCATAGGTGTGTATGTGTGCATTCACTTCTTTCTATATCATATCTCCACACAATTTTTGGCTTAGTTTGTTTCAGATACCAATCCTTCAGCTCTTTGGCTCACATACTTCATTTGAGTTCCAGTAGAAGCTGCAATATTTCCTCTCCAATCACCCAACACCCAAATACAAGTCTCACATAAAGTCCAATCATTGGCTCTTTGTTTAAGTGTGAATGCAACCTGCTGGAAAATATTATCTTCTGATGACAAAAATATATCATATTCTCCTTTGTCCTCACTCTCCCCCCTACCAATAAAATAAATAATTAGGTCTTATAAATTATACTGGTACAAATATGAACTGCCTTAAGTACTCATCATACAATACTCATTGGTTTACATAAAGAATAGTCATGAATAATTATTCCTCATGCACAGATCACATGCAAGTAAATAAAATCCAAATTAACATTATATAGAATAGACAAAACACATAGGTCACAAGCAGCAGCATAATATATGAAATCAAATGAGAGTTTCATTAAGAAGGACAAATACATATATGGTACATAACATCACATTTTGGGGTTTCATGCAAACTATATATTAAATATCTCCCAAGAATGGGAACCACCACACGATATGTTTAATAAAAATCTTGTCCATTTTACTAGGGTCATAATATAGCAACCTGGAAGTCCTCAAACTTATGTAGTAACTTGTTGTTAGTTTCAAATGATAAATTTCTGCACTTACTAAGATCAGGTTATGTTCTGTAATCTCAAGTCTGGGCTCACGGATGGCTCAGGATGAATTAATCGGACTCTATAACTGAGTCCTCTTACTTTATAGCCTCCAAGGATATAACAGGATGCAAAATAATGATAATGATAATGATAGTGATAATGATGATGATGATGATGATGATGATGATTGATGATGATCAAAGGCATGTTGATTGATTCAATGAATCAATCAACATGCCTTTGTCATGAACATATTATGTTCCAAGTATTGTGCTAAAGATACACAGACAAAAGTGAAACAGTTCTAACCCTCAGATATCTTAAATTCTATAGACATATTGCATATGTCTAAATATATATAAAATGGATACAAGATCACATAGGGCATTAGTAGCTGGGGTGTGGGGGTTAAAGCAATTCTTCATGAGGAACATGACCCTTGATCTGAGTCTTGAAGAAAACTAGAGAATGAAGAAAGGGGATTGAAGATGGGGTGTCCCCAAGCATGAGGGACAAACCACAAAAAACTCAACCCTTCCTCACACTTTATGATCCAACAATGCCAGCCTATTTGCTCTTCTTTAACCATGATACTTCATCTTCCATTTCCATACTTTCTACTGACTGTCCCGTGTACTTATAATCTTCTACTTCCTCATCCCCATTTCTTAGTTTTTCTTATTTCCTTTAAGACTCACCTCATATCCCATCTTCTAAAATAAACCTTTCCTGGTCTAACCTCAGCTATTAATGCTTTCCACTCTCAAATCACCTTTCTCCTACCCTGTATATATTTTGTACATTCTTAAGTAATTGTACTTAAGGATTTGTATATTGTCTTCTTCATTTGGATGTACATTCCTTGAAAATAGGGATTCCTTTTTTTTTACTTTATTTGTATTCCCAACACAGCATAGTATCTGATACATTGCAAATATTTAATAATTGCTTTTTGACTGACTGATCCAGGAGATGAGATCCAGGAAACTGAGTGTCATGTGTGAAAAAATAACAATAAGATCAGGTTGAATTACTATAAAACATATATACAGGATCAATATGTAATAAGTTTAAGAACCTCTAATAAGTTAGGGGCCAAGTTATGAAAAGTAAATGGCAAATAGATAATTTATATTTGACTCCAAAGTATTAGGAATTCTGTGTATTTTATTGAGCAAGGGAATGACATTGTCAAAGCTGTACTTTAAGAATGTCACTTTGGCACCTCTGTTGAAGATGGATTGTAGTGGGGAAAGACTTGGGACAAGGAGATCAATTAGGACTCTTGCAACATTCCTGGAAAGAGGTAATGAGGTACTGAGTTAGACAAGTATTGGTAGAGAGATAGATGAAAAAAGTAGGTAGGTGAAAAAGATGTGGAGTACGAACTGATAATATTTGGTAATGGATTGGGGTTAGTGAAAGGAGAGTGACAAATATGTAGGGAAAATGTAAGAAAGGAGTTTATTAGGACATTAAAATTGAAAAACGTGGTGATTACAAAATGATGATGCTCTCAAGAGAAACAGAGAAATTCAGGAAAGCAGATTTTGGGGAAAAATTAATGAGTGCCATTTTTGAACATGTTGACTTTGAGTTACCTTCCAAAATGTTGAATAGGCAGGTGATGTGAGATTGTACTTCAGAGAGAGACTAGGGCTGGAAATAGATATCTGGGACAGAGTCTTGTAGTATATTTGTGGTGAGGGACATAATATGAAATGAGAATTTAACAGAGGAAGCAGAGAAAAGGTACTGAGAAAGATAGGAAGAGAACCAAGAGAGTAGTGACATGAAAACCCACAGAGGAAAGAATATTTTGGAGAAGACAATGACCAGAATGGTGAGATATCATAGAGAGTTAAAGCAGGATGAAGATTAAAAAATGTCAGTAGATATGGCAATTAAGAGACCATTGGTAACTTTGGCAAGAACAGTTTGAGTTTTGTGAATATCTTGGTCTGATTCTTCCCAATATAAACCAATATATGGCACTAATTTATATTTGCAACTGGTGGTTAGAAACGTCTTAGATCCTTATTTCTAGATTCTTCATTGTTCTAGTCCACTTTGCCAGAAAATCCAACTAATTCTCCTATGGAGGTCAGGCAAATACCAAATATTATCTTCACAGTGTTCTGACAATTTTCCACAGATTAGATGTAAGTTAGCAGAACACTTAATCTTTCAAATACCTATTTTGACATATATTTTCACAGAATCAATATCTTTTTTTCTGAATATCAAGAATTTATATCCATACTTTATCATCTGAATGGAATAGCAAGCTAGAGCATGAAAGAACATGTTTTCCTTCAACTGATTCTCAGGCTAAAGATATATTCTTTGTGAGGCTTCACACTTTCTCCAACTTCTGAGAGTACCAAAGAGATAAATATGCTACTATGGTTACTAAAAATATTTATAGGCAATGAAGTTTGTAGTTTAATTCCTGGTGGCATTATAAGCATAAATTAGAAAAGCCATGCAACTATTCCACTAAGTTATCTGCTCAAACTTTGGACTTAACTCCATGGTGGGCAGCATTTAATTGAAATATTCTGATTACAGGTCTCCAGGAAAATGGTATAAGTAGTTCTCAATTGATTCTTATCAAGCCTAGAACTTCATTGAATAATTTATTCTTGAATCTTGACCCTTGTCAGTATGGCCATCATCCTCCTAGAGAACACTTATCCTAAAGACGCCTATGATGAAGTGAGTACACAGCACAAAAATCTTGCTAGAATCTGAAAAAGCCAGTAGTGGTATGTGAAATGAAGAAGATAAGTATATCCTTATAGTCTTATTCACATTTCTTGCACTGGTGATATCCAAATGCCAAAGTATTCAGATCATATTCACCAGTTTTATCTATGCTTTTGGTTCATAATCCATGTTACAAATTCCCAAACCATTAATATTTTAAGGGTATAAAGAAACATTTAATTTATCTAGTCAAATTAATATGAAACTGAGGGGCATCTAGGTGGCCCAGTGGATAGAGCACTGGCCCTGAAGTCAGAAGGACCTGAGTTCAAATCCAGCCTCAGACCAAACACTTGACACTTACTAGCTGTGTGACCCTAGGCAAGTCACTTAACCCCAATTGCCTAAAAATAAAAATAAATTAAATAAATAAATGAGAAAATTTAAAAAAAATTAATATGAAGGTAAAGTCCATAGCAATGAACTTAATTGCCCAAAATCACATAGCTAGTTTGTGATAGAACAGAGATCTAATCTCAGGTCTCCTACTTCACAGTCTAGCCCTCTTTCTCTAAATACTACTGAACCCAAGGTAGAATCCATTGTAGAGTTTGCTGGTACCAGCAACAGCAAGTGAGCAGAACCAGTTCTAATATGCAACTGACTTGACTCAGCCTAGAAGAGAATCAACCCAGGGGCCAAGACACTATGTCTTTTACATAAGGAATCAATTCATACATCTGGTACATTACATGTAGAAATGGCTATGATAAGGACATTTTTTTTATAGCAAGAATTTTAAGTTTGATCACATTCTTCCCAGGGAATGAGGTGGTTGAGGAGAGTGTGCTCATAGTTTGAGAAGCTTTTATTTAATTTCTAGCTATACCTTTTCCATAAATATCTCTTTGTGAAAACTAATTGAAATTCATTGAGCAATTGATATTGAGGCAAGACTAACTTGTCAAACTAGTATTGGGAAGATGTTAACTGGTGAATGTTATTGAGAGGAACACAACAAATGGAGGCTTATGAATAATAGTAGTAAAGAAATACTCAACTGACCACAGTTATTTCTAAAACCTTGACAGAGAAATGGCCATCATCTAGGCACTACCAGTGCAAGTGGACATTTGGAAAATGAGGCCAGAGCCTATAAGCTACTTAAAATTATAATATGATGAGACAATTACCATGTCCTGACTAGGAATGTGACTTTGCCTGAGAATTCCCATGGAGATGAAAGAATGATCCTTAGAATCTCCACACAAATATTGTGGAAACAGGGGATTACTTGAAGAACTCTGAGAAAAAATGAAGAGAGGGAAAGATAAAGAGCCTGAAAGAAGAGAGGGAAGATAAAGAGCATAAATTTTGTACTGCATCCTCTATCTTGTCACCATATGACTTTAATGGTGGCCTTCATCTGAGAGATTATAACAAGCCAATTAATTAAACTCTTATTGGTCTCACTGGTGGCAATTCAGTGGCTTGTCATAATCCCTCTAATGGGAAGAGCTAGGGATGAAAGCAATACTTCCTGGATCTCAGTTTCTCCCCATATGGTACAAAGATGGGAGGATACCACCCAAAACTCAAACTGCCCTTTTAATCTCCTCTTTTAAGCACCTCTCCCACTCCACCAGAATTTTCCAAGCAAACTCACAGAATTATCTGGTTCCATAATATCAGTCCTAGTGGATTCTGGAAAAAAAAAACATCTTTCATCTTCATGATGATTCTGATACAAGACTATAATAATAATTCTGAATATATATGCAGTACTTTAGACTTTCCAAGGATATTTTAGTTTTTGAAAACAATCTTAGCAGACAGATAAATTAATATTATTCCCATTTTGCATATCAGGATACTAAGAGTTGTTAAATAACTTGTCCAAAATTCAGGCAACATATATGGACTTTCAACTATAACCATTACTTAGATGTTCTACTTCAACACTATGTTCATTATACATGAGATAAGTTCAACCTGTATGACAAACCTAAGCCTTCTCTATTGATCTCCAGTCTTATCTACTTGGCACAACCTAATCACCTATTTTCTACATTACCATTTTTTTAAAATATCTAGAATGGTTGATCTTCTGAGAAGCTGTGTAGTATGGTAGAGAGCTTCCAGGTGTGAATAAGAAGATCTGTGTTTGAATTCTTCCTCTGACATTTCCTTCCCATTTAATCTTGAACAAATCACTTTTCTTTGTCTCACCTTCCCAATCTATAACTCAAGGGTTTTGAATAAATGATCTTCTAAGGCAGATGCTCTTAACCATTTTTGTAGGATGGAACTCTGGTAGTCTTTGCAGAATAATGTTTTTAAATACATAAAATAAAATATGTAGGATAACAAAGGAGACCGAGAATATTGAAATATAATTATCAAACTACTTTTAAAACAATTTTATGGACCCAGGTTGAGTCCTTTCTCTAAAGTCTCTTCTATCTCCCAATGAATAATTCTCATTGAGAAGTAAATTAAGTGGAAGTAGACTAAGATGAATTAGTAAGATAAGGGCTGGCTTGGTTTTGCCATATAGCTCAGTGTTTCTCAACTTAAATGAAGGTGTAGACTGGTAATGTATTCAAATAGGTGCCTCAGATTGCTGGACCCTTTAAGGCTCACTGCAGATTCTTAGTAAATGGGGGTCAGGAGTAGAAATAATAACTGGAATATGTTTATCACTTTAAAGTTGGCAAAGAATTTTACAAATATTATTTGATTTGATCCTCATAATAACCTTATGGTGAAGGTAAGAAAGGTATAATTATTCCAATTTTTCAAATGAGGACGAAGGTTGCATGTAGGAGCATTGACATTATGGCAACTAAATTTCATAATATGGTTAAAAACTGGGTCTTCCTGCCTCTCAGTTTCAAACTGCAAACATTGCATCATGCTGCCTCTCCATGCAAGAAATGGAGGTAGAAGGGGAGTAGGAAGAGTAGTTATAATCAAGTCAACATACATTTATTAAGTGCTTAGTATGTATTAGATATTGTGTTAAGTATAGGGGATATGAAGAAAGAAAAAAATTTAAAATCAGACTGTTCTAAAATAGTTCATAGTCTAATGGGGAAAAAACATATACACAATTTTTGTTAGCAAAATATAGACACATATGTGTACATAAGTATATATGTATGCTTGTGTGTACATATATACATACATATGTGTGTATGTATGTGTGCATGTATGTAGATACACCCATTAAGGGAGACCAGGAAGGCTTCTTGAAGATACTGGCATTTTAGCTGAGGCAGGAAGGAAACCAGAAAAGTCAGGAGATGGAGATAAGGAGATGAGGTGGGAGAAAATCCAATGTTTAGGGGCAGCCAGTTACAACACAAAGTCAAGACATGATATGTCCTTTAGGAATAGAGTGTATGGGAGCAAGGGAAAGAGGGCAATATGTCAAAACATTTCAAAAGAAAGAAAGGAACAGATTATGCAAGACTTTAAAAGTCAGTTTACTTTCTATTTTAAGGGTTTTGTTTTTTCTTTAGTAAAAAGATTATAAACCACTACAACTTTTCTAACACAAATCAGCAGTTTGTAAACATGTATTTAGCAGAAATTTTCAATATTTTTTTTCTTTCACTCTTGCTAAACTCTTGCCTTTGCTGGAGTAATAAGCTTTATCTTTGTACTTTTTTCCCTTCTAGAATAACTTTCTTATCTATGTCTCTCTTCCTTGGCTCCCATCTTATTTCAGATCTCAGATGGAAACATACAGCACCTCTGTCTCTTACTTTTGTCCCCTAATATGTGTCTTTTATTGCTCTTATGACTGAATGCTTTTACATCTTCCCCCACACATTATTATACTGTCTCATATTTTTCATCTTTGAGAAGCATTTTGAGTTACTGTATTTGGAGAAAATGTAATGTGAAATATTATATTTCCTCCAAAGGATGGAAAGGATCTTCAAGAGAAGAGTGGGAAATTGTAATGGAAAAGTTACCAGAGATGACTAGTAAGATAGAAGTGTTGTAAGAGATATCACTAAGAACATATTTAAGTAGAAAAGGTGGTAGGTTGATTGGTTAGATACAGTGAATATCATATGACAGATATCCCAAGTTTTGCACTGGTATCCATTAATAATGATAATATTAATAATAATAGACATTCATATGGTATTTAAGTGTAGCAGAATGTTTTAAATATATTATCTCAGTTGATTCTCACAATAGCTTTATTAGGTAAGTATTTTATTTCTGAAGGGGAAGCTAGGTCATGCCATGGATAAAGCATTGGGTTTGAAATTGGGAAAATTCATGATGAGTTCAAATCCAGCAGCTGTGTGATGCTGAGCAAGTCACTCCACCCTGTTTGCCTCAGTTCCTCATCTGTAAAATTAGCTGGAGAAGGAAATGGTTAACAATGCCAATATCTGCCAAGAAACCCTCAAAATGGTGTGGTGATGAGCTGGACATGACTGAAATAATTAAACAACAGCAACAAGACTTCTGAATATTCCCATTTATTGACAAGGAAACTGAACCTCAGAGAAAATAAGTGATTTACTTTTGGCTACATAGCTAGTAAATAAAAAGAGTTATGGTCTAAAAGTTTCTCTTTTTGACACCAAGTCTAGACCCAGAAGAATGTAGTATTTATGAAAAGGCATGGCTAAGTATCACAAAGGATGAGACAATCTTGATAGGTTGGAATCTGTATTGGGGAAGATAATATCCACTCTGATGTGATGATGGATCCACAACACACATACACATAGAATCATTATTTTTTTTTGTGCCTTTTGATTTCTCCCTTTGTTGCAAAGTGTCAAGATACTTGTGCGAATATTAGCAAAAGCACGGTGCTTAACATTTTTTCTGATACTTTCATTTCTTCCATAATTTCATGATTAGGAATAAGAAAGAATAAGGTAGGAACTGGTCAGGCTGTATTAGTGTTCAGCTGTTTGTTTAAGAGGAAGTGCTCTTTTGGGCCATAGAAGGGTTGATGGATGAAAGATAAAGAGTGAGATGTATGATTATATTACAAGCTTGTACAATAATAGCAATCAAAACTAAAATGAACAAGGTAGGAACTTCCATAAGGAAGATATATTTAATTATTGTGCCAAGTGAAAACATAAAATATCCATTATAATACATTGATTTACCCATATTTTGTGGATATTACAGAATAAGACACCTTTAATGCATCAACAGACTCTGGATAGGTTGGCCCAATTCTTTCATTTTATGAATGAGTAAATAGCAAGCTAGATGACATAGTAGATAGAATGCAGGACTTGAAGTCAAGTCTGAGGTCAATTTCTATCTCACATTTACTATCCACATGACCCTGAGTAAGTCACTTAACTCTGTGCCTCAGTTATCTCATATATAATATGGGGATAATAAAAGCACCCTCCTCAGAGGGTTGTTGATAGAAGTAAGTGAGCTAATATTTTTGAAATGATTTGTAATCCCTAAAGTGTTATATAAAATGCTAACTATTTGTTATTATTATTAAAGTTAGGTTGCATGATGTTACATGACTCATCCAAGGTGACACAGCTAGTTACCAGAAAAGTCTGGATGAGTCTTTTGACATCTACTACAAGTTGTCTGAATTTTTGGATTATCACTTTGAATTTACTGTAGCCTTATGCCAAGCACAAGCAAATAGTCAGGAAAAAAAACCCTCCACTAACAAAAATTATTATTAACCTAATCATTTTAATAGCTTTAATGTGATTGTCTGTGTGACTGCTTGCCTGAGGGATCAGCTTGAAATACTCTGAACGCTATAAATGACATTCAAGACAAGGAATGATAATAGTTCATTACATTACAAAAGTTCTTTTCCTTATATTATCTCATTTTATCTACAAAACAATTTTAGAATTTAAGAAGGAGTAGGTATTATTATCCTCCTTTTATGGGTGAGGAAATAAATTCAACAAATCAATATGACTTGTCCAAGGTCACAGGGTTATTTGGATCCAGGCTCAAGCCATTTTAGTCTAATGTAATAGATGCTGATTTTGCACTGGAAAGGAGCTCAAAAGTCATGTTATTCAACACTCTCATATTATGGGCAAGGAAACTGAGAATAAAAACAAATGATGGTGTGAATCACAGAGCTACATATTCACAGACCTTACATTAGAAACTAAATCTGGAAACAATGCTTTTGAGTCCATTTTTTTTGCCCCCATTGTTGTCTCAATATAGGGTTACCTATAGTCTGACACAGACCCATAAAGGTATTATGAGGTAGAGGAAGGAAGAAAAATAGGACAGAAGGAGATGTGTAGAACCAATTCTATTTATCCATCTGAAGTAAAGACCAGGCTTGCTTGCTCTGGTCTGAAACTTCATCAGAATGGTTTGGTCATACTTGGGAAGAAGCACATGAAACCCACATTTTGTTTACACAGCACTAAACATTGAAAACAAAGTAGAAAACTATGGTTGAGTCTTCTTAACTGTCTGACCAATACAATTTCAGTGAATTTTAAAGTAGTCTTTTCCATTTGCCTTCATTTTCAGTGTTCAGTGTTCTGCTGATCATCTTATAAAAACTTATCTGTTTACTTGTTTATATCAATTAATAGAATTAGAGCTTTTTTTTTAAACAGTTGGGATTAAATGACTTGCCCATGGGCACACAGTTAGTAAGTGTCAAGTGTCTGAGGCCCAATTTGAACTCAGGTCCTCCTGACTCCAAGGCCAGAGCTCTATCCACTGCACCACATAGCTGCCCCATAGAATTAGAACTTCTTAAGGGTAGGAAGTTTTTATTGTTGTCTGTTTGTTTGGTTTATTCTGTTTCTGCGTTCTCAGTCCCTTGTCCATAGTAGATGCTTAGTGAATGCTTGTTTATAATACATTTTTTATAATAAATACACATACATATACAATTTGTTTGTATAATAAATTTAGTCATGTAGAACTCTTTGCCAGTGAGTTATTAAAAGTAACTAGTTAGTGGGCTAGACCTGGAATCAGGAAAACCTGAGCTTAGATACTCCCTTAGTTACTTGCTATCTATATGACTGGGCAAATCACTTAGCTTCTCTTACCCTCAGTTTCCTAACTATACAATGAGTAAGTTGCATTTGATAGCTTCCCTTACAGTTCTGTATCTGTTATCCTATGAGTTTTATTTTTAAAGCCTGAGGATTAATTTTAGCACAAAAACAAAATTACCACCACCATGACTATTTTAGATAGAAATGAATGTTACCAGAAATAAAGTATACAATTCACCAAATTACGTGATTTTTTTATTGAATCAGCTGAGTCTGGCTGCTAACATAATGGTTATTTATGTGAATGTGAGTGTTATATCCTCAAAATGTTGGGAGAGTTGACTTCTAGCCTTAGAGTTTTTCCTGAGATCTTTGAATTTGGGTCTTGAGACCTAATATCAAAATTTTTGTATTTTATCTTTTCTCTTTAGGGAAAATCTAAAAAACAAAAAACAAAAAAAACGCCTTTTCTAGCTTGGTAGGAACAACTAAACTAATGAGACTTTAGTCCATGGATCAAAATAACCCTGTGACCTTGGGCAAGTCATATTGATTTGTTAAACTTGTTTCCTCAATTATAAAGGAGGACAATACCTACTCCTTCCTAAGTTATAAAATTGTTTTGTAGATAAAATGGGATAATATAAGTCCTCTGTGATACTTTCCATTGTGTGTGTGTGTGTGTGTGTGTGTGTGTGTGTGTGTGTGTGTGAAGATAATTGATTCTGTTTTGGACCTACTGGATTTACAATGTCTAGGGAGTAACCAGTTCTAGATATATAAAAGACAATTGGTGTTGCTAGATAGGAACTTAAGAGAGTGAGTGGATGAAGATAGGGATCATATGCATAAGCATGGTATTTGATGCATGGAAGCTGATGAAACCACCAAATGAGAATATAGAAGAAGGAAAGAGAGTACAGGACACAAACTTGAGGAACACTCATGTTTAGAGGTTCTGACATGGTTAAAAATGCAGCACAAGAAACTGAGGAATAGTCAAATAGTTTGGAGAAGAATAATATTAGAGAGAATAATATTAGGAAAACATAGAGAGAAGTGAAGGAAAATCCAAGTGAAGGAAATTCCAAGTGAAGGAAATCAGCAGTATCAAAAGCTGAAGAAAGATCAAGAAGGTTGAAGCTTGGGTAAAGGCAATTAGATCTGCCAGTTGAGATTTTTAGTAACTTGAAGATGGGTATGAAGTTAGAAACCAAGATTATTTAGAAGTAAATGAAGGGAAAGAGAGTAGAGGCATATATTAGTATCTTTTTGAAAGGAATTCAGCTAACAAAGGGGGAGAAATGTTTGATGATAAAAGCAAGGATCATCAGATAAATAAGATTGTATTCTTTTGGATGAGGAAGACATGAATGTGTTCATTGGAAGCAAATAAGGAAACTGAAGATGGGGAATCTGAAAATAAAATCCAAAAATTCATGTAAGCAAAACTTAGTTTTAATTTTAATTGCAATACTTACAGATGAGCAAGATCAAACTGGTTGAACAACATAGTGTAAAGAACGCTCATTTTTGAAATCAGATAATTTCATTTCAACTATTGATTCTGTCATATGGTGTGACCTTGACATATCATTTTACTCCTCTGGACCTCAGTTTCCTTATTTGTAAAATGAGAGCATTTGGATCAAATTATCTCTATGTCCCTTCAAGCTCTAATCTATTATGACATCCCAGGGGAAGTTTTGGTTGAAAAATGTAGATTTTTCTCACACTAAAAGACACATTCAGTTTAATTAAACAATTATTGAAATATACTTACTCGGGAATCTATGTTATCATGAAATCTCAATTCTTAATAACAAGGCACTTTAAAAACTATATTTCATAAACTGATGGACTGTGGCAAGGGGCATTTTGAGATTCTATAATATTCTAAAGTGTTAGACTTTACTAGTCTACCTCAGTGTTAGACTTTACTAGTATGCAACTACCTCAGTTCCATAAAATTCTCCATCTCAATAGAGACCTATTCCCTAAGTGCTCAATATGCCACAAGGATAGCAAATTGTCTGTGATTTGATAAGATTTAAATAATAGAAAATGTAATAGAAAATCATAATATAAAAATTGGCACTAGTCAATTCTATTCCCCCTAAAACTTAATAAGTATTTTTATGTGTGTGTGTGTGTGTTCAACCAAATCTAGGAAGCATGGCACCAGTGCAATCATCAGTTGTACTATTTCAATTCAGGCAGGTAGATATCATCAGCCTCGAAGAGTTGCATGTATTTGTTAAAACATCATTTCATTTACTGATTCAACAATCATTTATTGAATACTTGATATCTGGCTAACACTGCAGTAGGTGCTAATGATATAACAAAATTTTAAAAAAAAGTGCCCTTAAGGAGCTTACATTCTACAAAATATGTAAAAAATTAATATAATTTCTGAGGGAGAGCACTAACACTGAGCAGAGATGAATGTAGTGGATGGCATCCAAACCCAGCCTTGAAAGGACTTACAGATTCAATAGGTGGAGTTAAGGAACATGTGTATTCCTGGTATTGGAATGAGGTGGGTTGGCAGCCTGTGCAAAGGCACACATGGACAATCGAGTAAGTTTTCTTAGAATTACTTTTTATAGAAATAACAAATAAAAAGCCCTACCCAGAAAACCCATGGAAATGATAGGGAATAACACTCCAGAGTTACCATAAAAGACATCCAATGTAATTAGTTTTTGTGTATGTCCCAAAATATTGACCAGAAGTATGCACCATTATACTTGAAAAGGATTAGTAAATTATTTTAGCACCAGCAATATGTTACCAATTTTTTTTTGAATTTTATAAAAAGTTTCAATTACTGCTACATGTGTTTTTACCATTTTCCATTTGTCCAAGTTAGAATTTTTATCTCTGCTTGTGTTTGTTTGCCATTCTTAATACTTGCAAAACAAATATACTTAACCTAAGCCCGCAATACAGTCTTCACACAGCCAATTGATATTGATGTATCTTATGTCTTACCTAATATTGATTCTAAAGCATCATATCCTGCCCCTGGAACTTTGATAGATGTATTTTCTTTTGTCCTGTTGGATGCTAACATCCGTACTCCCACCTGCTATCTCTTTAGTAAAAAGCACCAAAATGTTTCCCCCTCCCCTAACGTGAATGTTATTGACCTTGGAAAAAATGAAGTTTAATATCATTTCTGGAAACAGAAGTTTTATCAGGTAATTTTTTTCATCCACAAGTAGCTCAGCATGTCAGTGGTAGGCAATTGAATCATCATTCCTGGAAGTTCCATTGTAATGAAACAACATGAGTCAAAGCCACCTTCCATGCCTTTCTGAAACTCCCTCCCCTGAGAATGAAAACAGGAATACTACTGCTGCCAGAGGACTCAATGCCTATTATATTAGGTTTCTTAGATCACAGTAGCACATTTTACACTCAGCCTATACTAACTATTGATTTCTATCATTGAAAGTGTGGATAAGAAATAGTTATCAGGAAATATTTTATATGCTCCTTAGCAACTAAAACAAAATATTTTATATTCCAGGAACTGTAAGTACACATATACATGCTATTCCACTAAAGTCCTGTTTGAATATCTGTTTATGTTGTGGGAGATAACCGCAGAGGCCAACGGAATCTAGGCTTTGCCAGGCCCCATAGAGTCAGAGAGGTTTTGAATACAAATCTTGGGACAGACAATATTTCTATCATGCAATGACTCACACTACTTTAGTTCAGAGAATTTAACCATTTGCCACTTGTCTAGGAGATGATGATTCTTTTTTTCAACCAAAGTAACTGATTAAAAAAAAAAGTCTACCTAAGGAATGGAGAGGCTACAATTTGTGCTGGTAAAGGAAGTGTCAATAAGAATGAATTCATGAGCCTATCATGAATTAAAGTATATAGCTATTGAGTTTATCTGTCCCAAAGTTTTCATTGGATTATTTTAAATACACGTTCCTACAATACCCATTTTATACCCATTTCAGAATACTGTAATATTATTGCTTCTGACTATCCCCTCCCCCAATCTGCCATCCCTTCTATCACCACTTGACTCCTCCTTTCCCCTTCCTCTCCTACTTTCCTGTACGGCAAGATAGATTTCTGTACTCAATTGAATGTACATGTTACTTTTTCTTTAAGCCAGTTCTTATGAGAGTAAGGTTCATTCACTCTCCCTCACCTCCCTCCTTCTCTTCTACAGTAAAAGCTTTTTCTTGCCACTTTTATGTGAGATTAATTACCCATTCCACCTCTCTCTTTCTCTTTCTCACAGTACATTCCTCCCTTACCCATTAATTTTATTTTTTAGATACCATCCCTTTATATTCAACACACACCTGTGCTCTTTGTGTGTGTGTGTATGTGTGTGTATACACACACATATATATATATATATGTATGCACACACACACACATATAAATATAAACTTATATATATATACTATATATATATGTATGTGTATATGTGTGTGTGTGTGTATATATATATATATATATATATATATATATATATATATACACTCCTGTTTACTACCTAACTACCCTAATAATGAGAAAGGTCTTATGAGTTACAAATATCATCTTCCCATGTAAGAATGTAAACATTTTAAAATTATTAGGTCCCTTATCATTTCTCTTTCCTGTTTAACTTTTCACACTTCTCTTGAGTCTTGTATTTGAAAGTCAAATTTTCTATTCAGGTCTACTCTTTTCATCAAGAATGCTTGAAAGTCCTCTTTCACATTGAATGTCCATTTTTCCCCCTGAAAGATTATACTCAGTTTTGTTAGGTAGGTGATGCTTGGTTTTAATCCTAGCTCCTTTGCCCTCTGGAATCTCATATTCCAAGCCCTCAGATCCTTTAATGTAGAAGCTGCTAAATCTTGTGTTATCCTGATTGTACCTCCACACTATTTGAATTATTGCTTTCTAGCTGTTAGCAATATTTTCTCCTTGACTTGGGAACTCTGGATTTTAGCTATAATGTTCCTGGAAATTTGCATTTTGAGGATCTCTTTCGGGGGTGATTGGTGGATTCTTTCAATTTCTATTTTACACTCTGTTTCTGGAACATCAGGGAAGTTTTCCTTGATACTTTTTTGAAAGATGATGTCTTGTTCTTTTGTTGATCATTGCTTTCAGGTAGTCCAAAATTTTTTAATTTTTCTCTCCTTGATCTATTTTCCAGATCAGTTCTTTATCCAATGAGTTATTTTACAATGTTCTATTTTTTCATTCACTTGCTTTCCTTTATTGTCTCTTATTTTTTCATAAAGTCATTAGCTTCCTTTTACTTCATTCTCATTTTTATGGAATTATTTTCCTCAATGAGCTTTTGGACCTCCTTTTCCATTTGGCCAATTCTGCTTTTTAGGGCATTCTTCTCCTCATTGGCTTTCTGGACCACTTTTACCATTTGGCCTAGTATAATTTTTTTTTGTTTGGTTGTTTTTTGTTTGTTTGTTTGTTTTGTGTGTGTGTTTGTGTGTGTCTCCTTTACAAACAGTTGACTCATTTTTCATGATTTTCTTCCATCATTGTCATTTCCCTTCCCAATTTTTCCTCTATGTCTCTTACTTGATTTTCAAAATCCTTTTTGAGCTCCTGAGACCAATTGATATTTTTCTTGGAGGCTTTGGATTTAGGAGCTTTGACTTTGTTATCTTCTTCTGAGTGTGTGTTTTGATCTTCCTTGTCACCTTGGTAATTTTCAATAGTCAAGAGCTGATTTCCATTGTTTGCTCATTTCCCCAGGCTATTAGTTGAGTTTTAATTGTTGATTAAAGTTGGGCTCTGCTTCCAAGGTGGAGGATGCACTGTCCCATGCTTCAGGGGGTTTGTGCAGCCATTTTAAGAAATATTCTAGGGACCTATAAGTTTTCAGTTCTTTCAAGGTGGTATGACCTACAGAGAGGTGTTTACTCCTCTCCTGGCCTATGCTCTGGTCTATGAGTGTCTACAAGCACTCTTTTCTACCCTGGAACTGTGAGGAGCCTCCCCCCCTTCACTGCTGCTACAAACTCTGCTATGTTAGTGCTCCTCATTGCCCTGGGACTGCCACCTAGGACTGGGACCTGAATCTGAGTATGGGCAAGGCAACAAAGTTCTGCCTCTGTGCAGAACTACAATCTCCCTACAATCCCTACAAATCCCTACAATCTCCCTCTGACCAGTTGTTTGACCCCCTTACCATCTATGGGCTGAGTTCCAAAAGTAGCCATTGCCACTGCCATTGCTGATTCAGTCACTCCAAAGGCCTGTTCCTTGTTTGCTGCGGCTGGGGCTGTGCTGGTATTGCCTATGCTGGACTGTGCTCCACTTCCACCCATGTGTGACAGACCTTTCCTGCCAACATTCTCATTTGTCTTTGGCCTCTGTGGGCTGTGGTACTGCTGCCAGTGAGTCCCTATGTCTGTTCTGTGGCCTGGCCTGCATTGGCATGGCCTGTGTTGGATAGCACTTCTCTCTCATCCTGGTGCAACAGAACTTTCTTGCCATCTTCAAAGTTTTCTTTGGCTGGAAATTTGTTTCACTCCACTTTTTTGGGGTTCTGCTGCTCTAGAATTTGCTTAGGGTCATTTTAAAGATATTTGGAGGGGTTTGGGGAGAGCTCAGGTGAGTCCCTGCCTTTATTCTACCATTTTGGCTCTGCCTCTCAAGACATCACAATTTTTAAGAGCAGAGTTAGGAACCCAAACCACCTACTACCCAGGATCAGAGTCCATTAAAATACACCATGATGAAATTCCTCAAAAAGATAAAAATTATCCAGTTATCTACTTTTTTGGGTATATTTACAGGTATACGATCTCTATATCACTATTTATAACTCAGTGAACAAATTCTGAAAAACAACTGTGGCATACAAGACATTTCCCAGCACTTTAAGGAAGATCTCAGGTCCATCACATAATAATAGGACTATTTATTTTTCACAAATCCTATGTAATAGTCATAAATACTGCACTTTTAGTGTTTTGGATGTCAAGTCACTATTAATAGGAATTATTATTACTTATCCAAAGCAAAGGTTTCAGAATGGAAAATCCAATCTGAAAATTAAATGGTTATGGTAATAATGTCTAAAAATAGGATTTAGATTTCTTGACTATGTCTCAGAATATATGAACAGCAAGTTTCTTGCTAAGCTTATAGTACATTTAACATGGGTATTGTTAATTTAATTTTTAAAAAAGCCTAAAGACCTTTTTAATTAGAAACAGAAGGACAAAGAAGATAGGGGGAAAAGACTATCTACTGATATACACTCATCAAAATACAGAGAATAACTACATAATCAGAAGATTAATGGTATAGAAACCTAGAATTCATATAAGACAAAATCCAAGAAACACAGTAATAATCAAGTAATCAATAAATGTGCTATTTATTATGAGCTTACTATATGCTATTAACTGTGCTAGGAACTGTGGAAACAAATACAAAGACTTAATTCCTACTCACAAGGAGCGTATGTTCTAATAGTAGGGAACTCTGTGTGTGTGTGTGTATACACATATGCATACACACATACATATATACACATATATGTATGATTATATAAATTATATATATAGTGTTATTATATGTATAGTATAAATTATACTATAAACAAAATAAATACAAAAAAAAAATAAGTAATGAATACAAGATAGTTTGGAAAAGAGACACTTCCTTCCCCTCCCAGTGGGGAGTAGGAGAAGCACCAAGAAAGGCTTCTTGTAGTAGATAATGCTTGAGCTCTGTTTTAAAGGAAGAGAAGAATTCTGTGTGGCAGAGGTAAGGATGTCCATTTCATGTGCATAGCATACCTAGTGCTAAGAACTGAAAATGGTAGGAATGATATATGTGAGGAAGAAAAAGAAGGCCCATTTGACTGGATTAGACACTATAGGAGAGGGAATAATGTCTAATCAGGATGAAAAGTAAACTGTGGTCAAGTTATGAATATCTTTAAAAGCTAAATAAAAGAGCTTATATTTTATCTGAGAAGTAATAGGAGCCATTAGAGTTGAATGAGCAGAAGAATTTAAGGAAAGTAACCACAGGATGCACGCACACACACACATACACACTTACACATATGTATGTGGGTATATCTGTATATATATGTGTATATGTGTGCATATATATATAATGTATATGTGTATACATATACACATACATACATATATACACATATATATGTATATACATATATATACGTACGTATGACTGTGATGTTGAGAGGCTTGAGGCAAGGAATACAGTTAGGAGGTTGTTTCAACAATCTAGGTATGAAGGATTAAACTAAGATGGTAGATATGTAAGTAGAAAGAATTGTTCATTTGTGAATGGTTTTTTGAAGGTAGAAATGTCAGGACTTGGCAACTAATTCAACATGTGATTTCATAAAGAGGGAAAAGTTCTGGGGCATGACACTAGAAGGATAACGGTTTTTTTGAGAGAAATGGAAAAGTTTGGAAGAGGGGTGAGTTTGGAGGATAATATAATTAATTCATTTTAAACATGTTAAGTTTGAAATATCTTCAAGTCATACACTTTCAAATGAGAAAGAGGAGAGAGAGAAGTCAGAGCAGATACAATGACCTGAAGATGTACTTAGGTGGGGAGGAATTGAAAATTTTTCTGGGGATGAAAAATAGATTTAGAAAGGATAAGTCATAGAGTAGATATGAGGTAATAAGAGGTTATGGTTGGAAAAAAGTAAAAATTTCTAATTAAATTTAATAAACACTTGTAAGTAATCATGAGATCCAATGTGTGAAAATTCCTATATGTGAGTGAGAAGGAGTAAGTCATAGGATTTAAGGATGCCAAGAAATTTGGAAGTTAGGAAGTTTGAGAGTGCATCATTGTTTCATTTTGTTTTTAATCTTTTGTGTTTTCTCATGAAATAATGAGCAAAGTTTATATACTGATCAACAAAACCTCTTTCTAGATGTTCAGCTTCCATTTTGACAATGGACTGATTTAGATCTTGTGTTTTTTTTTTCTATCACTTATGTGTTATTTTTTAAATTACATTTTTATTTCATTAAATATTTACCAATTATATTTTTAAAATGTTTAACATTCATTTTTTAAAATTTTGAGATGCAAATTCTCTCCCTCACCCATTCAGAAGACAAGTAATATAACGTCAATTATATATGTAAAATAATGGAAAATATATTTCCTATTTTGGCTTTCTTGCCAAACACACACGCACACACACACACAAGCAAGAAAAATAAAGTGAAAAGAATATGCTTTGCTCTGCATTCAGAGTCAATCTGTTTTCTCTGGAGGCAATTAGCATTTTTCATCATGGGTCCTTTGGAATTGTCTTGTATAATTGTCTTGATAAGAATAGTTAAGTCTTTCACAGTTGATCATCCTTACAACATTACTCTCACCATGAACCATGTTCTCCTGGTTCTGCTCACTTCACTTTACATCAGTTAATATGTCTTCCAAGGTTTTTCTGAGAGAGTCCTGCTCATCATTTCTTATAGCACAATACTACCCATCAATCATATACCACAACTTGTTCGGCCATCCCCCAGTTGATGGAAATATTCTCAACTTCTAATTCTTTGCATCACTAAAAGAGCTGCTATTTTTTTTTTATCCAAATATATACTTTTCCTATTTTCTTTTATCTCTGGGATACAAACCTATTAGTAGTATTACTAAGCCAAAGAGTATGCATGGTTTTATAGCCCTTTGGGCTTAGTTCCAAATTATCCTCCAGGATAGTTAGAACACAACTTCACCAACAGTAGATTGTGTCCCTATTTTTCCATATTCCCTCTAGCATTTATAATTTTCCTTTTCAATCATGTTACCCAATCTGATGTGTGTGAGGTAATGTATCAGAGTTGTTTTAAATTCCATTCCTTTAATCAATAATGATTTAGAGCATTTTTCCATGTGACTATTGATAGCTTTGATTTCTTATTCAGAAAACCACTTGCTTGTACTCTTTGACCATTTATCAACAGAGGAATCAAGAACATCATTGTTAATGATGAATTTTCTTAATATAAGGGCAGGATATGGAGAAGTAGCTCAGGTGCTAGACTGCTTAAGAAGATATCTATACACAAATGCACAAAATATACTAATGATGAGGAAGATGGTGATGATAGTTACATTATGTTTAATATTTATTTAACATTAAAAGCTTTTTTTGTGAGATATCTAATTCTTCACATGCTTTTGAGCCTCCTTATTATCTTTCTCTCCCTGCTCTGGTTATGCATTGTACCTAAGATATGTCCTGCCAAACAGTCAACAATACTCAAGACATAATCTAAGCATTTGAGATTACAGTGGGACTATTACCTCCTTTTGTAAACTTGTGGCCCATTAAAACCCTATGAGTTGATCTTTTCTAGTCCACTCCTTGTGCTTGATGCAATTGATTAGGGGGATGGGAGCGGGTGATAAAATCAGAGAAAGCAGATGCTAGCATAAAGGATTCACTGTGTTAGGTCTATTGGAAAATTATATTCCATCAAATGCCACCAAATGGATAGAATAAGAATTGAATTGTTCCCTTAAAACAGCTACACCAAAGTTTCTTGAAATGCATATGTGTTTGATCTGTTATTATTGCCAATCCCCCCTCCCCCAACAGTAACTACTTCTTCTTCTTCTTCTTCTTCTTCTTCTTCTACTACTACTACTACTACTACTACTCTACTACAACTATTATTCCAAACATTTTTTCCCAATTTTTTTTCCTTAATGCAATGCAAAAGTTCTTCTTTGTTTTAGGGACAATGCTCTCTAAACACATATCATAAATTACCTACCAAATTGATATCCACAATAGGAGTTATAAAATCCAAAGAGATTTCTGTGAAGTGGCAGAAATGTCAGGAAGTTTTAAAGAATCAAATACTCTAAAGCTGTAGATTTCCCATTCACCTGCTACTAAAATACCTAGACATTTGCATTACTATTTATCTGTTCCAAAGCTCACTGTGCCAGAGACAGAGCTGATATCTGGCATAAAGCTTCTCAAAAAACTCTGGGAATATGACATGTGTTTGACAAATCTCAAAACAGAAATACATTAATTTTCTCCAAGAGATTTTGTACCATATTTTTTTTCCTCTTGCTGTAATGACACTTTCATTCACTTTTATCTAACTCCTTGGTCTTTCTTTCCTGAAAATGTGAAATGTTCCTTTGAAAATCAGCCTCTTCTAGTGAGTGTGAAGTAAATGGTTTCTTTATGTCAACCTCTTAACCAAAAAAAAAAAAAAAAAGTATCAGGCACTGTGAAATTATCAAGGCACTTGAACCTGCATGTTTCACACTTTGAATTAGCATTGTGAGGGGAAGCTGTGAAGATAAAATCTCTAGCCTTGAGAATTTTTTATTGTGAAATGGTTTCCTTATCAGCAAGGTTAATGAAGATGTCAGCAAATGTGATGAGTATTTGCCAAATGGAATTGCTTTCACCTCCAATCCAAGTTGGAAAAGGTGTTAATCAGTACATTAATCTTATCAGCAGCTTTGGAACTGGCCATTTCTGCTTTCCATTAGGAAAAACTGAAAAGATAATGATTTTCAAAATCCATATTACCAATATGATTTTGAAACAACTTTCTATTCTACAATTGAAGCCTTTTTTAGAACAAAGACAAGGATGAACGAATAGACTATGGGGCAGAAAGAGTGAAGAATTAGTCAGGGACAGATGTAAAATATAATCCAAAGATTTCACTAAGTTTCCGAATTGACAAAGTCTCACCAAACAGACAATGAGTTGGTTTTAACATGTGTGGCTAGTGGAAAGAGTGTTAAATTTCAAGTTGGAGGATGTAGGTTTAAATTCTAGCTTTGACACTTACCATCTGTATGACCCTGGACAAGCCACTTTGCCTCTCTGGGCTACAGTTTCTTTGAAAAAAGAGAAAGGTGGATTAGATAATCTCTAAAATCCATTAGAGCTCTAAATCTATGAGCCCATTAACTGAATAGACACCAAAACCACAACTAAGAACACATACACATAAACAACAGATACCATACAAGCAATGATATTGTGAAGTAACTTCTTAAGGGAAGAAACATAAGTGAAACAAAATGTTCAGTGTTGTATGTGAGTGAAAAATGGCCATAATCACAAAAACTTGAGAAAAATCATAATAAAAGGGCACATCATCATATGATATTAGAGAGGAAAGATTACTGGATTTGCAAACTGATAACTTGAAGCTAAATCCCAGCTTTGTGATTGACTGACTGATTACCTGTTTGGCCTTGGAGAAACAATCTTGGCCTCAATTTTCCCTATCAATAAAATGGGAAGAAGGGTATTGAGCTGAATGATTTTTCTCTTTTGGGTAAGATTGGAAATAGAAGGAAATATAAAATTATCATTTGCTATAAAAGAATATAAAAATGTCCTTTTTCCTTGCTATAACTGTAGATATCAACTAACTCATGAAGCTTAGAATCCTGTATGATCTCTTATTCCAAACTTTCACCTTGTTCCCTAGAATTGTAATTCTCAAAACACAATGCAAAACTATGAGTAGTATTAAGAGTATTCCTTCCAGGCAATTTATGCCCTGGTTTCTTTCAGAAGTAGTGGTTCTAGTATCACAATCTTTCAATTTAGATTTCTGATATAGGAGCAAAGTAGAAAATTCCTGAGAGCCAGAAGTGGAGCAGGGAGGGTGAGGAGAGGGAACAAAAATTAAAACATATATTGTGCTTCTACTCTGTGTCAGGCACTGTGCTAAGTACTTTACACATATTAACTTCTTTTATCCTCACAACAACTCTGGGCAGGAGTTATTATTATCTCCATTTTACAGATAAGGAAATCAACGAAGAGAGCATCTAAGTGATTTGCCCAGGATTACACAGCTATTAAGTGTCTGAGGCCAGGTCTAGATTCAGAGTATTGCTGAATATAGGCCTAGTATTCTATGCATTTTGCCACCTAGCTAAGAGAGAAGTGAACATGGATATCCTGGGCACTTTTTGAAATAGATGTGCCAAGCAGGAACTCACAAACTAATCAAAGGAGGGGTTGAAAGAGTAGAGACTTCTTCATGTGAGAAGGCTGTTGCCTGAAAAGCTTGAGAACCAACAGTAACACAAAGAGATAAGTCAGTATAGATGGCCTGGGCACTTCTTGAAATAGTGGTGTCAAGCAATGACCACTAAATCAGGCAAATCACAAGTGCATATCAAATGGCTTGAATATATGAATATTTTCATTATGTGGCAGTATTAAATATAACAAGATGATAGATCTCATTATTTATTGATAGGGGCTTTGTATCAATTTGTGTCAATGATACACTCAGCTCCAAATCAAATAGTAAATTATTGCAGACACATGCAAAGCAATTAACATCATTTATCATCATCATCATCATCATCATCATCATCATCATTTATCCATAAAGCTAGATAAGACAAAATGAAAGAATTACTGAAATCTAAAAAGAGAAAATTTGAAGAACCTGTGGCTACTGAAACTCTTCATGTAATTCACAAGAATTCTACCTAACAAAAAATGGATAGCAAAATGGCAAAAATATTCCAAATGTTTTTGAAAAGGACATAGGAGTATTTAGCCTGGAATTCCAAAAAATTCTTTTTGAGTTTGATGATTGCATTCATATTGCAGAAAATACAACAGAGCAAACAGAGCAAAATAATTCAAACAAGATGGTGCCTGACATAACTATCACAAATGTATATTATATATTCTTGCATATTATTAAATAAAACAGGAATCATAAAAATATATCATGATCTACATGAAGCAGTTTGAGAAACAACTGTTGCCATGGAATGAACCATGACAGGATAGTTAGAGCTATTAATGAATACTCTTAAGGACAGGGGTCAAAAACCAACAAGGCCCAAGCAATTTGTGAGACCTACTGAAGACTGATGATAAACATTGAAAGGGGATATCAATAGCTAGTTGCCATATGCAGTAGATAACCTAAATGCCTATTATCTGATTCAAGCAACAAAAAAGAATCGCAAGGAAAAGAAAAAAGGAAAGTAAAAAAAACCCCAAAAACTGAAGCCTATCTTAAATTCTTGATTCTCTTCATCAACAGTTGAAAGCAAAAATACAAAGGTTATGTCAATACTAGTAACTCAAAGAAAAAATATCAGCATCAATCAAAAACTTTACTACAGAGACTTGAAAACTAAAGAAATCAGGGGGAAAAGAACATGCACTTACTAAGAAACTACTGTATTCCAGGCACTGTACTAAGTCTTTCATAGATATTAGCTCATTTTATCCTCACATGACTGAGAGTTGAATGCGATTATTATCGCTATATTACAGTTGGGGAAAATGAGGCGGACAAAGATTAAATGACTTGCCCAAGGTCACACAATTCAATGTGAGAATCCAGATTTGAAAATGCATCTTCCTGGTGCTAGGCCTAGTGCTCTATCCACTAGACCACTTAAATCCTTCACTTCTCAGAGGAGAGAGAGAACCCCAAAGAAGGTGGATATGGAAAATGTCTTGACATCTAATTATTGCAACAAGTCCAACACAATGAAAACAAAAGTTGAATTAAACAAGAAATAGCTGGTGTATAATTAATACAATAAATGAAACAAATTATGTCAATGAAAGTGACAGAGAAACTCTAACTTTTTTGCAATGCTGGAAAGTGGTATTGCTAGAAATGATTCATAATTATTGCCTCAAGTGGTTCTTGGGTGTATATAAACATTAAGCAAAACATTTTACCCATTTTCTCTTTGACTCAAGTCTAATGGTATCTTTTATAACAAGAGTCATGATATAGCTATTACTGAAAGATGAGGATGTCCCTCCAAAAATAGATGACATGTATTC
Source organism: Vombatus ursinus (assembly GCF_900497805.2). NCBI lineage: Eukaryota > Metazoa > Chordata > Mammalia > Diprotodontia > Vombatidae > Vombatus > Vombatus ursinus. The sequence goes on from NW_020954610.1 coordinate 29,243,648, forward strand.
ACATACTTGTTCTTTCCACTCCATTATAATAATGAATAGAATATATATATTGAAATATTCTTCTTTCATTCCTACATTTTAGAACAAGTGAATTCTACCCCTATTCCTAAATACATGGTACCCAATTGGTTACTGTAGAGATTTTTTTTTCCTGCGTAGACCTGCTTGTCCTCTTATATGTACAGTACATTCTTGTATAGTCATATAAGCATTCTTTAAGTTGACATTACCTAACAACATTATACATCCTCTTCCACTGATTTGGCTAATCCACATTTCTGAAACTGTCAGTGTGGCCTGAACAATTGTGTAAGTATATATACATATATGTATATGATATATGTATGTGTGTATGTGTACGTATATATGTATATATGTAATATATATATATATATAATATGCATATATATGTAAAATCATAAGTCTGCTAATGCATGAAAATCTCATTCTTAAGGTCTGTTAGTGCTCAAACTATCAAAAATTCATTCCTTTGAAATTTCCCCAATTGAAAAATCAGTGGAATATAAGCTTCTTAAGAATAGGAGCTATTTTCCTTTTTGACTTGTATCTCCACTGCCTAGCCTGGTGCCTGACAAAGAGCAGAGAGGCCTATAATAATGCAACATCTGCCCCTAGTGTTCCTCTGATGCTTAAAAATGTCCCAGTAGGCTTTCACCCATTTAGGATAAAGATTATAGGATCATTGATTGAGAACCTTGAGACACCTGGCAAGTGGTGGTTTAAGCCTCTTTTTTTTTTTTTAGATGAAGAAACTGAAGTCCAGAGAAGTTAAGGAATTTACCCAAGATCAAGCAGGCAGTAGGTGATAGAATCAGAAATTGAACAGGGTTGCAGAGTAGGATACTGATCTAATGATGAATCCAAGTTGTTAGATGAATCTTCCTTGCTAGGAATTCCCTACATCAATAAAATTTTAAAAGTCCAATATCCCCCCTACATCTCCATCTCCCTTTCCCTTAATCTATCTGCTTGTTTGTCCCTGTCTCTGTGTCTCTTCTTCTCTCTTCTTCTTTACATCCCTCCTGATCATTTCTCTGTCTCTATCTGTCTCTCTCTTCACTCTGAATTTATATCTCTATCATCTATAACTATATCCATTTCTTGTCCTCTACAATTTCTGCATTTAGATATCTATATCTGTAGATCTATATCTTTAGTTCTACATCTATATCTATATGCACAAACAAGAGAAAAGTTTTCGGAACATTAGATGATTCATTTGTGGGGTTTTGGCATTCCTACAACTTAGAGAGGGGAGAAGGAATAGATATTTAATAAATGTTGATTAACTAAATAATTAATTGTGCTCTTCCTTTTAGTTGTGTGTCTCAGAGAAGCAATATAACATACTAGATAGTGTGTTCTATTTGGAGTAAGGAAGACATGGAACTAAATCCCGTCTCTGATATTTGCTAGTTCTGTGACTATGGACAAGTCATTTCACCTCTGAATCTCAATTGCCTCATCTGTGAAACTGGAATAATAATAATTTTATCACTTATTGCATAGAGTTGTTGTGAAGTTCCAATGAGAGATGATGCTTCTATAGCAGTTTGAAAAAAATTAAGTAATATATGAAGTCAGTATACAAGTACACATATAAAAATACACACATTTGTGTATAAACATATGTGGTAGGCATCATTTTCTTACACAGTTTGTCTTATCTTGACACAGCTTTCTCCCCACATATAACAATTTCCTTTAGTATTAGCTTCCCTAAGGGCTTACCTGGTGAAAGTCCCTCTCCAGAGGAAGTCTGGTTGGCCCCAAATTCTCTGAGGAAACTTCCTGACCTAGAGACAATAAAAAGCCCAGGTCATTTGGGCTCAGGACCTCTCAGACTTTATGGATACTTGAGGACACAAGAATTGTCTTATCTTGATAATTGACTGACTAGATACATTTCCAGATGGAGATGAGGAAGACCTGGTTCAGGGCAGCTAAGTACTGTTATATCCTTGTTGTATAACTTCTTGGATATTCTTACTGTATTAGGGCAAAGTAAACTTCCTTCATTAAAAAGTTCAGTGACTCACAAGTGCCTTATCTCATCCCAACATCAAACCTGAATGATGAGGGCAATATCTTTAAGGCCTTCCCTACAATAACATTATAGTAATATATGATACATACATGCACACACACATGTATATGCATATGTTTATATGGCACATATAAATATATGTGTATACATACATTCACTTGCATATGCAAGCATGTATACAGGTGTACATACAACATAGGTGTGTGTTTTATATTAGGTATGTTTATACACATATATGTGTATGCATGTGTGCTCATATATACTGATGTATACATCTTATTTTACATTTTGTGGAACACTTTACAAACAACATCTCTCACTGGAGCTTTACAAGTACAATGTGTAATGGTAACATAGCTATTTGTATTTCTGTTTTGCAGATGATGAAACTGAGGCTCATAGTTAAAGCACCTTGCTCTTATTCACACAGTTAGTGTCAGAGACGAGATTTGTTCCTGGGTCTTCCTGACTTCAAGTACATAACTCAGTCCATTATGTTGCACTGCTTCTCTGAGACACACAGGAGTGTGAAGAAAGAGGTACGTAATTAGGAGGAAGAGTCAAACGAATTATTTAGTTAACTAGCAAGTATTAAGTATTTAGGCTGCCCTCTTCTTTCAGTTGTAAGAACAACAAATCCCTACAAATGTATCACCTGATTTTCAGAAAGTGTTTTTCTACTTTATTTCTAAATGTGTCTTCTATGGGTACAGGCCATTGTGAAAGGACAAAGAGAATTTTCCAATCATGCTATCCCATGAAATCATATTCCACTAAAAATCATGATACGTCCATGTTCTTTTAAAAATCTACTTTTACCTTCAGTTCCTTGAGCAAGAAAGACTCTAAAGATGTCTCACAATATTTCAGCTTCATTCTTATTCTTAATATTTCTTATTGGTTCTTCATGGAAAATTGAGATTTTGGATTCATATCTGGAACCTATAAAGGCAAGATTTGCATTATCCTACAATTATCCAAAGTTTCCAAATTCTAGCAAAGTGATTTGGAGAAGAAATCAATGTAATTAAATCATTTATTTCTGGTTTAGGTACTGGAATGTGGTTTTATTAGGAGCCAAACTTATGAAATTGTAGAATACAAAGCAGCAGCTAACAGAGGTGTTAAGATCTTACACAAAGTTCAAAGACATGTCAGCATGCTGTTATAGGTTCATAAGATGGGAAGATGTTTAATCAAGTGTATTTAGTAGGTGTTTAGCTATTGAGTGACCAAAAGACTGGTTATGTTCTTGCTGGTTATTTGAAAAATAAGACAGACTCTCTAAGAAGCTATTTGAGTGAGGAATCAGCTATGAATGGCCTCTGGCAACAGAATGCTACATATAAAGGAAGAACCCAAAACTTTAAAAGGAACTGCTGTTTGCCTCTGAGGGAATGGAGTGAGGGTGGAGAAGTTGGAAAGTTTCTCTTCCTTTTCTGATTGCCTTATAGTCTGGCAGTGAAAATACTTGCCCAGCAGGAAACACTACATCCAGCAGGGAACTGGTCCAATAGCATGCCCAGCAGTAATGCCAAGGAAGAGGAGTATGAAGACAGAATGAAAGGACAAAGAATATTGAGGTTCTGCATTGTCAGAAGTGTGATTATTTTTATCACACATACCCTAAATATGTGTGTGTACCTTCCTAGTAGTGTATGTTTTTAAGTTTTATATGTTTCTTTTTCCTACTGAAACTGTTTGTATTTGGGGTTTATGGAGAGGAAATTAGGGAGGAGAGAAAAGGGTATTTTTGTGGTTATTATTTTATGATGTCATCTCAGCAAATGCTGAGCTAATTTTGCCAACTAGCTTAACTTAAAGGCAAATGCACTGGTGCAGGCTAACAAGCTATAGCTTTAGTATTGTAAACTGACAGATTTCCTTAAACCACATAGACCAGTCATCCCTTTGACAATCAAAACTGTGCGTGGAGGAAGGAGAGAGCCTCTTAGGATGGGAGAGTACATGGCAAATAGTAAAGAACTTCATTAATGATGTGAAATACTGATAGTCCCTTGCTCTGTCATTAATTTCGTATGTGATTTTTGACATTTCATTTAATGCCTTTAGACTATAGGTTCTTAGCCTAAGGTTTGTGGATAGAGTTGCATGAACTCAGATGAGAAAAAAAAAGCCTTCATTTCAGTTTATAGCTTCCTTTCATACTTCAATATATTTTAATTTATATATTCAAATTAATTATTCAGAGAAGGGGCACATTGGCTCCACCAGACTGCCAAAGGGATCCATGACTCAAAAAAAGTTCAGAATCTTTACCATATAATGAAGTTTCTTCATTTTAAAAATATAACAATAATAATATCTGGTCCATCTATAGTAGGTTTGGCCTTACAGAAAAGAAATATGAATAATGGTTAAAAGTTTGATAATGGTATGTTTGGACTTTATGTAAAAAAAAAGAAAGAAAAAAAAGAAAAAAAAACTTATTTAATAATTAGGGCTATCCTAAAGGGGATGGGCTAATTCAGAATTTACTATGTTCTTGGTCACTAAATAAAACCCTTAAGTAAAAATGAAATAACCACTTATTTGGACCATTGCTGAGGTAATTAATCCTGGGGAATTTGTTGAATTAGGTGACCTCAGAGGTCTCTTCTAGTGATGAGATTAGGTCTCAAGGTTGTGAGAATCAACTGAGATAATGCATAGTAAAGAGTTTTAAAGAATTGAATTGCCTAAAGAAATGTAAAGTGTTATTATTGTGTAATTGCAAAAGATGAATTTTGTAAATTTAATCCTACATCTCCCTAATTCACCATCTCAGTCAGTCTGTAGTTTGTTTCCCCTTCTTTTCTCTGTTCTTTCCAGGGCATAAATCTTAAAGGGCTCAATGACTTCAGAGGCTGTTACCATTAGTAGTCATAGTATGTTTAAGTTTTGTTGTGGATTTTCTCTTTAATTTAATTAAATTTTTTAATTAAGTAATTGCAGCTTTACAAACCTCAAATAATGATTCAGAGGATTATGTTTACTTTGTTGATAACTCCTTAATGTCTTTGGAGGAAAAATATAGTATGAAAGCAAGTAAACTCGCTTGAGTCATTTCTTGAAACTCTAGATTAATGAAAGAGAATAGTGCTGAAGATCATCTAAAATAATTTCAATTTGATTTTGGAAGGTATATGGCATTTATATTTGGATAGAGGTGGTTGAAATTCTATTCATTTTCACCACTTCAAAACTAGCAGTAAAGCCACAGAATAAAATAGTTGGAAAGTAACCCTTTATTTTTTTTTTCCATCCTGAGCTTCTTTTTTTTCTCCTCCTCCTTCGTTATCATACCAAGATTCAAAAAGGTAGCATTGCTTCTTAGGTTCTGTTTATCCACAGACTAACTATCTGTCTCCACCTCCAAATTCCCCATCCTTCTTCACTAATTATTGAATGATTGTGCATTTCTCTCTGTCCATCTGACTGTGTCTATCTCTCTGTCTTACTCTTTATCTCTGTATCTCCTCTGTTTCTGGATTAGAGGCATCTTGGGAAGTAAGAGTTGATAGAAAAGTTTACAAAAAGTCAGCCTATGAATTCAAGGTAAATCATTAGCACTAAGCAAGTCTTTTCACTATTCACTTCACTTTCCTTAAGTATAAACTATATAAATGAAGGGAATGAGTTAGATTATCTCTAACTTCCCATTCTGGTCATAATTTTTGTGCATTAAATCCAAACTCCACTGGTCAGTATATAGCTAGCAATTAAGATAATATGTTTATTGATGCATAACATTGACCTATTTCTTCATAAAGACAAATTTAAAATACATTGTTGCTGTGACTGCTTCACAAGTCATCCAAAAGACATTTTAAAAATACTTTACTAAAAAACATGCATACATTTTAAAAGGGGCCTCTAAACTATTTTTACACATTTAATCGCACTTTTCATGGAAATTATAGTAGAAAGCAGCTCACATTTGCAAGTTAGACTCTCAATTACAGACTTTGAAATGCAAATTTAAAGCTGGGCTGTGCAAAGAAAAAATGTAAAACAAAGGCCAGAGAAATGAGGATTCCCTCTCTCTCTCTCTCTCTCTCTCTCTCTCTCTCTCTCTCTCTCTCACTTTCTCTCTCTCTCTCTCTCTGCCCCTTACTGTCCCTTACCCCCTTCACTCTTTCTCCCAACCCTGTCATAATTTCTATATAGGCAACTTAAGTAATTGACTCCTGATTTATCTTCCTTTCCTTTTATTGATTTCTTTACCAAAATTATTTAAGCTTACATTTGGCAAAGTTTTTTCATAGGTAGAGATATTTCTCCTTCCAATTAAAAAAAAAAAGAATGGAAGGCTGAATATATGATGGGCAAAAGTTATAAAGGAAGATTTAGATCTTTTCTTCTTGTGCCCAAGTTTTCAAAGCCCTTCTTAGAATTAAGGGATCACAGATTTTTTTCTAGACTGAAGACCTTTGAGTAGAGTTTCTAAAATTGGCTTCTATAGCCCTCTGCAGTCCATAACATTTGATATCGTCTAGAACAGACCCACCTAAACTAGACCTGTTGAGGTTTTAGAGATTTAGGGGTGCTGGGACCTCAAAATCACAACATGCTTGTACTGCCCAAATGAATTCGACTCAAGCCTTCTTTCAGCCAAAGACAAGGTTTATTAGAACATTAGTCATATTGTCCAGACTCTTAAGGAGTCTAAACATTTGTATAGCTGATGCAAGTGGGCTAAATCTTAAGAATCTGAGGCTTTGGCTAGATTTTAAGAATAGGAGCACTTTAATGAAGAAAAGATGGACCTTATATACAGAAAGACTGTGGGAGGATCTAAAAGTGGTCAAATAGTTTGGGGTGACAGAAGGAGGGGTCTAAGTTGGATCTAGATGGGAGTGACCAGTAAGCTGGGATAAAGAGAACTCCTGGGACCTAGACCACCAAGGCCTAGGGAGGATGGAGTCTAGATAGGATTAAGGGTGGGAAATAGCCAGGGGCAATTGGGAGGTAACTGAATTGGAAGATTGGACCACCAAAATGAAAGGCCAGTTGAGTGGATTACAGCCTCAGGCAAACTCCAGGGATTTGGGAAAGTCTGAGGATTTTCCTTTTTGTGTCCAGATCCCAAAGATATGGTCTTTTCCTTTTAGGGGTTCAGATCCCATCTTCATCAGACCCACCTAACAATATTTCCAGAACACAGCACATAGGCAAAATTCAGAAGCAAGGGGAGATTGCTTTTATCATCTCCAACCTTTACTTTTCTATATCCATTTCATTTTCAGCAGAGGTCTGTTACTGCTTAATGACTTACCCTTTTCTGTCTGTGTCTGTGCTCCCCTGTAGTATCCCTGAGAAAGCTGTATGTCCCAGGCCATTCAACAAACAACATGATGATTTGGGCACAGAGAAAATTGATGGGGTTGACAGAGATGAATTTGCTTCCTCAGGTCAACAACAGTAGCATCTTTGACTATCTTCTGAGTCCTCAAATCTGGACATATCCTCTCAGGCACTTCTGTATTAGAGGTCAAGAAACTCTGACACACAAGACCAAGAAAAGAATTTAAAAAGGGGGAAATGAGTAGAGAAGGGGAGAGTAGTTATGCTCTGCAGTTACAGTGAACACAATCGTCTCTCCCTCCCCTTTTTTACTTGAGAATGTAGGCAAAAACAACTAAATTAAACTAAAATCATAACACAGAGGTGAAGCAAAAGTGACTCTGGAGAGTGAAATACGTAAGAATGAAAATTCTCAACTACAGATGGGGACATCTACTTTGTGTCTCACTGTATGTTGCAAATTGTTATTTTTTTTCTCCTTTTTCAGTTGGAAGAAATATTCACATGCTTCTACCACCTCTTTTTCTTTTGACCTTTAAGCTGAACTGATTTAGATTCCCTCTAAACAACATGGCAAATTGCTGCTGGTTTAGTATTTTTGTCTCCTTTGTCATTAGCTTATTGATTCACTTATCTGCCTTCCAGGAAAAGAGGAGGTATGATGCATAACATATAGATAGTAAAACATTGATTGGCTAGACAATTCAGGAAATAGGGGTTTCTGGTTAATTGAATTTTCTGGTTAACACAGGGTTCAATCCTAGGTGTTAGGCATCTTCCCAAACTATATTAGTGTGCTATCTTGTCTCAATTATGGTACACAATACTGTATTTAATTTAATCTTTCTTTGTTGATTCAAGACCTTGCAGTATTTTCTGGTCTTCATTCTAAAAGGCAACAATAGATCATGCTATACTGAAGTAGACAGAGTTCTGAAGGAGATCTACATAGTGAGGCCACAGATAAATCACATGGTTAGTTGAAGCTACAATCCCCTCATCATTTCTTTCATTTGTAGAGAGGGCAAATAATACTTGCATAGAGTACCTTTCAAGATTGATATTCAAAGTATAAAGTATTATTTCATAGGTCTGGAAAGATATAGAAAATGCAAAAACTATAAAATGTCAGGATCATAATTTTAAATTTGGAAGCCACCTCAGAGACCATCTACTCCAACCTTTCATTTTATAGATGAAGAAACTGAGATCTAGAGAGGTAAATTAACAAGCCTGGTACTATATAGATAGCAAATGGCAGGGGTGAGATCTGAACATGATCCTGCTAACCCCAAATTAATTGTGCTTTTTATTGTACCACACTGAATTTATTTTGATCCAAGGGCATAATGCTGAGGTCTATAGTGTTTTAAAGTTGGTGAAATAGTTTAATACATTTTTCTTACACATCCTTCACAACTCTGAGGTAGGTACAACAGATTTGATTGTCTTGATTTTATATTTGAGAAAAATGAGGCTCAGAGTAGAGAAGGCACTTGTCTGGTCACACAGGTTGCACAACTAGTAAGTGTCAGAAACAGAATTTGGACCTAGGTCTTTTTTACTCTAGGTCTTGCACTCTATTTATAATATTGACCACAGAAGATGTTTGATTTTGTTCATTTGCTTTTGGATATTTCCCTGAGATTAATGCATTTTTAAAAATGTTTTCCTAAAAGGTGAATTACAAAAAAAAAAATAATAATAGTAATGTAGGATTGTTGGATTGTTGATAGTTAAGTCCTGGTTATTCACTGAAATTTTATAGGCCTATAGCAGAAGTTTCTGTCTGTTTGTTTGTTTTTGTTTGTTTTGCACACAAAGCAGACAATAGTATTTCAGACCTATGTGATCCACAGTGTGTCAAAGAAGGCCTATAGTCTGATATGTGCACAGTCGGTTCTGTACATGGATAAGAGTTCTGGAGTGGCAGTGGTAGGTAGAGTTGAGGATGAAATAAAAGCAACCAAGTCTCAGGGAAGGATCTGTGAGTTTAGAACTTTCTCTTTTAACTCACTGTATTGAAAGGGCAAAGTGCAAGTACATGAGTATATTCAGGTCTCTGCAATAGATAAAAAGGTCTCTTTCCTTTTGTTTCACAGTAGCCTGTACAGTATTTTCCTATAAAAGATTATAAATAAGCCAGTCATTGAAGGTAGTTGGATCCAGAAGAGCATACCACTTTATGTTCAGAGAAATTTTTCTCTGAATTTTGTACCCTGGGGTTCCAATAGAGATTTGTGACAACAGGCAGATTTTGCTGAACACACAGAAAAGAAAATAACAAAAGGAAAATAATCAAACTTCTTGTGTGGGAGGCTAGTAGATACAATGGATAAAGACTAAGAAGTAGCAGCCAGCAACATTCTGCTCTTGTCTGCCAACCAATCAGTATATGATTTGTGTCCAGGAACTTCTAAGTTTAAGTAAGAGGTTAGTTATACAAGAAACCTTACTGAGCCATCATGCATTGCTTTTTCCTGAAAGTCAAGAGAGGATTTTTTTCTCTTGTAAATTAAATATCATCATGCATTTTAAAACCCACAGGCTTCCATAAAATTCATGCTCAATAGGGGTTTAAGTACTTACCAACCTCATAGGATTGTCTGAGAGAGGGGCAAGCATTTCCTCTTCAGGTATGAGAGAAATTTGGGACTAACATGTTAGGGACTTTTAGCCTTGAGAGAATTCTTAAAAGTAATTGGTAAAGGAGGAAAATAAGAGAAAGGAGCTGGGACTACAAGAGCTGCCCAGCACCAGCATCTATGAGGCAACTCCTCAGACATATATGGGACTCAATAAGCTGAAATGGAAAGAATTCGAGGTACAGGGATAATAGGAGAAAAGAAAAAAAAAATTCTGAGAGGCGGACAGAACTATATCAGAGAAGGAGAGATTGAGGTGAGCCATTGGGCCTGAAGTATCTCAGAACAGAGGACTCAGATTAAAGCTATCAATTTTACCTCTTCAAGGATGGGGGAATAAAATAATAAATAAAAACGTATTTCCCATCCCCAACTTCATTACATGTGACTGTTCAGCAACAGATAGTGTTAGGCCAGGAGTCAGGAAGACCTAAGTTCAAATCTGGCCTCAGACTTCTATGCACTTTGTGACATCACGTGTTATTAACCTCTTTCTGTCTCAGTTTCCTCATCTATAGAAGAATAATAGAATAATAGAACCTTCTTTTCTGGTTGTTATGAGAATATGAAATAATATTTGTTAAATATTTTGCAAACCTTAAAGTTCTATATATTTTTATTTATGTATAATATATTCTTCTCACTTCTTTTACCTAAATATTTCTTGAATTCTCATTTTTGTCTCAAACTTAAAGATGCCTGAGGTTAGCTGGAGGAAGGAAGGAAGATAAGATAAGCAATAAGCAATTATTAAGCATTACTATATGCCAGTAGTTTAGGATACAATACAAGCAAAAAGAAACATAATAATAGCTAACATTTATAAAGCACTTACTATATGCCAAGCACTATGCTAAGCACTTTTCTCATTTGATCCTTTTAACAACTCAAGGAAAGAGGTGCAATTATTATCCTCATTTTACAGATGAGGAAACTGAGGTAAATAGAGCTTATGTCACTTGTTTAAGGTCACACACCTAGTAATAGTTTGAGGTTAGATTTGAACTCAGGTTTTCCTGACTCAAGGCCTGGTATTCTATTCACTATACCACTATGCCTCTAAATAGAAGGAAAAAGGTTAGAGATAAAAATTGTAATTTATTAATATATGATGAAGAACAAAAGCTTTGGTTCAATGTCAGGAAATTTTCTAACTGGGAACTGCAAGTTTATTGATTTAATTAATAATTTTTTTGTCTGATGTAAACTCCATGAAATAAGAAAAAGGCAATATGTAGACCTAATGGGCCATTATACTTCCTCTAGGATTTAAAAAAAAAACAACAAACACAAAACTGAACTAAATGTTGTAACTGGGTGTGACTGAATTAATATCGAGAAAGAAAAGAGGAAGGGAATGTTGGATGGTGCCTGGAGACAAGATCACACATTAATATACTCCCCAGGAAAGATATAGGAAAGGCCAGAGAAGGATTTATTTCTACCCTTATCCACATGGTAGAACAAAAAGGACCAAGTACCAGACAGACATCTGTGTCCTCTAAAATAAGTACTGTTGTTACACATATATATGTTGCTTTGTTTAAAGTAAAATCACTTAGTTGTCTTACAGGATTTTAAGAGCTGTGGTGTGGAGGAGAGTAAGACATGATCTTTTGGGCCTCAGAGAACAAAATTAGTAGCCCTTAACAGAAATGAATAGTAGCAGGTATCATAAAATCATACAATCTCATAGTTGGAAGGGCCTTAGAGGCACTCACATTTAACTCTTCCTTCCCTCAACAACAATTCCTTCTACATCATAATGAACAAGTGGTCATCCAATCTTTGCTTGAAAGACTGAAAGTAAAGGGAAACCAATATTCCCCAAGAAAGGTTACTATATCTTTGGATAATTCTAATTGTTAAGATTTTTTTCCTTATGCATAGCATAAATTTGCCCCTTTATAACTTCTAGCATTATTCCCAGTTCTTCCCACTGAGACCAACCAAAATATGTCAAAACTCTGTTTGGTATGACCACCCTTTGAATACTTGAAGGTAGCCTTTATATCACCTCTAGTTTTCTTTTTCAGGCTAATCATCCCAAATGCTTTCAGATGATCCCAATATAATATCAAGTGCAGGCCATCTACTGTCCTTGCTGCCTTTCTTTTTCAAAAATTTTAAGAGAAAGCTTTCCTAAAATACGTCTAGAAATGAACACACAGCATTCCATGTGGTCTGACCAGGGAAGAGCACAACGAGACTAGGACTTACAGATATATTATGCTGTTGATTCTTGTTGAGTTTGCAGTTTAGTAAAAACCTATTTATTATTTAATAAAAACCTATTTACTATATTACAAAGTTGAATTTTTAAACCATGTTGTAACTTTAAGATTATTTCTATTAAATTCCATTTGGTTAGATTAAGTCCAGCTTCTCCCCCATCACAAGGCTTTTTGAATCCTGAGTCAGTTATCCAGTGTGCTAAGCTTCCAGCTTTCTGAAAACCTGCCAGAAATGACATCGGTGCCTTTATGCAACACTGTAATAAGGTGCAACAGCCTAGGACCAAAAACAAATTTCTAAAGTAGTCCACTGGTGGCCATTTTCAAAATTGACTATTCATTCAACTATTTCTGAAATCACCTCATTCTGCTATAGTCTATTGTACATCTCTCCAATTTTTCCCAAACAATGGGACTAAAGATTGAGAAACATCTTTCTAAAAGCTAGGTGAGCTACATGTGCAGTCTTACTCTGACCTACCAGGTACATTTGCTTCTATGTATTTACTTACCACTCCATTAACATTAATCTAGAATTTTAACAGGAATCAAAATTGAGAACACTGACCTAAATGGTCCAGAATCCATTCTCATCTATTTTTTTGAAAACTGGGACAGTATTTTCCTTCTACATTCCTATGTCATCTCTCCAGATGTCCACAGCCAATCAATCAATCAATCAACATTTATTAAGTGAATATTCTGTGCCAAGCACCATGCTAAGTGCTGGCAGTACAAAAAAAAAAAAAAGAGGCAAAAGACTGTCCTGTCCTCAATGAGCTTACAATGGAATGGAGGAGACAATGTGCAAGCAAATACAGACAAAGCAAGTTATATACAGGATAAATAGGAAATAATAGACGGAGTTGTTGTTGAGTTGCTTTTCAGTTGTGTCCAACTCTTCATGACTCTACTTGAGTTTTCTTTTTTTTTTGGCAGAGGTACTAGAGTGGTTTGCTGTTTTCATTTTGCCATTTTTGTCACAGGCCTCAGCCTAGAGTCAGGAAGACTCAACTTCCAGAGTTCAAATCCAACCTCAGACAATTACTAGCAGTATGACCCTGGGAAAGTCACTTAACCCTGTTTGCCTCAGTTTCCTTATCTATAAAGTGAGCTGGAGAAGGAAATGGTAAAACATATTTGGAAAAGGCTTCCTGTAGGAAGTAGAATTTTACTGCTGCTTAAAAGAAGCCAGGGGCTTAGTAGTTTAAGCAGATGAGAGAGTTCCAGGAGTAGGGAACAACCCAAAGAGTGATCAGAATAGAGAAATGGATTGCTGTGTTTGTGACAGCCAGAAAACCTGTGCAACTGGATTGACAAGTTAAGTATTAAAGAGCAAGGTATAAGAAGATTGGAAAAATAAAAGGAAGCTAGGTTGTGAAGGATTTTGAATGCCAAATAGAGCATTTTATATTTGATCCTAGAGGGAATAGGTAGCCACTGGCTTTTTTTGAGGAAGGTAGTGACAAGATTGGATCTGTGCTTTTGGAAAATCACTGTTGTGGCTGAATGGAGGATGGACTGGAGGGGGGAGAGATCTGAGGCAGGCAAAGCTACCTACCTCTTGCAACAATCCAAGTATGAGGTAATTAGGGCTTATACTCGAGTGATGGCAGTGTGAGAGAATTGAAGGGGTGATATTTGAAAGATGTCACAAAGATGAAATTAACAGGCCTTAGCAACAGCTTAGATATGGGGCAGGAGATAGAATGAAGAATCCAGGGTGACTCCAGGTATAGAGAGGGTCTAGGAGGATAGTACTATCCTTTACAATAATAGGGGAGGTAGGAGGTGGGAAGGATTTAAACGGACAGATAATGAGTTCTGTGATATAAAACTATTAAGGAAAAAAAATCAATACAGAGGAATTATGTACCAGTTGTAGAATAATTTCTGCTAAATTCACAGGAGGAAGAAAACAGAGCCTCTCTAAGTTAAATCTTTCATTGCATGAATCAATACCAGAGAATGCTTTTTGTACTCAACACTTTTTCTCAACCAACCCTGCCCCCCTTTAAATCCCACCCCCAGGATGGGGCTTGTAGAGGGCTCTATCCTAGTGTTAACCTAAAATAAAGAAGACTACAAAGTAGCAAAATCATAAAACATTTATTCAAGGCAAGTGAATTGCAGTTTGGGGCACCATGCATCTCCAAATTACTGGAATACCTAAGGGGGTAGGGCAGGATTAAATACATATCAACAGGGAGTGATTCTCATGAGAGAAACAGCCTGGAGAAACTATTACATAAACTGTTTATATAACTGAAAGGCCCTACAGAAGATTAGGGTGGCCCAGGAGTGGCATTGAAGGGCAGACTTCTCTCTCTCTCTCTCTCTCTCTCTCTCTCTCTTTCTCGCTCAGCTGTTTCAATAGTCCTCTTTTAACTGGTTTCAGTCCATGAATGTACGTATGTAAGCATGCATGCAGGTATATCGCTTGTCAGTATACCAACTCCTTTTCCACAGTATGCCAGTAATCCTATCTTCCCAACTCCAACAATAACTATTCACAAATTTTTTTTTATATCTTAGTCAATATATTTTGAAAAAGTAAAGACCTCTAAATTGTTTTAATTTTCACTTCTTACTCTTAGTAATTTTCACATTCTCTTATATTTTTTATAGTTTAAAATTTTTATTTTCTGAACTATTTGTCCATAACCTTTAACAAGTTCTTCATTAGAAAATGACTCTTATTAGTATATATTTATAAGTCCTTATATATTTTCTATATCTGATTTCTTCTGTTAGTATTTGGTGCAAATATTTTTTTTCCAACTGTTTTGTTTCTAATTCTGTCTCCATTTATTTTATTCTATCACTTAACCAACCAATTTTGTTTAGAGCATCTAAGAACCCAGCACTGCTAGGCATTTGGGATATAAAGACAAAAATAAAATAATCAATGATCTCAAGAAGCTTATAAGTACCTTAACTTGTTCTCTTCTATATTTGTTTATAATATGACCTTATATACTCAGTTCTCATGTGCATTTTGAGATTGTTATAGTAAATGCTCTAAGTTGTTGGTCTTATGCTAAGTTCTGACAAACTGCTTTCCAGTTTTTCAAGCTGTTCTTGTTAAAATGGGAGTCCTGAGTCCACATGATCAGCAAGTTGTCAGATCAATCACTTCATCTGAGCTCCTTTAATTCTATATCCCTCAAAAGAAATTATATACCAGTTGTAGACTAATTTCAGTTAAATTCACAGGATAAAGAAGATAGCCAGCTCACCCCCCTCCCCCCAAGTAAAATCATTCAAAATCATTCATGCATGAATCAACACCAGATACTTTAAGGTTTTTTTTTTCACTCAATGCTCCTCCTCAAACAATTCTCCTCTCACTACATTGACTATGTAAACAAAGAGTCACTGCACAAGGATTATAGACTAAATCACATTGTTTGCAACTCTCTACTAAAGGAATACAAATGGTGTCACTATTTCTAAATTCCCATGCTTGGGACAAAACTCAGATATGATTGGGCAGAGATTAAAGAGAGGGCAACACTCAAATTCACCGAAATGTGCTTGCACTTCTAGAAATGTGAGAAAAGTTCAATAAGCAGAAGTCAAATTGAACTTGTGAGACATCCATCTGTAATTGCACCTTTGTGTTACCTTTATAATTTTTGTATTTGCTGATGCAACTTCTCATATATGCACTTTGAGAGGTTGATCAGAGCATATGGCAGGCATTTGTAGCTCTTGAGTTGCATGCATGGTCATGGGATCGAACTATGCTATTTTAAAGTCCAGATACAAATCATTATGAGGTGACCAAGGTAGAATGCTATGTCCTTGATTCAATGATTGCTGAATTTCTAAGAGTTCTAGTTGAGCTTATCTTTCCTACCCGCAAACATACACACCATCCACACCCACACTCTTCTCCTCAGGACCTTCATGTCAGTGAGCAGTGTGCCCTATTAGGTTTACTTGAACTTAACAATTCATATCTTTCTTCCCCAGCTTCCAAACACGCCCCCCCCCCCCCCCCCCCCATACAATGTCTTCAGATACTGGTTTCTTCGGAGAAGCATATTCAATCAAATGTATTTCCCTCCTCTCAATAGTGACCTGAGGGGCTATGAGAATAGTGTTGCATTTTTTTCTGTTTCACTATTTCTAACTTTGTATTCACTAATTTTAT
The DNA here is from genome assembly GCF_900497805.2 of Vombatus ursinus. NCBI lineage: Eukaryota > Metazoa > Chordata > Mammalia > Diprotodontia > Vombatidae > Vombatus > Vombatus ursinus. The sequence goes on from NW_020954610.1 coordinate 29,260,061, forward strand.
TCAATGAATCAAGAAGCATTTTATTTCAATGTCACGCAAAGTCATTGTATAGGTTGTTTTTGCTTAATTATTTTTCTTTATTATAGTGAAGAATTCAATGTGGGCATTAGGTAGGGAGATGAGGGGTCTGAGATCTAAAAATAATGTTTTGTAAACAAAAAATAAGAAAACATTTTTGAAAATTAATAAAACATATTCAACTGGAGCAAATGCCATGTCACAGTAGTGGCTTCAGTCTCTTTCATGTTACAGGTCTTCCCTTATTTTATTTAGCCAAAAAGGAATAATAAATTGCAATACATGCCGCTTTTTAAATAGTACTTTTAGAGTAATTTAATAAAGTGTGCACTTCATCAGGTAGAAATCATGCCCACCCCTGCTTCTCTCCAAAAGTTCATTTTAAATTCTAATGTCTGAGAAATGTGGTATCAACTACCATACTTTAATAATTGTGTCACTTTTCTCTTCTTAAGTCACATTAAAGAAGAGTTTTCATTTTAGGGTCAGTATGTAATATGTATCTAATGCTACCTTCTTGCTGTGACTGATTAACAGGCTTGGGAAGAAATGTGTGAAATGAGCAACTGTATCTGTTTCCATGGTTGCCAGATTCTTAGCATCGAGCAGTCTGATAGCACCATAAATACAGTAATGGAGTTCAGGATGATTGAGCATCAGAAATGCAGTGAGTAGGTAGTATTAATTGCCAGACTCCATCCATGTGTAGACCAGTAATCCTGCACTTTGAAGAATAAAACCTCTAAAATAGGCATTTCTGAGTATACATGTGAGCAAAAGACTATGCAAGTGTGTGATCAGGTTGGGAGATTTGTAGAGAACTTCAAAAACCTCAAATTGTATTGAGGGAATAGATGTCTCCACAATGCTTCTGATTATCTCTTCCCACCTCTTGCAAAATATCAGGGCATGTTGGGTGAAAGAAAATTCTGTTAGGGAAAACTTAAAATCTCCTTACAATGTTATATCTTTGTCAGAAAAAAATAAAAAGAATTCAGCTTTGTTCTACTTTGACCTTTCAGTATGTTATGATATAACCAATAAGCTCTACTCACCTATAAGAAAATTCTAGAAATAAGAGGGTACAGGCATATAATAGTCATTCAAATTGTGTCCACAGAACTAAATGAGGGCTTATAATACGGTGCCAAATAATTGAAATCTGAAGTCAGAAGACCCAGGTTTGAATTTCTACCTCACTACTTGCTATTTTTATAAGATGCCAAATGTCTCTCAACTTCAGTTTCCTCATCTATAAAATAAGGTTATTCATTTAGGTGATATCTTTACATATGGTCCCTTTCTAGCTCTGAATATGTGAACATATAAAACATAATTGGAAAATGTGATCCTTTTTTCAGCCTCTTTCTAAAAGATAGTTCTATAAGTAGAACAAATCTAAAAACATGCATGTTATCTGTCTTTGGGTATAGATTCAAAAAGTGGTATAACTTTCTATGCAGGGGCTGTATCAACAGTAGTCCTCTTCCAGTCTATTGTTAACATCTGTACCAACACCCTTATCATATTCCTCCTTTGTGTATCCTCACCATTCTTAATTTTCAGTCTCTCAGCCCTATCTTCCAGACCTCCAGAAGACCCACTGAAAATATGTGGTGTTAGCTACTGAATTTTGGTGAAAGTACCTTTAAAACCTATTTTGTTATTATGTTTTATAATAGCTTGCGTAAGCAAAGAAATTCAGGGAAACATATACTGGAACGATTTCTCTAACCTATAGTAATTGTCAAGTCCTAGTGTCCTATTTAACCTTTTGGTAACAGAGTGCCTTTTTGACCTATGTTATCATCCAAACTACTTACTCCTTTGCTGTATTAATAGTCCAAGACCTTCCTGTCTAATTATTACACATATCGTGGTGAGACCTGATTATTTGGCTTTTGGCCAGCAATTTAACACAGTACCTGGGATGTTATTGTTGTTCAGTTGTATCCAACTCTTCATGAAGCCATTTGGAGTTTTCTTGGCAAAAATAATAGTTTGCCAGTTCTTTCTCCAGCTCATTTTACATATGAGGAAACTGAGGTAAACAGGGTGAAGTGACTTGCCCAGGGTCACACAGTTAAAAAGTGTCTGAATGTGGATTTGAACTCAGATATTCCTGACTCTGTAATCAGCATTCTATCCATTCATCACATAGTTGCCCATCTGGCACATGGTAACATATTAATAAATGTAAGTTAACTGACTAATTGATAGTCATGTACATACATTTTGATTCTATGATTCTAAATGTTGGTTATACCAAGATATCCCACAACAGATCTATTTAACATGTAATGTAGCTTGACTATAAATACTAATACCATAGAACTTCTCTATTATTGATAATGTTTGCCTCTGTTTATTTGGAGTGGAGTGGGGTATTGCTTTCAAAGTTACAGATCAGGATGACAAAAAAAAACCACTGTTTTATTTTCTTTTTTTTTTTGTGGATATATCAGAGAATTTATACAAATTTAGGTTTGGTTTATAAAGCTAATATTTATGTGAAAAACACTTTGTTGGAATATCCTGAAATATGAGTTCTGCTTTATTGAATCATATGCTTTTAAAAAAAAGTGAACAAACAATAAACATAACAGAAACTTTTTTTATTCTCTAAATTTTTTGTCAATCATGTGACTATGAAGGCAGTTTTTGAGGAAGTCTACTTGTTGTTTACTGACATTTTAATTAATGATACCCTTGGTGAAGAAGTACTCATTCTAATAAAGATATAATGGAGATACTGTTCTAGAATTTTGTCCTATGGTGGGGGCCAAATCACTGTCTTTATTCTAACAATTTCATCTATAAACAAACATTTGTGAGATAATCTGGCTTAGATGGTTTTCATGACAAGTTATCTGTATGCTCATTTTGCCTTCTACCAAACCTCATTTTTTATGAGTTGATATGGATCATAAATTCATCACCATCTTACACTTTAAAATTTTGCAAAGGCTAGCTGTTGCATTTGGCTTCCACATCTCTCTGCTGTTTGAAGGAGATCAAGTATTTTCTGGGCAAGGTGATTGCTAGGTTTTTATGACCCTTTATTCCTTTATTCTGGAAATTGCTTTACAATGGTTAAACCTGGAAAGGGTTATTGACTTGATGTGTGTGAACTTGTGTATGTGTGTGTGTGTGTGTGTGTGTGTGTGTTTAATATTTTGTTAGCTATTTCAATATAACTGCTTTCCTTTGTAATCCTACGTATTTTATCCCATGAATTTAAAATAATTTTTCTAAGGATAATTTCCACTTTATTGCCAAAGAGGTATCTGGCAAACAAACAAGTAAAGTATCCTGCTCAGTAAGAAGTCATGATTGACAGATCAATAACCATTGTCTATTTTCTATTTTTCGGCATTTTATCTTCTTAAGTAGAAATTATAATGAAAAGTTATTCTATGAATTCATAATAAAGAAGCACATAATCCTGGAAAATGCAGATCCCCAAACCATACATACATACATAATACACATAGATGTATACATGTAAGTATAGGGTGTATGTATGCATGATTTGGGGATGTATCATTTCTATTGAACACAAGAACTTTTTATTCTTATGCCAAATTATTTTGGTAATAATAGTTCTCACTTAACTTAATCTATGTGATCAGAACTTGTAAATTAGTAAACTTTTCTTTTGACTACAAAGTATCTCATGTGGGAGTTCTGAAAAGAGAAAAGTATATGTATTAATTTTTTTAAAATTCTCCAATACAACTAATGTACTGTAATTCAGATTTTTGTATATTGAATGAGTATATTAAAAATGTCTTAGCTCCAACTAATACAGAATGATTATCACCAAGAATTGTTACTTTGTTATGGTTCCTACCATAGCACCACTGAAAAGAATTTTGTCAAATAATGTTTGGCTATTATATCAAAAAGTATTTTCCTCCATTAGAGAGAGAGAGAGAGACAGAGACAGAGACAAACAGAGACAGACAGATAGAGAGAGCACAGCACCCTAATTTTAAGAAACAAACTGGTATAAAATTCTTGGACAATCCTGGTTTTAGGATCAGCTCAGAGTTGTGTTTAGAGCAGTTCAGATATCAAGCATCATACAATGGAACCAAAGAACATCTCTGACTGACTGTTTATGACAATTACTTAAAAGAAATAACTTCATTTCAAAACTTGAACCACAGTTGGGAGCCAAATTGTGCTAAAGTACAGCTTGTCCGTGTCTCAACTTATATATTCTTTCCAACTCCCTACTAAAACTGACTTTATCATTTTAATCTACATAATATTTTCTGCTATTATAAATTTATCAAGCAGATTATTATTCATCTGTGTGGCATACATAATTATAATTAATTTACTGAAGGCTCATTTTGCTGCTTCTATTAATGTGGATCCTGTAGCTTTGAATAAATCAGTGGGAAGAAGAAAAATAAAACAGACCAGAAGTACAGTGTTGCCCTTTAACTGGAATCAGAGGCCAGAAGATAAGATTTTAGTATCGTGATCATCCGTAGTAAATATTTAACTAATACAATTAATACATAAATGATTGTCTCCTCAATCCTTCCTGAATCCTCATCCACTAATTCAATAATCAGATTGCCAAAGGGCTCCAGAATCTTATAAATATAATATTCAAAGATTATCTATAATTACTCAAACTCTATGCCCAATGAAAACACTACAATTGTGAATATGTGATCACTTAATTACAATGGGATGCCCTAAACTCTGACATCCTAAACACCTTCATTATCTCTTCCCCTCTTTGTCTCCTTAAAAAGTAAAACTCTTAACCAAAGCAATTGGAGGTGGGGAGGATTACATCTGAAAAAAAAAAGCTGCAGGGATATTCTTTGATAATTTATTGAAGATTCTTTTCAAAGAGGGTAGCATTTGATCATGAAAACCAGTTTTTAAAGGATTCCTACCCCTATTCAGGTGAAAAGTAAAGAGTATTGGTTGAGGAATATCGAACAAATCATTTTTTTCCCCTAAAAAACAATAATATCTTCAGTTTCTGAATGTGGTTCAGGGGAGAGAATATACCAGTATAGCCTCAAGCATTCCTGGGAAACACTTTAATAGCCTTTTGAGTTGAAGCATGTTCTATAAAAAGGAGTTTTCCATATAGACAATCAAATATGAATGACTCCTTATCCAAGGTGCTCAGGAGACTTCAACGTGTTCTCCAAGGCCATTTTTTGCTTTAAATTTCATTACTTATTGGAAATATCTTTTAATATGTTCTTCTGTCCCAGTGAACATACATTCTTTCGTGCACCTTAATTAATGTACAACAATTAAATAATTTCTAAAATCACATAAGGTATAATGGAGTCTCATATTTTACCTTTAAAAGAGGGGTTGGTGGTACTGCTTTAAATAAGGAAATAATTAGAATAATTTGAAAGAGCATGATGCAGTGTGAAAAGTATTAACTATGGAATTAGGGAACCTGAGTTAAAATCTTACCTCTGAAGCTTGCTATGTAGGAGCCCTTGGGAAAGGCCTTTTCTAGATCTCAGTTTCCTCACCTATAAAGTGAGGTAATTGGACCATATAGCCTCTGAGTTCACATCAATATTCAGAAGCTATTTTACACTTATTACCATTATTATCAAGATTAATCCTTTATCAAATAACTGAAAAGTATCTTAATTTATGCCTCTCTCTTTTATATATAAGTAAATTGAGATCTATAGAGGTTATTTGCATTGTTCATACTCATACTCCTAGTGTCACAGCACAGACTGGAAACAAGGTTTTCTGACTCCTGGCATACTACTCTTTCCCATAAAGCACTTTGCCATACATATGCTCTTCCTTTGCTCACACTATATTTTAAAAAAGAGATAGATCAATTTTCATCAATCACAACTGCTTTATAAGTAGTATCTGAGATGCTAATTAGCTTGCCCAATGGCAAACTCCAGTCAATTTGATTCCTGGTAAGACATTCTAATAAAGGTGGTTTTACAAAAAGGAAGGATATGGGTTAAAATGTTTACATAAAAGGAAGTTGTGATAGTATTAGTCATGCATATTTAGCTTTAAAAATACCAGAGCTCTACCAGGAGCCAAGATTGTGGAGTAGGCAGTAACTCTATGCATCACTCCCATATTCTCCTCCAAACAATCAAACAACCACAAATGGTACCCCAGAACAAATCCTAGAACAGCAGAGCCAGCAGAAAACTGGGATTCAGAGCTCTTTTAGCCTGGGAGACTTAGAAAACAGGCAAAAAAGGTCCTCTCACACAGAGAAAAGGGGAGAGCATTCCAGGATGGGAAGTGACCCAGCAAAGCAAGTCCCACATCAGCAAATTGTGGGAGTTCTTCAGCCCCAGTGCTGAGGAGCAAGTAAACACCAACACCAGGATCCCTATATACTTTAGTATAGGTAGAGGAATAGGCAGACTCCAGCTCTGAGAACTACCATATGGTACAGCCCTGGGCAGTCATTCTCCCGGATCCAGACTTCTGCATGCTTCAGTGTAGCCTAGCAGAAGCACACAAAAACCTTACCTGGCCTCAGCAAATGCCAGATACTACCACTAGCATACTAACTCAGCACCAGGTAAGCTGCCAGACCCCTACAAGCTCCAGCAGTGTCAGTGACCCCCCCCACTACACACCCTCAACATAGCACCAGACATGAAGATCACCCTGGGGCCTCAGAGAAATATCAGCCTAGCACCAGGTAAACAGCCAGGGCCTACAGCCATCAGCATAAAAAGCCTGAGACAGAGCCTCTTCCACCCTGGGAGCAGAGATGAAATTTGAAAGAAGAAAAAAGTGGCCCCCCAAAAAAGATGTTGCAGAAAAAGAGCAAAAAATGAATCAGACCATAGAAAGTTACTACGGTGACAGGAAAGACCAAGATACAATCCCAAAAGAGGACAAAAATGTCAAAACAGCTATGGGCAAAAGCCCAAATAAAATCAGGAAGTCTTCTCAAACCCAGAAAGAACTCATGGAAGAGTTCAAAAAGGAGGTTAAAAATAATATGAGAGGGGTCAGCTGGGAGGCGCAGTGGATAGAGCACTGGCCCTGGATTCAGGGGGACCTGAGTTCAAATCCAGCCTCAGACACATAACACTTCCTAGCTGTGTGACCCTGGGCAAGTCACTTAACCCCAAATGCCTTACCAAAAAAAACCAAAAAAAATAATATGAGAGGCAGAAGAAAAATGGAGAAAAGAAATGAAAGTGATGCAAGAGAATTATGAAAAGAGACTCAAAAGCTTGGAAAACTGCTTCAAAAGTAGAATTGGCAAATGGAAAAGGAAATACAATAATCCACTGAAGAAAACAATTCCTTAAAGAGTACAATTGACCAAATAGAAATGAAAGTACAAAAGCTAAATGAGCAAAAAAATACCTTAAAAGTTAGAATTGGGCAAGTGAAAGCCAACGACTCTAAGAGACATCATGTATCAATCAATCCAATTCCAAAGAATGAAAAAAAGAAATGGGAGAAAATATAAAATACCTCATGGGAAAAACAAGTGACCTGGAAAATAGATCCAGGAGAGACAATATCAGAATCATTGAAAAGCCATAATCAAAAGGAGGTCCTGGACAGCATCTTTTTAAGAAATAATCAAGGAATACTGCCTGATGTCCTGAATCAGAAAGCAAAATAGGCATTGAAAGAATCCACCAATCACATGAGGAAAGAGATTCCAAAATAAACACCTCAAGGAACTGTATAGCCAAATTTCAGATCTAGTAGGCCAAGGGAAAAAAATACTACAAATAGCCAAGAAGGAGAAAATGAATTACCAAGGAGTCAGAATCAGGAGCACATAGTATAGTAATATTGCAGCTGCAACATTAAAGGTTCAGAGGTAACGGAACGTGATATTCTGGAGGGCAAAGGAGTTAGGACTAAAACCAAGAATCACTTACCTGACAATATTAAGAATAATAAACCAAGGAAGCAAACAATGGTCATTCAACAAAATAGGAGGATTTCAAGCCTTCATAAGGAGAAGACTAGAACTAAATTAAAATTTTGACTTCCAATATCAAGACTCAAGAGAAGCATAAATAGGTAAAAAAGGAAAAGAAAATAAGGGATTCAACAGAGCTAAACCATTTACATCCCTGCATGGGAAGATGATACTTCTAAATAAAAATTGTATCACTAATAGTACAGATAGAAGGAATATACATAGACAGAGATTATAGGTATAAGTTTTATTTGAGGTAATGACATAAGAAAAATTAAGGGAAGAGAAAGAGGAGACAATAGGTGCAGCAGAACGGGAGAGGTAGAATGAGGTAAATTATCTCACATGAAGATATGAGAGAGATATATTACAAGAGAGGGGAAGATGGAGGAGGGTGATGGACATTGCTCGAACCTTACTTTCATCAGTATTGGCTCAGAAAGGGAGCAATATATTCAATCAGATGAATATAGGAATCTATCTTACCTGACAGGGAAATAGGAGGGAAGGAGATTAAGTAAAGGGGATCAGAAAGAGCTGACAGAAGGGCGGGCAGATCAGGGGAGGTGTTAGACAGAAGCAAAACACTGGTGAGGAAAGGGTGAAAGGAGAGAGAGGACAAACAGGAGAAAGAATAGGAATGATGGAAATATACAGTTAGTAACCATAATTGTGAATGTGAATGGGATGAACTCTTGCATAAAATGGAAGCTGATAGCAGACTGGATCAAAAACCAGAATCCTACAATGTGTTGCTCACAAGAAATACACTTAAAGCAGAGAGACACAGACAGAGTGTAATGGTAAGGGGCTGGAGCAGAATCTATTACGCTTCAACTGAAGTTAAAAACAAACAGGACTAGCAATTCGGGGGGTGGAGCCAAGATGGCAGAGTGAAAGCAGTGATTTGCTTGAGTTCTCCCCCAAACCCTTCCAAATACCTCTAAAAAAAATGGCTCTAAACAAATTCTAAAATAGCAAAACCCACAAAAAGACAGTGAAACAAATTTCCAGCACAAGACAAGTGGATGTTTGATGAGAAAGGTATATCACGCTGGGCGGAGAAAGAAGCGCCGTTCAGCGTGGGCACGCAGGCCACAACGACCCTGGAGCAGGCTTCAGAGGACTGAATCACAGGCAGCTGTGGAGATTTCCGCACTTCTCAACCCACAAACGCCAAAGACAACTTAAAAGGTCAATGGGAAAAGTCTGTGTCTGCAGTGAAAGAGAAGATAGGTCTCAGTCTCAAGTCCTGAGCGCAGTCCAGGGCTGTGGCTACCTCCTGAGCTTCTGGCCCACACACTGAGGGGGAACTGAGTCACTGATCAGAGCAGGATTGCAGGGATCTCTTTGCCAGTGCTGAGGCAGGAATCTCTTGCTTTGCCCATGCTTGGATCTGGGTCACAATTCTGAGGGGCGGTCCTAGGGCAAGGAGAAGTGCTGGCATGGTGGAGCTTGTTGTGGCTGTGGAGAGGAAACACCTCGCCACTTTATCACACCACCTTGGAAGAACTGAAAATTTACAGGTCCCCAGAAGTATCTCTGAAAACAGCTGTACAAACCCCCAAAGCTTGGGACAGTACATTCTTCACATTGGAAGCAGATTCTTACCTTAACAAAGAGTTTAAAACACAAATAACTGCCTGTGATCATGAGTAAGCAGCGCAAAAAAGAGTCAGACTATATTATCTTACTTTGGTGACAAAGAAGATCAAAACATACAACTAGAAGAAGACAACAAAGTCAAAGCTCCTACATCCAAAGCCTCCAAGAAAAATATGAATCAGTCCCAGGCCTTGGAAGAGCTCAAAAGGGATTTTGAGAAGCAAGTAAGAGAAGTAGAGGAAAAACTGGGAAGAGAAATGAGAGTGATGCAAGAAAATCATGAAAAACAAGTCAACAGCTTGCTAAAGGAGACCCAAGAAAGTACTGAAGAAAATAACACCTTAAAAAATAGCCTAACCCAAATGACAAAAGAGGTTTAAAAAGCCCACAAGGAGAACAATGCCCTAAAAGGCAAAATTGGCCAAATGGAAAAGGAAGTCCAAAAGATTACAGAAGAAAATACTTCCTTAAAAACTAGAATAGAACAATTGGAAGCTAGTGACTTTCTGAGAAATCAAGACACTGTAAAACAAATCCAAAAGAATGAAAAATTAGAAAACAATATGAAATATCTCATTGGAAAAACAACTGACCTGGAAAACAGATCCAGGAGAGAGAATTTAAAAATTATTGGATTATCTGAAAGCCATGATCAAAAAAAAAAAAAGCCTAGACATCATCTTTCAAGAAATTATCAAGGAAAACTGCCTTGATATTTTAGAACCAGAAGGCAAAATAGAAATTGAAAGACTCCACCGATCTTCTCCTGAAAGAGATTCTCAAAGGAAAACCCTTAGGAATATGGTAGTCAAATTCCAGAGTTCCCAGGTCAAGGAGAAAATATTACAAGCATACAGAAAGAAACAATTCAAGTATTGTGGAAACACAATCAGGATAACACAAGATTTAGCAGCCTCTACATTAAGGGACTGCAGGGTATGGAATATAATATTCCAGAGGGCAAGGGAGATAGGATTACAACCAAGAATCACCTACCCAGCAAAACTGAGTATAATCCTTCAGGGGAAAAAATGGTCATTCAGTGAAATAGAGGACTTTCAAGCATTCTTGATGAAAAGACCAGAGCTAAATAGAAAATTTGACTTTCAAATACAAGACTCAAGTAGAACATGAAGAGGTAAACAGTAAAGAGAAATCATAAGAGACTTATTAAGGTTGAACTGTTTACATTTCTGCAGGGAAAGATAATATTTGTAATTTATGAGTCCTTTGTCAGTATTAGGGTAGTGGGAGGGAAAAATTATTTGTTTGTATAGATAGATAGAGGACACAGGGAGAGTTGAAGATGAAGGGGTGATATCTGGAAAATAAAATGAAAGGGTGGGACAAGGTTATACTGGGAGAAGGAGAAAGGGAGAATAGAATGAGGTAAAATATCTCACATGAAACAGACAAGAAAAGGCTTTTACAGGGGAGGAGAAATGGGGGAAGGTGAGAGGGAATGAGTGAATCTTATTCTCATAGAATTTGGCTTAAAGAGGGAATAACATACACAATGGGGCATGGAAATCTATCTTACTCTACAGGAAAATAAGGGGGAAAGGGGACAAGAGAGCAAGGGATTGATAGAGGGGATGGCAGATTGAGGGAGGGGATAATCAAAAGCAAACACTTCTGAGGAGGGAAAAGGGTCAAAAAAGAGAATAGAATTAATGGGGGTTTGGATAGGATGAAGGGAAATATACTTAGTTTTTCACAACAGGACTACTATGGAAGTGTTTTGCATGACTACACATCTATAACCTGGATCAAGATGCTTGCCTTTTCAATGAGGGTGGGTGGGGAGGGAGGAAGGGAGAAAAGTTGTAACCTAAAGTTTTAAAAACACTTGTTAAAAATTTAAAAAAAAATTAAAAAAATTAAAAAAAAGGAAACTGGGCATAGACCAACATTTCACACTGTATACCAAGATAAGGCAAAAATGGATAGATAGACATAAAGGGTAAGGAGGATGGGGTGGTGAGCAACAGCTGACACTTGAACCTCACTCTCATCTGAACTGGTCAACAGAAGGAAGAATATAAACACACACACAGAGTTGAGAACAGGAATATATTTCACTCACCAGTGAAATAGGAAGGAAAGGAGAGAAAGGAGAAGGGAGAATTGAAGTGAAGGCAGATTAAGGGAGGGATTAGTTTGTAGCAAAACAAATTCTAAGGATGTACAATAATAATCTGAGGGGGTGCCCATAAATTGGGGAATGGATGAATAAGTTAGGGTGCAAAAATATGATGAAATACTACTGTGATGAATTCTTATTAGAGTAGTAAGCAACCAGAGATTTCAGAAGATTTGTAATGAAACATGCTACTAACCTTTCAAAAGAGAGGTAGAAAACTCAAGAGTACAGAATGAGACAAATATTTTTAGAACATGATCAATGCAGAAATTTGTTTTTATTGACTATACATGTGTGTAATGAGCTTTATTTGTGTATATTTGTGTTTTCAATAGGAGTAATGGAAAGTGTTGGGAGGTAGGGGAAGATGTAAAGGAAGATCTTGGTTGATTAAAATAAAATATATTTTAAAAATAAAAAAAGAATTCATTTTGAAAATTTAAGATATTTTGTTTGTTTGTATACTGTTTTTTTATTCTTGTTGTTGTTGTTGTTGTTTTGTTTTGTTTAACCAACACCAGATTAAGGTAACCTGTGATTCTGAATAAACATTAGAAAAGGTAAAAAAAAAAAGGAATAGCTATTCTTATCTTAGACATAGTAAAAGCAAAAATAGATGTAATGAAAAGAGATAAGGAAGTAAACTACACATTGTTAAAAGGTACCATAGACAATGAAGTAATGGAATTAAAAGAGTAATAAGTAATCTAATTGTCAGATCTATGGGAAGGGGAAATTTTCATGACCAAATGAGATAGAGAGCATTATGAAATGTAGAATAGATAATTTTGATCATATTAAATTAAAAAGCTTTTGTACCAACAAAATCAGTGCAACCATGATTAGAAGGAAGGCAGAAGCTGAGAAACAATCTTTATAGCAAATGTCTCTGATAAACACGTCAATTCTCAAATATGTGGAGAAGTGGGTCAAATTTATGAGAATACAAGCCATTCCTCAATTGATAAATCATCAAAGGATGTGAACAGACAGTTTTCAGATAAAAAAATGGTATCTATAAGTACATAAAGAAGAGTTCTAAACACTTTTGATTAGAGAAATGCTAATTTTAAAATGACTCTGACCTCACACCACCTCACACCAATTAGATTGGCTAATATGACAGAAAAGGAAAATGATAAATGTTGGAGAGGATGTGGGAAAACTGGGATACTAATGGACTCTTGGTGGAGTTGAGAACTGATCCAACAATTCTGGAGAGCAATTTGGAACTATACCCAAAGGGCAACCATACTGTGCCATCCCTTTGATCTAGGGATCAAATACCACTACTAGGTCTGTATCTGAAAGAGATCATAAGAAAGAGAAAAAAGACCTACGTGTGCAACGATATTTATAGTAACCTTATTTGTAGTGGCAAAATATTGGAAATTGAAGGGATGTTTATCAACGGGGGAGTGGCAAAGTAAGCTGCGCTATATGAATATAATGGAATACCATTGTGCAATAAGATGATAAGCAGGCAAATTTCAGCAAAACCTGGAAAGGCATACAAACTGATATAAAGTGAAATGAGCAGAATTAGGAAAACACTGTACACAGTATCAGCAACGTCATTTGATGATCAACTATGAATGACTCAGCTTTTCTCAGCAACACAATAAGCCAAAACAAGTACAAAGGATTCATGAAAGAAAATGCTACCCATATCCAGACAAAGAACTGATGGACTCTGAATGCAGACCCAAGCATATTTTTTTTTTCACTTACTTTACCCTTTCTCATGTTTTTTTTTTCACCTTTTGATTTGTTTCTTCTTCCACATCAAGATGAATATGGAAACACATTTTACATATACATATGTTTAGCATATACATAAACTATATCAAACTGCTTACAGTTTTCAGAAGAAGGAAGGGAAGGGATGAAGGGAGAAAAATTTGGAACTCAAAATTTTGTAAAAAGTAATGCTAATTTTTTTCTTGATATGTAATTATGGGAAAAATAAAATATTATTTAAAGAAAAAATAATAATAATTACAGAATTCTTTTCTCACAATCATTCTGTGTGATAGGTATTATAAGAATAACCTCCATTTTATAGAGGAAAAGAAGATTCTTTACTCATAGTCATATGGCTATGTCAGAGAGCCAGCCCTATAATTGAAGTATTCTCATTCCAGACCCATATTTTTCATTACACTTCCATGTTACCCCAACCTTCCTTTCTTCCACCTGCTAGTACCCTTCTATTGATTTCAGGCTTTCAGCAAAAATATGACGTATGTAATAATGTATGTGATCTATTTTAAAGAGTAAAAAAGATATAGGAAAGCATATGAGTTCTCCTTGGAAAAGGAGACAGACTTAATAATGATCCATGGGAGAATGATGTAGAATATATTAATACCTGTAACTTGGACTTATGTTAATATAATTTCTAATTCCACTTTATTTATAAGCCCACCCACTTGAACTCTTTGGCCAGAACCACCTGTAGATCTATAGAACATCTTACACCAGATGTTATTTGGGTTTACAAAATATTCTTTTGTCCAATGGGTAAGTAAACATAAATTTCTTTCTCTCAACTTTATACAGTCTTATGACAGCCTAAGCCCATTTTCTTCACCATGGGAAGAATCTGGCATCTACAATATGTAGTCACTTACCCTTAGCATTCTTCCTTTGCATCACAGACACACTATTCTTCATTATGCCTAGATCTGATCATGTCTCTCTGTGGTTCAATGCCTGACTATTGATGACCAAATGAAGTCTAAGCTCTTTAGCCTGGTATTTGGAATCTTTCACTTTCTGGAGTCCTCTTATCTTATGCTGTTCTCTAATATTGTACCATGTGCTTCAGCCAAAATGAACTAATTTCTACTTCACATACATTTACTACAGCCTTTCAAACAATTCTGTCTGCTTACTACTGAAATGGCATATGTACCCATCTGTACCTGTTGAAATCCTAGTCATTCTTGTATGGTCTGATGCTGAATGAAGTGAGCAGAACCAGGAGAACATTGCACACAGTAACAGCCATGTTGTGCAATGACTAATATTGACAGACTTAACCCTTCTCAGCAATACAAGGATCTAAGACATCTCCAAAGGTGTCATGATGGAAAATGCTACCCACATCCAAAGAAAGAACTATGGAGTTTGAATGCAGATCGAAGTATACTATTTGCTATTTTTTTCTTCTGTTGTGTTTTGTTTCCTCTTTCTGGTGGTTCCTCCAACTGGTTCTAATTCTTACTTACAACATTACTAATGTGAAAATACATTTAATAGGAATGTACATGTATAGCCTATATCAGATTGTGTGCCATCTTGGGGAAGGAGGTGGAGAGGGAGGGGGAGGAAGATTTAAAACTCAAAAGCTTATGGAAGTGATTGTTGATAAATCAAAATAAATTAATTTAAAAAATTAAAAAGAAATTAAAAAAAAGAAATACTATTCATCCTTCAAGATTTAGTTCAAATGCACAAATTGTTCCTTATATGCAGAATTCATTCTTTCCACACTTTTACTTTACGGAATCCCTAGCTTTCTTCAAAGTGTAGCTCAGGTGCCACATTCTTTATAAAGTCTTTTTTGATCCCCTTAAGTAATACTTTCTTCCTCTTAAAGTTATTTTGTAATATTGTGCATAATCTAGAATATAAACTCCTTGAGAGCAGGGGGAATTTGTTCCAATTTTATTTTTTACTCTTTGAATAGTAGAATAACTTTCATTGTGCCTTAACCCTATTAAGCTTCCATTAAGATGTTTAATAAATGTTTGCAGAATTGAATTTCGATCCCCAAACGCCTAGCACAGTGAATTGCATTGAACAAGCACTTAAAAAAAGTGTTTACTTCGTGTAGTATAATTAAATTGTAGCAAAGAACCTTGGAAAGAATGAATTTGACTAGGTTTCTGATCCATATACAGCTGCATATATTATGCATATTGTAAAATAGACATTAAGTCACAAAATATATTCTATGAAATGTAATATATACCAAATAAATAGCATGTTAGCATACATTCAAATATCATGAAAATTGATCAATTTTGTAAATTTCTAGGCTTTTAAAAGTTTGTATATGAAGAATTTTAACTCAGAACTCCAATAGGTTCTAAATGGAACCTTTCTGCATGATAAAGTAACAACAGGAATCAAGCACTAATGTAATCACTACAGGACATCTACAACAAAGATCATATATATGTAAATGCTGGAGAACTGACACTACCATTAGTTCTGGAGAAATATACTTGCTGTCTACAATTTAAAGTGAAAAAAAAACTGCCAATAAAATACCCTTTTTCTGGCTTATCCAGTAAACATTTAAAACAGTATGTAAGCCAAGTGTGAAAATTATTTTAATAAGTCACTAAACATATGATACAGCATAAGTCTCCATTATCAGAAAGTATTCAAAATAAATGCTATTAGATCATTTTAGTCATGTCTGACTCTTTGTGACCCCACTTTGGGGTTTTCTTGACAAAGATACTAGAATGCTTTTTCATTTCCTTCTCCAGTTCATTTTTACAGATGATGAGCTAAGGCAAAAGGGATTAAGTGACTTGTGCAAGGTCAGAAAGCTAGTAAATGTCTGAGGCCAGATTTGAAACCAAGAAGATGAGTTTCCCTGACTCCAGACCCCACACTCTATCCACTGCACCACCTAATTGGCCAACATTTGATCTATAGAAATTCTATACTTCAGTAGACAAGATTGAATAAAATATTTTCCCTCTGTAGGAGAAATACTACTGGACTTTGAGTCAGAATCCCTGATGGCAATCTAGCTTGTACCTTACTTTAGGTACTGCCTAACTGTCATCCAGGTCTAGCTGCCTTCTATTTCTTCCATCATTTTCACAAACAAAAATAGAGAAAAAAGATATCTACCAAATGACACTGTCTATGGAAGAGATTAGGCAGTCTTCCCTGACTAAAGAACCCAAAGACAAATAAATTGGTATATAGAAAAGGATACTCCTGATGACTGCAGTTAAGGGAGATTGCTTGGACCCCAGGCATAATCCAGCTATGTAAAATATACTGCCAAACTCACACTGATACAATAAAATGATAGGCTACATCATATTGTCATCAGTGGAGATTTCTATGTTCCACTGGATTTTGTTCCCTTAAGGGCAATGAAAATGAATAAAGCAACTGTTCCACAGTAAAAATCTGGGTAGGGGCTACTACAAGAGCCCTCCAGGTTCCCTTTAGTTTGATTTCTTGCTTGATCATAGAGTGGGTATGAATTATGCTTTCTACCCAAACAATCATTTATATTCCTCTAGTCTGTGAAGTAGGAATATGTCCCTTCCCAGATGTTACTACAGAAACAGTCCAACTCATCCTATGGTGGGATGATGGATATTGGGTAGTGCAGCTTTAGCAGTACCACAGGTGAGATTTACTTTCTATAATTCACTTGTGACCTTATTTCCTCAAGACTTTTCATCTACCAGAGTTGCTGGGTTAGAGCTGTTAGTTAAATATAAGCAGGATGCAGACTTCCTAAGATAATTTTTTAGTCATATAATAGATATGGATTCATGGCATACCTCTTATGAAATAATGCATAACGATACTGGTTTGCATTAATAAAGTTATATATTATTCCATTTGATACTCAACAGTGATGAGTAATAGTAATATTATCACATCCATTTGACAGACTGGGAAACAGAAGTTCTATTTAGTGTGTTTGACATTAACACATACTACTCTTATACACATAACACTAAACATGGGAAAGCTAAATGAACACCAAATGTAATCTAATCATTCAAGCTAGGAAGTTGAGAAAGTATTATCCAGTTGTTAGGAAAAAAGAAATCTACTTTTAACCCATACTTCTTATTCCTATACTGGAATCTCTAAATAATATCCCGCATTGGAAATGTGGTTCCTTTCAACAGGAACAAAATATCATAGATCAAAATGCATATCTGTGGAATTCAGAAATAGGAAAGGCAGAAAAGTTATACTTTGCAAGTACAGACTTTTCTTCTGGTCACTATATAATTCTGAATTACATAGCTATATTTTTCAGACTTTCTTTATACTGCTTATACAAAGCCTCTGGTATTATACTTAAGAATTTATACCCTCCATTTGTGAATATCCACAGTTATTTGCTTTCCTTTTCTAATTATCTTTGTTCACTCAAAATATATATCTTCATATATTTGCATTCATTGTTTCCCTTTTATCTTGATTAGTATGATGGCTTTCTTTTTTATTTTTTAAATATATTTTTATTTATTTCATTAAATATTTCCCAATAACAAGTAAAATTTTTAAGATCCATTTTTAAAAATTCTGAGTTCCTAATTCTTTCTCTCCCTTTGACACCTCCCCCACCCACTGAGAAAGCAAACAATATATCAGTTATACATGTGAAGTCATGCAAAATATAATTCTAGTTTAGCAGTGTTGCAAAAGAAAACAAAATACACCAATAAAAATAAAGAAATTTTTAAAAAGAGCATGCTTAAATTTGTACTGAGAGTTTATCAGTTCTCTCTGTGAAGGTTGAGATTATTTTTTATCATGGGTCCTTTTGAATTTACTTGGATTACTGTCTTGATCATTGCTGCTAAGTCTTTTACACTTGATCATCCATCTTTATAAAATTGTTGTGACTTTGCATAAAGGTCTTATGGTTATGGGCACTTCACTTTGCATCAGTTCATATAAACATTCTCAGATTTTTCTGAAATCGTTCTGCTCATCATATTTTATAACACAATATTATTCCATCACAATCATACATCACAATTCATTTAGGTATTCCCCAACTGATGAACATCAACTCAATTTCTAATTCTTTTCCACCACAAAAAGAATTGCTATAATTATTTTTGTACAAATTAATCCTTTAACCTTCTATTTGGATGTCTTTGGAATATAGACCTAGTAGTGATATTGCTTGGTTAAAAGGTATGAACAGTTTTAGAGGGCATTGGGCATAGTTCCTAATTGTTCTCCAGAATGGTTGGACTAGTTCATAACTCTAGTTAGTGTCCCAACAGCAACATTCTCTGCCTGTTTTTATTTTAATTTTTATTTAGTATTTTATTTTTCCCCAGTTACATATAAAAACAATCTTTACCACTTGTTTTTAATATTTTGAGTTCCAAATTTTCTCCCTCCCTCCCTCCCCAGGGCCCCTTATTAAGAATGCAAGCAATTTGAAAGAGATTATACATGTGTAGTCCTGCAAAACATTTCCATAATAGTCATTATGTGAAGGAAAACATAGACAAAAAAATTCAAGAAAAATGAAGAAAGTAAAAAGAAAGTATGCTTCAAATTATATTCAGACACCATCGATTCTTTCTCTGGGAATGGATAACTGTTCTCATAAGTCTTTTAGAGTTATTTTAGATGGTTGTAATGGTGAGAATAGCTAAGTTTCTCACAGCTGATCATCTTGCAATATTGTCACTTTGTACATAATATGTTTTACTTTACATCAGCCCTTGCAAGTCTTTCCATGTTTGTCTGATAGGATCCAATTCATCATAATGACATACCAAAATTTGTTCAGTCTAGTTGATGAGTATCCCCTTAATTTCTAATTCTTTTCCCCAGAAAAGAACTGCTATAAGTATTTTTGTACAGGTAGGTCTTTTTCCTTTCTGTTTTTTAGTCTCTTTTGGAATACAGACCTAGTGGTGTTATTGCTAGGTCAAAGGGTATGGATGGTTATATAGCCTTGGACATAGTTCCAAATTATCTAGAGAATAGCTGAATCAGTTAACAACTCCATCAACAATGCATTAATGTCTCATTTTTTTCCAATCCCCTCCAACATTTGTAATTTACTTTTTCTGTCCTATCAGGCAGTCTAATAGATATGAGGTAGTACCTCAGAATTGTTTTAATTTGCATCTCTCCTATCAATAATGAGTTAGAGTGTTTTTTTAATATGGCTATCGATAGCCTCTATTACTTCATCTGAAAAAGATGACCATATGTTTAGATCCTTTATCAGTTAGGGAATGACTCTTATTTTTATAAATTTGACTCAGTTTTCTATACGAGATCTGAGGCCTTTATCAGAGAAACTTGCATCAAAATTTTTTCACATTTAGTATTACTAATTGTATTTTCTTCCATCCTGTCCACCCATTTATTCTATTCTCTCTTTTCAACCTGTCCCTCCTCAAATGTGATTTACTTCTGACTACCTTCTCCCCAAGTCTTCCCCCCCTCTATCAGCCTCCTCTTCTCTTATCCCCTTTCCCTCCTACTTCCCTATAGGGTAAGATAGATTTCTATGTCCAATTGAGAGAGTATGGTATTCCCTCTTTGAGCCAATTCTGATGAGAGTAGGGTTCAGCCACAATGCCTCACCTCCCTCTTTTCCCCCTCCACTATAAAAGGTTTTTCTTTCCTCTTTTAATAATTGACTCTGTTCTATCCTTCCCTTTCTCTTTCTCCCAGTACATTCTTCTCTCACCCCTTAATTTTATTTATTTTAGATATAATCTTTTCATATTCAACTCCTACCAGTTCCTTGTGTCTATATACACTCCTTCTAACTGACATAAAAATAACAAAGTTCTTATGAGTTATAAGTATCATCTTCCCATGTAGGAATGTAAACAGTTTACCTTATTAAGTCTTTTATCATTTCCCTTTCCCATGTACATTTTTATGCTTTTCTTGAGTCTTGTATTTGAAAGTCAAATTTTCTATCCAGCTCTGGTCTTTTCATCAAAAATGCTTGAACGTCCTCTGTTTCATAAAATATCCATTTTTTTACCCTGAAGGATTATATTCAGTTTTTCTAGGTAGGTGATTCTTGGTTGTAATCCTAGCAAAGGTTGCCTTCTGGAATCTCATATTCCAAGCCCTCCAATCACTTAATGTAGAAGCTGCTAAATCTTGTGTTTTCCTGTGTCTTCACTATACTTATATTGTTTTGTTTTGTTTTGTTTTGTTTTTTTTCTGGTTGCTTGCAATATTTTCTCCTTCCCCTGAGATCTCTGGAATTTGGCTATAATATTCTTCGCAGTTTTTATTTTGGGATCTCTTTCATGGGGTGGTCAGTGGATTCTTTCATTTGTTATTTTACACTTGTGTTTCTAGAATATCAGGACAATTTTCCCTGATAATTTCTTGAAAAATGATGTCTTGGCTCTTTTGTTGATCTTGGCTTTCAGGTAGTCCAATAATTTTTAAATTATCTCTCCTGGATTTACTTTCCAGATCAGTTGTTTTTCCAATGTTTTCCAATCAGTTTTTTTGCACATTGCCTTCTATTGTTTCATTCTTTTGGTTTTGATTTATTTTTTCTTGATTTCCTATAAAGTCATTAGCTTCCATTTGCTCCATTCTATTTTTTTATTTTTTTGCAAGGAAATTGGGGTTAAGTGACTTGACTGGAGTCACATAGCTAATAAGTGTTATGTGTCTGAGGCCAGATTTGAACTTGGGTCCTTCTGATTCCAGGGTCAGTGCTCTATCCACTGCACCACCTAGCTATCCCTCCATTCCAATTTTTAAGGAATTACTTGCTTCAATGAGCTTTGGACCTCCTTTTCCAATTCTGCTTTTTAAGGCATTCTTCTTATTGGCTTTTTGGACCTCATTTACCTAGTCTGTTTGCCTGGTATTTTGGCCTAGTCTGTTTTTTAAGATATTATTTTCTTCAGTATTTTTTGTGTCTCTTTTACCAAGCTGTTGACTTGTGTTTTTCTTGAGTCTCTTGCATCCTTCTCATTTCTCTTCCCAGTTTTTCCTCTACCTCTCATTCTTGATTTTGAAAATTCTTTCTGAGCTTTTCCATGGTCTGATACCAATTCATTTTTTTTTTCTTGGAGTATTTGGATGAGGGAGTTTTAACTTTGCGGTCTTCTCAATGTGTGTTTTGGTCTTGCTTGTCAACATAGTAACTTTCTATAGTCAGAGATTATTTTTGTTTTTTGTTTCTTATTTTCCCAGCAATTAGTTGGCTTTTAGGTCTGTTAAAATAGGGCTTCTGCTTCCAGTGTGGAGGTTGTACTATTCCAAGCTTCATGGTTTTGTGCAGCTGTTTTCTGAGATACTTGTAGGGACTTCTAAGTTTTCTGTTCTTCTAAGTTTGTATGATCTAAGATGAGGTATTTACTCCTCTCTTGGCCAGTGTTCTGGTCTGTGAGTGACCATAAGCCCTCTTTTCTGTTATGAAACTGTGAGGAGAGTCCCTCCTCCACTGTGGCCACAAACTTTGCTTTCCAAGTGCTCCTCCTCAGCTTGGAACTACCAACCAGGACTGGGACCTGGATCTGAGTACTGACAAAGTAAAAGAGTCCTGCTTCAATGCTATGAAAAAGATCCCTGTGATCCCCTTGTCACCAGTAGTTCAACCTCCTTACCATTTATAAGCTGAGAGCTCTGGACACAGCCCCTGTTGCTACTGTTTCAGTCACTCCCAAAGCCTGCTCCTGGTTTGCTGGGACCTGGTCTGTGCTGCTGCAATTTCAGCTGGACTACACTTCTTTCTCACCCTGATGCAACAGACCTTTCTTGATGACCTTCCAAGTTGCCTTAGGCTGGAAATTTGTTCCACTCCATCTTTTTGTGGCTTCTGTTGCTTTAGAATTTGTTGAGAGTCATTTTTAAAGGTATTTGGAAGGCTTTTTAGGGAGAGCTCAGATGAGTCCCTACCTTTACTTTGTCATCTTGGTTTCCTCTCCCCAATTTCCTCTTCTTTCAATATTGGAAATTTATAATTTTGTAAATATTCATCCATTCCATTGAGATTGTCTGTTTTAATGTTGATATAACTGGGAAAAATCACTCCTAATAATTACTTTAATTGCATCTTCTTTGGGAGTGTATTCACCCTTTTCATTTTTGATACTAGGAATTGTTTTCTTTTTTTTAAATCAAATTAACCAATTTATCTATTTTATGTTTTTCTCAAAATTAGTCCCTAGTTTTATTAGTTCATTGACTTTATTTTACTTTCAATTTTATTAATCTTTTCATTAATTTTCAGGATTTTAGTTTTTCCAATTTGTTATTTAATTGGGAATTTTTAATTTGTTATTTTTCAATTTTCTATTTACATACCCTATTAATTAATCTGTTCTTTCTCTCTTTTATTGATTTACCTATTTATACATAATATATATGTATATATGCATATATATGTATATATGTATGTGTATATGTGTGTCTGTGTGTGTATGTGTATAATTTTTCCCCCTAAACACTGTTTTGGCTGCATACCACAAATTTAGGCATGTCATCTTATTTTTGTCATTGTCTTTAATAAAATTATTGATTGTTTTTATGGCTTGTTCTTTGACTCAATCATTGTTTAGGAATTAGGTTATTTAGTTTCTAATTAATATTTTATGCCTGTTCCTATGGTCCTTCATTGAATTAGAATTTTATTACATTATGGTGTGAAAAGGGTGCATGTCATATTTTTCTTTTCTACATTTGGCTTTGAGGTTTTTAATGCCTTGTTGATATTTGGTCAGTTTTTGTAAAGCTGTCATGTAACTGCTGAGAAAAAGGTATATTCTTTTCTACATCCATTCAATTTTCTCAGAGGTCTATCATATCTAACTTTTTGAAGATTTTCTATTTATCTCCTTCATTTCTATCTTATTTATGTTATGTTAGATTTATGTACCTCTGAGAGGGGAAAGTTGAAGTTCCCCACTAGTATACTTTTACTATCTATTCTATTCTGTAATTCATTTAACTTTTCCTATAAGAATTTAGATACTAGGCCATTTGGTGTATATATGTTTAGTATTGATATTACTTTAATTTTGATGGTGCTTTTAAGAAAGTGTTTCCTTGACTTATCTTCCAATTACATATATTTTTGTTTTGCTTTGTATGAGATCATGATGGCTGCCCCTGCCTTTTTTACTGCAACTGAAGCACAATAGATTTTGTTCTATTCCCTTATTTTAATTGTGTCTGTGTCTATTTCAAGTGTTTTTCTTGTAAACAACATATTTTTCTGTTCTGATTCATAATTCATTTTGCTGTTTACCTCTGTTTTATGGGTGAGTTCATCCCATTCACATTCACAGTTCTGATTAGTAACTGAACATTTCTCTCTATGCTATTTTTCCCTAGTGTTTCTCTCTCTCTCTCTTTCTCTTTCTCTCTCTCTCTCTCTCTCTGTGTCTCTCTCTGTGTCTCTCTCCTTTTTGAGATCTATTTTGCTTGCGATAACTGCCTTCCTTTATTTGCTGTTGTTCAGTTGTTCAGTCATGTATGATTCTTTGTGACCCCATATGGGGCATTCTAGGCAATAATACTGTTGTGGTTTTCAATTTCCTTCTCCAATAGATTAAGGCAGACAGAGGTTAAGTGACTTGCCTAGGGTCACACAGTTAGTAAGTGTGTGAAATCAGATATGAACTCATGTCTTCCTGACTCCAGAATCAGTTCTTTTTTTTCATTGTGCCACCTAGCTGCTTTTATTCACTTTCTTTTTTGCCACCCTTTCACCCCTTTCTCATCCCATTTCCCTCCTTCTTCCCCATTTAGTAAGGTAGATTTCTACATTCGAGTGTGTGTGTGTGTGTGTGTGTGTGTGTGTGGGTATATACATATATATATATACACATATATACATATATATATTTGTATGTGTGTATGTGTGTATATATGTATGTGTTTGTGTGTATATGTATTTCCCTTCTTTAAACCAAGTTAGATGAGAGTAAGATTCAAACATTGCCCTCCTCCACCATGTTCTCCTCCACTGTAAAAAAGAAAAAAAACCTCTTCTTTGTAAAACTCTTTTATCTGAGATAATGTTCTTCATTCTTCCTCTCCCCTCTTCTCCCAAGGCAACCCTCTTTCTCACCTAGGCATTGTTTGTACATAATCCCAACATAACCAACTCACTCTCATGCCTTCTTTCTACGTAGAATCCTTCTAACTGCCCTAATAAAGAGAAAGTTCTTAGAAGTTACATGCCCCATCTTCCCATTTAGAAATGTAAACAGTTTAATTTTATTGAGTCCTTTATGATTTCTTTTTTATGTTTGTCTTTTTTTTTGTTTTTTTTTCTTGTCTTCATTCTTGTGTTTAAAAGTTAAATCTTCTATTCAGCTTTGGTCTTTTTGTCAGGAATGCTTGAAATTCCTCTATTTCATTAAATATTCATTTTCCCTTGAAGGATTATATATAATTTTGCTGGGTATGATATTCTTGGTTATAATACTTGCCCTTTTGCCTTCTTATACCAACCCACTGCTCCTTTAATATAGCATTACTGTGGCCGTAGATCTATGTTATTAGAATGGTTTCTTTCTGGCTGCTTGAAGCATTTTCTCTTTGACCTGGCACCTGTGGTGTTTGTCTATAATATTCTTGGTAGATTTCATTTGGAGATTTCTTTAAGGTGGTGTTCAGTGGGTTCTTTCAATTTTTATTTCCTTCTCTGATTCTAGAATATTATGTCAGTCTTTCCTCAACAATTTTTTGAAATATAGTATCTATGTTCTGTCTTTGATCATGGCTTTGAGGTAATCTAATAATTCTTAAATTATCTGTCCCCAATCTATTTTCCAGGTCAGTTGTTTTTACCCATTAGATGGTTTATATTTTTTACTTTTCCCATTCTTTATCTTTTGCTACTTGATGCCTCAGAGACTTTGTTTGTACTTATTGTGGAGTCATTTTTTTTCCCTTCTTTCTTACCTCTTACTTGCTTACTGAATATTAATTGCCTCATTCAAAATTGCATAAGCAGTCACAGTTTCTCTACACTATCCTCTAGCCTCATTAACTTCACCAAATCTCAGGAATCTACAAGATGGTGTAGGTAGATATATTCTAACTTTGCCTCAAGTGTCAAGCATGTTCACAAGTTCTACTGATATACGCAGGCTAGGCAATGCTATAAAGACTCCTAATACATCAAATACTGCAGCTAGCAGGTGGTGTTGTTCTGTCTCCAGTTAAGGCTTTCCTGTGATAAAAGCCTTCCTTCTACTCTTCTTCAAAATGACCAGATCTCACAACTGACTACATGGGATCCCAGTATCCCTCAGAAAATCTATCTTACCCTACAGGAAAATAGAGGTCAAGGGGATAAGAGAGGAGGGCATGATAGAAGAGAGTGCAGATTAGGGAGGAGGTAATCAGAAGCAAAACTTTTCAAGAGGGGCAGGTTCAAAGGAGAGAAGAGAATAAAGAGAGGGGTGGGATTGGATGGAGGGAAATATAGTCTTTCACAACATGACTATTCTGGAAGTGTTTTGCATGACGACACATGTGTAACCTATATCAAATTGTGTGCTTTTTCAGTGAAGGTGGGTTGGGAGGGAGGGAAGGAGGAAGAGAATTTGAAACTCAAGGTTTTAAAAATGAATGTTAAAAATTGTTTTACATGCAACTAGGAAATAAGATATACAGGCAATGGGGTATAGATATCTATCCTGCCCTACAGGAAAATAGAAGGGGAAGGGGATAAGAGAAGGAGGGGGTGGTAGAAGGGAGGGCAGATTGGAGGAAGGAATATTCAAAATGTATGTTGTCTTGGGGTGTGGGGAGGGGGGAGATGGGGAGAAAATTTGGAACTCAAAATCTTGTGGAAGTGAATGTTGAAAACTAAAAATAAATAAATTAATTAAAAAATAAATACAAAACATCCCAAAACAAAACAAAACAAAAAGAATATGAGTCATCCCCAATTGGCAAATGATCAAAAGAACAGGCAAAATGAGCAGGCAGTTTTCCTGATGAAGTAATCAACCAATTTACAGTCATGTAAAAAAAATGCTCTAAATCATTATTAACTAGAGAAGGGCAAATTAAAACAACTTTGAGATATCTTTCTACACCTACCAGATTGGCTAAAATAATAGAAAGGGAAAGTGACAAATGTTGGAGGGGATGTGGAAAAATTGGGGCACTAATTCCTTGTCGGTGGAATTGTGAACTATTGCAAACATTTTGGAGAGCAATCTGGAATTATGCCCAAAGAGTTATTATTATTATTATCAAACTACGTATACCAGGGGTGGGAAACCTGTGGCCTCAAGGCCACATGTGGCCCTCTAGGTCCTCAAGTGTGGTCCTTTGACTGAGTCCAAACTTCACAGAACAAATCCCCTTAATATGAAGATTTATTCTGTAAAACTTAGACTCAGTCAAAAAGCCACATCCAAGGACCTAGAAAGCCATGTGTGGCCTGGAGGTCCCAGATTTCCCCACATCTGACCTATACCTTTTGTTCCAGCAATATCACTAATTGGTATATTTCTGAACATAATTAGGGAAAAATCAAAATAACCTGTATGTTCTTAAGTGTTTTATAGTAGCTCTCTTTGTGGTGGCAAAAAACTGGAAATTGCAGGGATACCCATCAACTGGAGAATGACTGAACAAGTGGTATATGATTGTGATGGAATATTACTGTGCTACAAGAAATGATGAACTCAATGATTTTAGAAAGAAACAGAGAAAGACCTGCATAAAATAAAGAAGAATGAAATGAGCAGAATCATGAGAACATTGCATACAGCAACAGCAATATTTTAAGAATTACTTTGAGAAAATAAATTATTTTGTCTATTATACATACCCAAATTAAATATGAAGGACTTGTGAAGAAGGTTGCTATCTGTATCTAGAAAATAAACTGATAAATAGAAGTATGTATAGAAGTAATTTTACCTATATATGTGTATGTGTATACATATATGCATAAATATGTAAATGTATACATATATACATAAATATGTAAGTATGTATATATTCATGTCTAATGAGATAACTATCTAGGGTGGTGAGGGGGGGAAGACAAAAAAGAACTTTATGTGATGATTTTATTGTGTATTTGAAAGGAGTAACAAGTTGTCCATGGTAGATTTGCAGTTTCATCTACAATCCTCTTTTTTCATTATACAGTTATGGAAATGCTTATTTTATTCCATAAATTTAAAATAAATTTTTAAAAATGTCTTCTAGAATTTGTGACCAAACAAGAGATAGAGAACATTTTGAAATGCAAAGTGGATAATTTTGATTACGTTAAATTGAAAAGTTTTTGCACAAACAAAGCCAATCCAACTAAGATTAGTAGGGAAGCAGAAAACTAGGGAAAAACATTAAAACCCATGTCTCTGATAAGGGCCTCATTTCTAAAATATATAGAGAATTAAGTCAAATTTATAAGAATACAAGCCTTTCCCCAATTGATAAATGGTCAAAGGATATGAACAAGCAGCTTTCAGGTGAAGAAATTAAAGCCATCTATAGTCATATGAAAAAATGCTCCAATTCACTATTGATTAAAGAAATGCAAATCAAAACAACTCTGAGGTACCACATCACACCTATCAGATTGGCCAACATGACAAAATGGGAAAATGATAAATGCTGGAGATGTGGGAAAATTGGAACACTAATGCATTGTTGGTGGAGTTGTGGACTTATCCAACCATTCTTGAGAGCAATTTTGGAACTATGCACAAAGGGTTATAAAACTGCATACAATTTGACCCAACAATATCACTTCTAGGTCTGTATCCCAAAGAAATCATAAAAATGGGAAAAGAACCCACATATACAAAAATATTTATAGCAATTCTTTTTGTAGTGGCAAAAAAAAAAATGGAAATTGAGGGGATGCCCATCAATTGGGGAATGGTTGAACAAGTTGTGGTATATGAATGTAATGGAATACTATTGCTATGTAAGAAATGATGAGCAGGGAGACTTCAGCAAAAGCTGAAAAGACTTATATGAACTGATGCTGAATGAAATGAGCAGAGGCAGGAGAACAACGTAAACAGTAACAGTCACATTATGAGATGGTAAACTTTGATAAACTTATCTCTCTTCAGTAATGCAAGGATCTAAGACAACTCCAAAAGATTCATGATGGAAAATGCTGTCCACATCCAGAAAAAGAACAATGGAGTCTGAATGCAAATAGAAGAATGTTATTTGCTCTCTCTCTCTCTCTCTCTCTGTCTGTCTCTCTTTCTCTCTCTCTTTCTCTTTTGTTTCTTCTTTTTTGTAGTTTCTCCCATTGG